>NC_056726.1:912379793-912502293 GCF_019279795.1 Protopterus annectens
TGCAAAGATGGACTCTGAGTCCTCACTATCGTGTCCTTGGTGTGTGAGTTGTGTGTCATTAAGTATTTGCTACTGGATATTGATCTGACATGTGGATATTAACTGTAGACTACTGTGTGTATAGGACATGTCATTGAGGGCTGCTGTCTTGTAGTAATGGCATACCTATCAGTGTCAGACGTCTATCTGTCAACACATTCATCCTAATATTTAAGGTGTTTACCTACAAACACAAGGTGCAGGGTTTGAGTCTCACAAGGGATAAGTGGCTAGGCTTACAATGGCTTGCAAGGGTAGTTATCCTAGTACTAACCTATGAACTAACCTATGAATGCATAACCAGTTGGCTAGCTGATGTCTGTCTGTCCTCTGTACAGATGTGCAGATGCCAGGTATCTATCTTGGCTGCTTACAGGCAATCTATGCTTGACTGACACTGACATGTCTGCCAAGCTGTGTTATGAATGCCACAGCTAGGAATCCCCACCCTGTATGCACCACATGCAATGGATACCTCAACTACACTACTACAGTCAACAGAACATGCTTGTGTACAGGTTTCCAAGACAGACACTGATCATATTATGTAATACATGTTGCATACATGTCAATTGAAGCACCTCACTGGCCCTCTGCAAGAGGCAACCAGATAATTGGATGTTGCATTTAACTCTCACCCTGAGGATCACTCCCGTGACATCAGTTGATAGATGGCCTGCTGGCAAATGGCAGGTGGCATGATATCACTGTACCCACATCCCCTACTCTTCCCATCTCTCCGTGGACAATATCCTGGTACACACCTAGGAACACCTGCACCTATGGACCCCAGTACTGACAAATGTGTCAGTGTGCATTATTGAGAATAACAGTATCTCTGTGTTTGTAAACCTGTGATTGATAATACCCTGAGGGCCTTCACATCCACTACATCCCCCATTGCTATAGTTAGATATGGCTGCTGCTGTAATGGACATTACATGTACCTTGTTACACTCTTCACCCTATGGGCAACCTGGAGCTTGCAGTATCAGCACAACACAGTTGTACAAATGAGTAGATAGGTATGGGTTACCCTCTGAGTCCTGTCAAGTGTGTGTATGTGTGCATGTGTGTATATTTGTAGGATACAGCATTCTGAGGCCACATTCTCCTAATACAATACACCTTGCCATACAGTATAAGGGATAGTAATGTTGCTGACCGTAGGACATCCATGACAAAGCATCACCCTACTATCCCTGTGGCATGTGCAGTAGATGCATATCCCTGTAGTGGCACTCTCAAGATAGACAAGGGGTTGTATTACAGACGTGGTAAATGTGTGATGGTGAGTATGTCAGAGTATTATCATGGCTTTCAGTGAGTACAATATCCAATGTGACGTGTGGGTGCTGGGTATACTGTCTTTACACCAGGGAACCCCCAGTACATTTCCCTAGGTTCACTGAATGAGGACCACTGTCACCATCAACCATACAGGTAACTGATTACACTATCCAGCCCAATGATGCATGTGCTGTGTGCAACTTATCTGTAATGTAATGGACACACTGTCAAGGTACTTACCACTGATAAACCCAGGTCACTCAGATATGTTTTTGACTGTTTATCATTGTGTATATGACAGTATGTCACACTTTGTATTGTTCATAAACAACCAGTACATCCCCCATTACCATACTGTACAAGGCCTGGTCATGTTCTTCACTTAACAAGTAACCTGGAACACACCTCATCCTAAAAGCTGTTTGGTGTGTGCAATTAAGGCCACATACATTAGTAGCAATAAGTACCTAGGTAAGGGTTCTGCTCTCAGTGTTAACAAGTAAGAGAGTGTGTGTGTGAATGGATCTACTTCAGTTTGCAGAAAATACATGTCCCAGGAGGTCATCTGTCTGAGAACTGACTGGCAAATGCTAACATTTCACAGGTATCATCTTGTGGAAATTAATTCCATCAGAACTAGTAGTAGAAGTGTAAATCTCCTTTTCCCACTATATATCAGTACAGCAATACTGGTGTTGGTATATATAGCTGGGTGGGGATCTTGTGGACACAGCCACCATCATTGCAGTTATTGTTGAGTGTATCCCCCTGCTTAGTCAGCTGTAATACTGTACAGTTTATGTTAACAGGTTAAGCAGTTGCCAATCACACTATCTGTGGTTCTACACCACCCCACACCCTCCAAAGGGTAGGGCTGTGCCATCCACACCAGCACACCTATGTTTACCAAGTTGAGGATTGCACTACACTGGGGAAGGGGACATATACCCTGCCAGTACCATTGTCAATGACATTAAACTAGCAGACTGATTATTTCCCAATGTGATGTTGTTCCTATTCTGTCTTGGTTGAATTACATAGGCTGAAATGAGTTCCCTGCAAAAGTACATACATCCATGTGTACAGTATTCTCTGTATATTGCATCAACACCAAAGCCTGTGTGTGTGTGTGTGTGTGTGTGTGTGTGTGTGTGTGTGTGTGTGTGTGTGTGTGTGTGTGTGTGTGTATGTGTGTTATATGCAAACATGTGGTGTGTACCACCCAGTACACCTACCATTGTCCACTGTAGAAGGGCTACTGACATGAGCCACCATGCACTCACCTGTATACACCCCTCAGACCTATCAGGCATGTGGCACATGCAGTAACTATTATACAGACCTTTGACTTGTGTTCCGCTGTACCCAGGATATAGCGCAGTCAAGGTGTCACCACAGTGCCATACCCCTTGTAGGAAACAACCACAGACCAACATCCGGCTGACACATAAACACTAACAGCACAAATGGAATACATTATGGAAACCACAATTACTCAGTTTTAAAAGCGATAATGCATCATGTTTGGACAGCTACACATCTTTAAATGTAAGCATTAAACGTTAGTGCTGAAAACATGTTACACAGCATTACATTGGTACACTGTAGTACAGTCACCCTGTGCATCATAACCATATTAGCCTGTCCCTGCATCGATGTTATGGATGACAGAGATGTGAAACAGGTATCATCATATGCACAGGGTGTGTTGTGGGTTTACCAGAGACCTAGTCTGAGCCATTTGTGTGACATCATGTGTATGTGTTAGGGGGTTTCATTATTAACTGGGCTGTGCAGATGTGGTCTGTGTAGGTATGGGGTTGCCCTCACTGTGTTGGTGCTGTGTGTGTATGTGTGTGTGTGTGTGTGTGTGTGTGTGTGTGTGTGTGTGCGTGTGTGCGTGTGCGTGTATGCATTCACACAGTTCTGCCATGTGGCTGTCCTATACAGGGGTTTGTTGGACAGCTGCAGACTGTACCTGGCAGGGTGTACAGTTCACCGACTCTGGCCACGGACATGAGAACTGTGCCTGCCAGGGGTTCCATGGGCACTACCAGGTACAAGCCAAGATATGGTACTCTCCCCTGATGATGACATATGTCCGCTGGATCCAGGTCCCTCTTGTGACTGGCCAGGGCCACGTGCACATGGCCTGCTATGTTGTGGTGTGGACAGCACCCCCCCCCCTGCAGTGCTGGTGCTGGTTCTGCCACTATAGGAGTGGCTCTGACTTGTTGCATGTCCACGTTGACCTCCACGTGGTGGTGTTGCTGGCCTATGTCCATATGGCCATTGCACTAGTCCCACCATATGCTCAAGCACAGACATTCCATGGTTGAGGATTCCCACCATCTCACCCAACCGTCTATTCAGGACCTCTGCAAAATAACAGTGGGCACCTGTAAGATCATGGATGTTGTCAATAACAGCAGAATGAGTAGCCCTCTGGAGCCTCAGTACCTGTCTGGTATAATGTTCCATACATGCCTGCACCTCCATGATGGCCTGAAATATGCATCTGGTGACACCAGCTGTGGCACTTCTGCCAGGGGCATGATGACCAGCAGCCCTCCTATGAGCATCCCTGTACATCTGTCTGTGTCGTACCTCCCTGGGCATCTGGCTATGGCTGCTGTGTCCAGTCACTCTTGTCATAGTCACCACACTGTCCTGTTCCATGCCACCACCCGCCAACTGTCCTTCATCTATGGCCACTGGTGATGGGGTATGTATAGGCAATATGACTGTGTGCGATGATGGTGTGGATAACGGTGGGATGTCAAATGATGGCACAGCTTCAGCCCCTGACAACCCTTCCTGTGCCTCACCACACCTATCACAGCGCAAAGATATTATACATAGACATCTCATTACCCATCTGTCAACATGCATGACATATGGCACTCAACACCATGCCTTGCAGCTAAAGTCAATCCCTGTTACCAACATTATACATCTCTGTGATGCATGAGTTGTGTTAGTAGGTGATGCCCCTTCCCCTGGAGCACACTGCACCCATGTATACAATATTGCTGTGCACCTGTTCAGCACCCTGGCAAGTACTGTGCACCATACCTCACAGGTGTACACACCATTAATGAATGTGTATATGTGTGTCAGTTATGTTTGCTCTGCTGCTCAAAGCCCCTATGTGTTTGTCCGACTCATACCTGGGATGATATGTGGACAGATGTCAATAATGAATGCCTGATGTCTGATTTGCAGATCTCATCATCAGCTGTGCATGTATGACCAATAAAATGCTATTACTCTGACAACCTTCAAAGCTTACTGTGGCTATGAGGAGTGTACACACCCTTATTGCCATGTCACCCTCTTCCCTGATATGCTACGGGGCCACAATACTGCATATGTTAACATTACATGAACCTGATATGTGACATATGACCTGTGCAATCAAATACAGTATCAAACAAATGTGTTAGTTGTGCAGATGCTGATTGAGATGTATACAATATTTATTTATTTATTTCCAGTTTGATTACCGGGGAAGTCCACTGGGCCCAGAAAGCCTGTTTTCAGTGGAGGCCAGGGGAGAAAAGCTCCATGAAACAGATTGTAGTAAAGACAGCAGTCCAATAAAAATAGGGTACAACTACAAATACATATCAAATAATACAAAGTGTGAGCAATATTGCCCATAATGGAAAAATATCATGCAAATGCATTTTAACAAATTCACACAGTTAAAGTCAAAGTCAAAAGCTATTTATAATATTTACAGAGTGTGAGAGATTGTATGGGAATTAGCTATAGAAGGTTATAGCTGGCTATAAGGTGCTTAGGAACTCAGGAGGATACCCTCCCAGGGGCTTTTGTTAAAGTGTTCTGGGTAGGGAGAATGCAGTTACATTTCCATTTGGTGGAGAGGTAGGTGTAAAGCTGTGTTTTGAAGTTGTCTGTATTTGACATTGTCCTTAGTGTGGAAAAGAGAGAGTTCCATTTCTTACCTAAGGAGAAGGAGAGGAGAAGTTGTCCAGCAGGATGTTTAGGTTTGTGGATAGTAACCAAGTTTTGGTGTTCAGATCTGAGAGTTCTGTTTGGGGTGTATGGGGGAAGGATGTTGGTTAGAGCTGGGCATTTGGTTGGATTAAATATTAGTCTATGTGCTGTAGTAAGCTGGAGGAAGTCCAGGTAATTTGCAACTTCTAACCAGTTGAGGGATTGGAGGGTAACAGTGATGTATGGAATGTTTGGCTTTGGTGGAAAATTTAGAAATTTTGTTATAACAGATTTCAAGTTTGGAAGTGATGGAAGAGGGTAGGTTAGTTAGTAGTGTGGCACCATACAAAAGGGAGGGAAGGTGGTAAGAGGAGGCCAGAGATGCCTGGTAGAAGTAGAGATGAAGTGGTTGTTCCTGTATAGCATACCTAGTTTTTGGTGGGTTTTCTTTATATTTTGCTGAATATGGATGTCGAACTTGAGGTGTTTGACTATAGTTACACCAAGTAGTTTGGCAAAGGGAACAGCTTCAATCTGAGAGTTGTTTTGACTATGGACTTGGAAGGAATTTTTATCAACAGAGAAAGATTTTGGGGGAGTGAATAGTAGTATTTTAGATTTGTTAGCATTGAGAGAAAGGTGATTTTGGCACATCCAAATCTCAGTAGTTGAGAAGGCAATCTGAGTTTTAGATAGGAGTTCAGAGAGGTTAGAGGCAGAGCAGACAAGTGTAGTGTCATCTGCATATTGGACGACTTTGGCATTAGGAATAGCAGAGTGAAAGTTATTGATAAACATATTAAACAGCATTGGTCCAAGGTTGGACGCCTGTGGTACTCCGGTAGGAGTGGGTAAGAAAGGTGAGGTGCTTTTTTTCCATTTTACAGCCTGATATCTATCTGACAGATAGCTTGTGAACCAGGAATGTGTGTTTTGGGAGAGATCATAAGAGTGCACACCCTTAACATGATGGTTTGTTGCATCAACTGTTAAGTGCACTACAGCAGTCACTATTCCTGGAAGGGGTATACTAGCATGATCCATCTGCACTTGCCAGTATTTGGCCACTCTGCCCTACAAATGTCCCCCAACTCTGCAAGATTGCAAAGTCAACTCATGTGCACAGCCCTTGGAGGTCACACAGTGCCTTCACTATTGCGGTGGAGTCAGGGTTATGTCTGCCACAATTCATGACCTTGAGTGTGTGCAGATACAGCCATTCTTAGCAAGCTTTGGATGTCTGCTTCAGTTCACTGTTGTGTTTGAGGATGACACCCCTCCCCATCCTCAGCCTTTTTGCAGATGCTTGACAACTATGGGCTACATATGAGTGTTATTTTGCAGTGTCCCAAATTCAGAACACTATGTGTACCAGCCTAGTCCCTGCTAATGAACAGCAAACATATAGATGTATACTGGCACCAGCAAGGTACAGATGGAGATAGTAGGCCTGTGGTGGAGTGAGGTGTTGCTTGTGCAGCACATGTATCTTGATTGATACTGCCTGTATGTTTCAAACTTGGTCTTGGTACACCATTACACATTGCAACACATGCCTTCTGGGACTTTGGATGTTATGCATATGCTATGTATAGAGAGCCCTGGTTGATGTTTCCTGTGGAACAACTGTCCCATCTGATTACGCTAACCCATAGGCCACACTTATGCAGAGTCCAGGCAATTGTCGACACAGGTACTGCACAGCCACTACTTGCTAAACATTCCTGCAACTCCCTCAGTGTTGCGGCATGTTTCTAGACAGCCTCCATGACCAGTTTGCAACATGTTGTCATCTGTCTTGAATGGCAATCTGTTCATTTCTACACTAATGTTGTCCCATACTTCTTTGCCACATACATGATTGTCTGCCCTGTTTTCTATGGTATATGCAACGCTGAGGTAAGGCTACATGTCCCACTCTTGCATGCTACCTCTTGGGTATGGGATCCATTCCATAGATTGTAAGATGTGTGCAAGCCAGGGCTGCCACTGCTGCAGGTGAGTGGGTAGATGTGATGGACATACATCTTGGACAGCAGACCATTTCTTGGTGTCACATTAAGGACCTGTACTTGATGAAAGGTGCATACTCATGAAGAGTGAATGCTGTCAGTACCTCAAAAGCTCCTTCCATAATATGAATAAAAAAGAAACAGCTACCACCAAAAGCAGGTCTCCAGGTCCAAAAAGCCAAAAGAGTTCAAAAACATATAAACCAAAGAAGGACCAGGAGTAGGCTGTAGATTCCAGTATAAAGATTATTTATTGTAGAACAGACCACAGAATAAAAAACATAAGCTGTTTTGTAGGTATGTACCCCACTTCATCAGATGTAAATATGTTACATCTTAACCTTCATTTTATACTCTGAAAGCACTAGTCACATGCTATTAGGTAATCACATGACCCAAATATTTAAAGCCATACATACATATATATCTTATATATAATTGTAATCACTCTCTTATAAAAAAAATAGCAGCAATATGTTCAGAATAATTTCATACAAAAATACATATATAAAACTTCATATAAAGAGCACACGTATAAAAATACATCAATAAAAAACTGACTTTTCCAATAAGAATAAATACAAGAAATACACACATAAAATGCACACATAAAATTCATCTAGATTTATGTTTTTTATTCTGTGGTCTGTTCTTCAATAAATAATCTTTATACTGGAATCTACAACCTACTCCTAGTCCTTCTTTGGTTTGTATCCTTCCACAATATGTTATTTGGAGTGTGTGCACACATGTGCTTCCAGTGATTGCTAAGGTATGTATTCCCCATATTTGCTGTCCTAACATAGGATTCCATATTATACATTCATTGCTCATGTTAGGACCACATTTCAGGTTTTAAGGGTTGTGGAATGTGGCATTGTGATATGCCGCTGTGTAGATATGTAACAGTTGCCATTGTAATAGTGGTATATACACTGTTGTAGCACTGTGTAAGGGTGATGTTTCAGACATGTTACTAATGTAGGCCATTTATCCCACCATTATATTCATCTCTGTGCACACATCTTGCAATGACAGGTTGTTAGTTATATTGCAGGACTCTTACATACCCTTCACATATGCCACCATGGTGACCACTGTGATGCAAAGCAGTTAACAGCGACAACAAGTGAACATGTACAGCATGCAATATGGGTAAGTGTGTTAAATGTGTGCATGGCAAATACCATGGCCATAACATGGCCGATGTATTAGCAAACCTGAACAAACAACACCATACTCACCAGCTACAGGCTACTGCCTGAGAAGTATGCCAGAGGGACCTACATAGTTGTGTGAGAGATGTGATGTCAGTAGCCACACCTGTAGCATTGGTACAGGGTAGGAGCAGCATTTCAGTACATCAACAGTACAAACCCACAATACTACAGATTATGCACATCTGTTCATTACTACAATGCAGCAACAGACTATATATATTTTATCTCACATATGCATGATTAAACTCTACAGATGCAGATGGATAAGCAACAGTGGTCTACTGATGTACCCTGTGGCCTTAACTGCATGCTCCTTGTCCATTGTGTGGGTAGCACCCATCTCCACAATGCTATCAGCTGGGTCTTGGCTTTGCTGGTGGGCAGGTACCCTAAGGCTGGCAAGGAGCTCCTCAGCATGTGTCGGGGGGTTGGAAGGCATGACCCTCCTGTGGCAAGCTGGTCCCTCCTAACTGCAGCAGCATGCTGATGGGCGTAGCGGATGATGTCACTGTACCGATGTCGGACCTGCTCATAACTGCGGTTATGCAGGCTGATATCTATTACCCTGTGGACTAGCTCGTTCCTCAGGGCAGTCCTCTCCTGCAGATCATGGGCTGTACAGCCAAAGAGGGTGTGGTGGTGCTGCACCAGGTAGTTGAGTATGACATCATTTTTCCTAGGGGGAATAAACTGGCAAGCGCTCTCTAGACATGGTGCCTGAAAGACATAAAGAGGAAAAAAGGTCTGAGGACCTCATACTGCAAGGATATAATAGTTGTTAATTGACATCTCTGTCCCCCGACCATATCTGCAACAATAATCTGTACACACAACTCAATGGGTATGTTTACAGCAAACCTACTGTTGAGACATATATCGTATTGTATGACAAATAGTGCAATGTGTTTCTAGTCATCTTCCATGTTGAAACACTATCATTGGTGACCTGTTGCTAACAATGTCACTTGAATGCCATTGTAAGGGCCACTATGGTTCCATATATGCATGTGTTCTGTTTGCTATGTGACTGCTCCAAATCTGGTGTTTTGTGTTAATGGGGATATCTATGCACGCTGTTAGAAGTAATCCTGGATTGTGTGGACTATTACTATCCACGTATGTTCTATAACTGTGACACAATAGCACATTTGGGAAGCCTGCTCCCAGCAGAACCACCTCTCCCACCTCATCTGGCCATGTTACCCAGACCACAGCACATCTGGAACACCCTGGGACCTCACCATCTGGTGGTACTGCACTACCTTCAGGTGGAACCACCTCAGGGGATGGTGTTCGGTCCCCCCCCCCGGGAGCACACACAAACAGGATCCTGTCACCTGAAGTTAGGTCCAGGGTCTGGTGCATAGGGAGCTACACAGAGACATGGGGGATATGCTACACCACCTTGAAGCACTTGGTGCACAATTACAGGGTCTGCATGCTCCTCCTGATCAGCCCACAGCTCAGGCACCTTCGGGGCCGTGAAGGTGCAGTTGTGACTGCCCATGGGTGGGGACCTTGGTCCCACTGTTTCCATTTGGGGGCTCATGGGCTTCCACTTTCCAAACATCACTCCCATCCAAATTGTTTACCCACCACGTGTCATATACCTTTCCTGTATGCTATCTTATCTGTCTTCCAACCCAACACACCTCCCCAAATATACCTACTATCCTCCCCCAACATACCAATCTCACCTTCACAAACAAGGGCAATGTGTTCCCAATATGGATTTCACACCAGACATAGCTGTCCATTTCACACCCGCTTACTACTGTATATATATATATATATATATATATATATATATATATATGTGCCATGCAGCACAGTCATTCAACAGTAGGGGAAATGTATTTTATATAAATATATATATATATATATATATATATATATATATATATATATATATATATATATATATATATATATATATATATATATATATATATATATATATATATATATATATATATATATATATATATATATATGTATGTATATATATATATATATATATATATATATATATATATATATACACATATATGTGTGTGTATGTGTCTGTGTGTGTATGTTTGTATATATGTAGACATACACGTATATATATATATATATATAAATATATATATATATATATATATATATATATATAAAACTAAGAAATGAACTTCGTGACAATAACAGCATTCAGAAAATAGTAAATCACCCCAACTCTTGTAGTACTTTAGCAAGACTTCTTCAGAAAGACATGTTTCATAACATTATGAAACATGTCTTTCTGAAGAAGTCTTGATAATAAATAAGATGAAAGCACTAAAGTACTGCAATTTTTTGAGTGCGGTCTACTATTTTAGTTAGATATATGTATATATATATATATATATATATATATATATATATATATATATATATATATATATATATATATGTATATATATCTCTCCTTCCTCCACAGCTGCACTGTTCTGCCTTGCTACAAAACAGAAGGGTGTCACATGTGGACACAGCCTAACATTAGGGGGGTATATATAGGGACAGATTGCAGGTAAGCCTATTACAAACCTATGATGTCTGCGCATGATACATTTTACATTAAGATGACTGCCCTGCAGGTGGTGGGGTCTGTAACTCATGTGTTTATCATAACTTCATTACTTCCACCACAAGATAATTGCCACACTAATATACATCTCTTGAGGTACAGAACACACACTATGATGGCTTACATCTTGTCATTCAATGCTAATCTGCAAAGTTGACAGGTATGATCCACTGCCCACATGGCTAAATGCTATGTCCATTGCAGTTGTTCAGCAGGGCATCATTACAACATGTCTTGATGGCACATATAAATCTTTCCACATCATCTATCCCATTATTACAGACCAAGTACTACATTTAATTACATGCATATATGTTTCACATACCTTTTGTAGTATTGTCCTCTCTTCTAGGTACACTTTATGTGTCCCTTGTTTTATATACTTTTGTTTTGGTTTGGTTTGTAGTTTAAATTTTCTCTCTCTCTCTCCCTCTCTCTCTCTCTCTCCACTACAGGGATTGAGCTGCTTTGAATAGTTTGCTGCATGGATTTTGTAGATGATGCTCATGATCAGGTGATGGCTTTTGCACAAATCAGTGTTCACCACTTGCTAATTGCATGCAGCCAGCTATGTAGCACTTCCAATTACCACTGTCTTGGCAACCCACTACCATAAATGTCCCTTTACCTTTCCTGTATGGAAGACATCCTTCCTGTGTGGGCAGCAGTGTTGCAGACAGCAGGTAGCAATACCTCGTACAACAGGACTTGCAGAGACAGGCCAAATACATATTTGTATAAGGTTCCAGACCTATGGACAGTGTGAGTATTGTTGTTATATGCATTGAATACCGCTAGTTTTACAAAGTTTGTGTGCACATGATAGTTTTGCATGGAATGCAGTCTGGCTGCATAGCTCTCAACTATGGGCCTATCCACATGATGGCCAGAGGATTGGCTATGTTTTGTCTGTTCACCACACAGGTCTTGTCTCTGATATATCAGTGGCATTCTCTCTGTTGAGTGATATTAGTACATGGCTACATCCATTTGTGTTTCTGACTTCATATTCCTGAGTAAGGGTATGTTGCAACCAATCCTGTAACACTAGCAACTTTCACAGTGTATAACAGCAATATTGGAAATATGGCCCTGTGTTCCAGCCTCTGTCCTCCACCTACATACCGGGCTTTGTCTATATGTCATGCAGTAAGAGGTTGTTAAGTAGTGGCCTATTATTCAGTGCTGGCATTCCTGCTATCATTACAGTGACGTTGTGGACTCCCACACAAATTGTGGGGTAGGGTCCATATATGTGAGGGCTACAGCTGGACAAAATGTGTGTGACCTTGTGTAGTCCAGAGGTCAGTGTATGTAACACTGTTATATGCCCTTGTAAGCCATTCTATAAGGGAGGGGTATGCACCATTTTTAACCTAGGCTGTTACAACATGTGAGAGATATCAGTAGTAAGACACATGGAGGTATATGGCTGTACATTTTCATACATTTCACCATGGGAACAGTGGTGGGCTAGTGCTTATTGTCTTATAGACAGTTCTGTTTGTCAGTGTGATAGTGATGTTTTACATTAAGCATTGTTATGTAACAGATACATTTTCATTGTTACAACTTAATTCTTTTCCCCATAGGGGTTGAGTACAGAGTGTAATTTGAGGCTGCTGAACTACATCTGTAATTAATTAGTGTTGATTGAGTCTTATCTTCCAGGCGAGTGTTTTTTTTTTTACTGCTGTACTACTTGAAGGCCTTAGCCTGGACCGCAACATATGTTTTGTTTTCAGATTACTGTATCAAATGTTTTGTTTGAGAATTGCATTACTCAGTTATTATGTATTTCAAACACCTAACTTCTATATGAAATGTCATATACATCTGAAATAGTACACAAATGAACATTTCTATGTATGCAAACGTGTGTCTGGTGTCATATCCTTTGACTTGTCTGTGGGTATATGTTTTTTTGCAATAATTGTCTTTTGTATGACAAATCAAACACTGGCCATTTTAAAAGGTGGCAACGGTAGGAATACTGGCTGTTCAATATGCTGTGCACCCTCTAAATATATATCTTCTTATACATATCTATAAGTAGATAACTGATATATGAAATGGCATATACATCGGAAATAGTACACAAATAAACATTTATATGTATGCAAACTTGTCTGTGGTGTCATATCCTTTGACTTGTCTGTGGGTATATGTTTCATGCAATAATTGTCTTTTGTATGACAGAATAAAACACTGGCCATTTTAATAGATGGCAACTGTAGGAATACTGGCTGTTCGATATGCTGTGCACCCTCTAAATATATATCTTCTTATACATATCTATAAGTAGTAATATATATATATATATATATATATATATATATATATATATATATAAAATATATATATATATATATATATATATATATATATATATGTGTGTGTGTATGTGTGTGTGTGTGTATATATATATATATATATATATATATATATATATATATATATATACATATATACACACACACACACACACACACACACACACACACACACACACACACACATATATATATATATATGTGTGTGTGTGTGTGTGTGTGTGTGTGTGTGTGTGTGTGTGTGTGTGTAGCATTGGAATGTTTACTGCTTCCACATTGTACATTCCATATGGTACACAGACTGTTGTGCATGATATGCTATTGATATCATCCTGACATCATACAGCTGAGATGGGTTACTGTTAACTTGTTGTGGCTATGTTGTGTAGGGTTCTGGGTATGAGACTTTGCAAGTGCTGGTTATTGTGTTGCAAGGCAAATCTGTTCAGCTGTGGAGGAGGGGATGATATTAGTAATTACAAGAGGTATTTATTTTGGGCCCCTTCACCCCCATTAACAGTGCCTTTGGTCATATATTTATTTTTTGTGTTTATATATATATATATATATATATATATATATATATATATATGTATTTATTTATATATATATATATATATATATATATGTGTGTGTGTGTGTGTGAGTGTGTGTGTGTGTGTGTGTGTGTGTGTGTGTGTGTGTGTGTGTGTGTATGTATATATATATATATATATATATATATATAGATATATATATATATATATATGTGTGTCTAATATATAAGTTTGAAAATACACTTCTTCAAACTCGCACAGTAGACTGGGTTCTGTGAAAGTGCACTTAATGAAGTGCACTTTGTAACCCGCTTCAGCTAACAGGCTACTACTGACTTTACAGCAGTAGTTACGGACCTTAGGGTTAGGGCACGGGTCATGGTAAGGGGATAGCTAGTAGGGCTATCCCCTTACCATGACCCACTCCCTAACCCTAAGGTCCATGATTACTGCACCACAGTGGAGGACAGGCTCTCCACTGTGGTGCGGTAGTCATGGACCTTAGGGTTAGGGCGAGGGTCATGGTAAAGGGATAGCCCTTCTAGCTATCCCTTTACCATGACCCGCGCCCTAACCATAAGGTCCGTAACTACCGCACCACAGTGGAGGACATAGCATATTTTCCTGCTGTCCTCCATTGTGGTGCAATCCGTTCGTAGAAGCTGAGCTCGCGAAAGTTCACTTTCAAATAAGTGCACATTCGCGTAACTGAGCGGTCTACTGCTCTTTTTCAAATATGTGGTATTCGATGAAAAGCAGTAGACCCATATATATATATATATATATATATATATATATATATATATATATATATATATATATACATATATATATATATATATATATATATATATATATATATATATATATATTTATATAGACATATATATGTGACATATATATCTATACATATATATATATATATATATATATATATATATATATATATATATATATATATATATATATATATATATATATATATATATATATATATATATATATATATATATATATATATATATATATATATACATATATACATACATACATCTACATATATAAATACATTTCCCCTACTGTTGAATGACTGTGCTGGATGATATGTTTGAGAAAACATCAGATTTATTTACATCTGAAATGGCTTAGTGGTATGGTTGGCTATAGTGTGCAGGATCCTGGGTTTGAGATTTGCAAGGGCTGATTATTTTACTGCTGGGCAGAACAGGGTCTGTGGGAAACAGAGTGATTAATGCACTTTAAAGCAGTTGCAAGTGGGTTTGTGTGGGTTTGTGTGGAGCTAAGCGACACTTATATGAGCTTAGCTTATGCCTGCTTATGGCTGCTTAAACCCTCGCTAATTTCAAATAAAGAAAAGAAAAAAGTAAGATAGGAAAGTGGTGAAATTGGGGCAAGCAGGGGGACATACAAGAGGAGAAATAAGTAGGGATGTGCAGGTCAGGTGTATGAAAGGACCATAGCTCTGCATTTCTTTGGCAGCAACAGCTACTTTCAATGTGGGCAATTTAGAATTTGGAGCCTCACACCCCACAGGGAAGTCTGTGGGCATCATAAAATATGGATAATTGGTAGGGTTAGATTGTGTGTTGGGTACATGTCTTTGGGCGAAATGCAGAGCTATGCATGGGATGTGATTTTTTGTGGGACAGATGCTTTTTTTAAGGTGATAGTTGGATGTTAAGGAAGCATTATTGGTAAGTGTGATGAGGGAGGTTTTGTAAGAGAGGTTGCATTTGCAGAAAGACAATACAGACCAAGCATCAGACAGGGGAGGTGTATGACACATGGGGGGGGTAAACACCTTGACGGGGAGGGTGATTGGGAATCTGAGGCTCATGAGCCCCCCAGATGGTAGTAGTGGCACTGATGTCCCCACCTGATGCCAATCACCACTACTCCTTCACAGCCCCAAAGGTGGCTGTGCTGGGGGCTGGGCTGGAGGGGCCACATTCCCCTCTATTTGCACCAGCCTTCCCTCCACCTGGTGCAGGCAGTCATCCAGTTTTGTCTGGAGGACTCTGCGCACCATGCCACAAACCTCGTCCCGGGTGCCAACATCTTCACCGCTCCCACTTGCAGGGGGTGTGGGCGAGCCCCATCCCCTGCAGCGGTTCCACCTGAGAGTGGTGCAGGACCAGCAGATGAGGGAGGTCTGGGTTGGGTCCTTGACATGTTGGGACCTGGTGCCTCGGCCAGGTAGGATGGGAGAGGTGGATCCACTGTGATCTGCCTTTCCACATGTGCTATGGTAACGAAATTAACAATGAATATTGGTTAGTCATGCACAACACATTGCAACATTAAAGTCAAATAATATAGCAAGCTCAGGAACAACCCTACACAGATAACTATAGTCAGCATACAAAATGTCTATTCAGACGAAGTATAAACGATATTTCCAGCTCAAAGAAGAAATCAGCTGCCACAAATTCTTGATAAAAAACAATTCTTTTATTGTATAACAGATATCAGGTAAGTGCTTTTGCCAAAATGGCTTCCTCAAACCATAAGAATACAGATTGGTTCAGCACACACCTTATATATATATATATATATATATATATATATATATATATATATATATATATATATATATATATATATATATATATATATATATATATATATATATATATATATATATATATGCATCTTCAATTAAATGGTGACATCATAATTAATTGGTATACAAACTAAATTGATAATTAATAATACTGCATAATTAAGCAAAGACATTTCATAAATTCATATTATTTAAAAAATACTATATAATACCAAAGGCACCAGCATTAAAAAATGTATAACAAAACAAAAATAATCCATTATTAAAAAATGTATATAAATATAGAAATTATTAAAAAATTACTTAAAAAGAAGTTGTCTATTCTTGAGGGCTGGTTTAATGGGAATCTTTTCATTAAGACCAGGTTGGATATGTGCCTGAAGTCTAATGATCCAGTTAGTTTCATTTCTTTCAATACAGTTTCTAATACCCCCCCCCCCAAGCTAGGTGAGTTAATATACAGGACCATAAATTTAAATGTGTGCATATTATTAGTTTCTAAAATATGTTTAGAGAGGGCATTTGTATTAGATTTAATACGTATTTGATATAAATGTTCCCTCACCCTGTCCCTAAGCCTTCTATCGGTTTTACCGACATAGAAGGCAAGACAGGAAGAACATAAGGCAAGATAGACAACATGTTCAGTATTACAATTAGCAGTAATATCAAAAATATAAAATTGGGATGTAGCAGGATGAACAAACTTATTAGAATCACATATATAGGAACAAAAATTACATTTATTACAGGGTCCAGTGCCTAAATGATTATTATAATTATAAAAAGACATGGTGTTCGGGTAACATAGAAGTCTGTGTAAATTTTTCTTATTTTTAAATAAAAACTGTGGATATTCACCCACAATGTCTTTAATATTGGGATCAACAGTTAGAACATTCCAATGCTTACATATGATATCTCTGATTTGATAAAAATCATGTGTATAAAATAATGAAAGTTTCTGTGGTATTATATTAGTATCAGCAGAATTACATCTATTAGTATACTTTTCATTCCCTTTCTTTGAGAAGTAGGGACACGCTCTATCAGATCTGAGGTACTCTATACTCTGGAAGCCAGTGGAGATTTCATCTACTCTATACTTCCTGGATAGTAATCTATCATTGAGACTAGCTAATTCTCTCTCAAAACTATCTTGCATTGGATTTAATCTGGATGCTCGAATTGCTTGACCTTTGATAATGTTATTAAAAACATATATAGGATGCATGCTTTCTCTATGTAATAGTGTATTTTTATAACAGGGTTTTCTGTAAACATCTGTATTGAGTTTGCCATTACTTTGGCATTCAATAAAGACATCCAAAAAAGGAATGCTACTTGATGATGCTGTCATGGTAAATTTCAAAAAATCTGTAAGGGAATTTATCTCCTCAAAGAAATTGCTTAACTCACTAAGAAAAAACAAGTCATCTACAAAACGTCTATAGAAGATGACATGCTTCTTGTATCAAGATAAAGAAAACAATTTCTTCTTCTCCCACATGGCCATCATTAGGTTGGCGTAGCTATTGGCACAAGATGTGCCCATAGCTACGCCATCCTTCTGCAGGAACAATTTATTGTTAAAAAGAAAAATGTTCTCCAGCACCGTCTCCAACAACAAACATTAAGAGATCTATCTTAGGAACCAAGATAACAGTATATGTTAAATACTGATGAATACTATCTATACCTTGCTAGTTGGGAATGATAGTGAAGAGGGACTTGACGTCCATCGTGACTAAAAGGTAAGAGAGATTATCTTGTAAACTTGCTGTTTCTTTACAAAGATCTAACAAGAACTGTTTGGTATCTCTAAGAATAAATGGATTCAAATCAACCACTGGTCTTAACATTTTTTCTATATATACACTGACAGAGGTTCAGTAACCCATCCTCTACCTGCCCCTATAGGTCTCAATGGTGGATGTATGGGATCTTTGTGTACTTTTGGTAAACCTTGGATGGTAGGAATTAGTGGATTTTCGACCCATAAGAAATCAAACAACTCTGTTGTAATTATCTCACTTCTATTCAAGTCATCCAGGGTATTATATACCCTTAGAACATGTTCATGAACTTCTTGAACAGTTATAAGGGAATAGAATGTCATATCACTCAACATTTCCCTCATATAAAGGTTATAATCATTCCTGTCTAACACCACTACAGGACCACCTTTATCGGCTGGTCTAATTGAGATGTTCCTGTCATTCTTCAGATTATTTAGGGCCTTTTTCTGCTGGAAAGTTAAGTTGTCTTTCTTAACATTGATATATGAATGCTTAGAAGTAGTGTAAATATCATCTTCCACCATTTTACAAAATGCATCCACCAAAGGATGAAAATTAGGAATAAAAACACTGGGTTCGCGAAATTGTGGTGGTTGGATATTACTAACTTCATTGTTAAACAGCAACTTTAATTGGGTATTCCAGGCAAACAATTTAATGTCTAAGATAGTGTCTGTCATGTTACCATTAGTGGTGGGTATAAAGGAGAGGCCCTTGTTTAAAACTTCTAATTCGTATTTATCTAAGGGTCTATGCAAAAGGTTCCACACTAAGTTGTTGTTATTTTCTCCCACATTTTCTTCAAAGTGGGTCCTTTCAGCTCTCCCCCTGGGGCTTTTCTTTTTTGCCTTCCCCTGCTCATAGAGTGACTTCTTCCCCTTCTGTATGTGTTGGTAATTGTGAAAGGGACAGGATGTTGAATATCACCAGAATGGTGGGTAATTTTTCTATGAACAACTGGTTCATTGACTAGAGATGTAGAAGTGGAGGGCAAATTATAACTATGAGTAATCTCTTGTGCAGGTTCAATGCTGCTAACTCCACTTATACCATTCTCTGATGTAGCGTTATTAATAGTGGTAGCATCTATATTAGACTCAAAAGCCATGTTCTTATTATCTACAGCAACGTTAACAGCTGAATTCACATTATTATGAATAACATTGCTTGTAACATTATGACTATTATCAACAACATAGTTTGCATTCTGTACAGTAACATTATCTAAAGAGTTTCTACTATTATCTGCAAAGTTAACACCAGTAGAATTTAAAACGGATACATGCATCAAACCGTTTCTACTTCCACTGTTGCCGTGCCTGTTATTAGTGCCATTCCTGGGCCAAGTAAACCAGCCCTCAAGAATAGGCGACTTCTTTTTAAGTAATTTTTAAATAATTTCTATATTTATATACATTTTTTAATAATGGATTATTTTTGTTTTGTTATACATTTTTTAATGCTGGTGCCTTTGGTATTATATAGTATTTTTTAAATAATATGAATTTATGAAATGTCTTTGCTTAATTATGCGGTATTATTAATTATCAGTTTAGTTTGTATACCAATTAATTATGATGTCACCATTTAATTGAAGATGCTGATATATATATATATATATATATATATATATATATATATATATATATATATATATATATATATATATATATATATATATATATATATATATATATATAAAACGTGTGTGCTGAACCAATCTGTATTCGTATGGTTTGAGGAAGCCATTTTGGCAAAAGCACTTACCTGATATCTGTTATACAATAAAAGAATTAGTTTTTATCAAGAGTTTGTGGCAGCTGATTACTTCTTTGAGTTGGAAATATCATTTATACTTGGTCTGAATAGACATTTTGTATGCTGACTACAATTATCTGCGTAGGGTTGTTCCTGAGTTTGCTATATTATTTGACTTTATTCTTTTATTATTTTTTGCTCAAGAACATTCACTTTTCTGTGGTGCCATTTATTTCATTTATTTATACATTACAACATTAGTCAAAATAGTATGCATGGATATTCCCATTTACCCACAACTGTGTAATTATAACAGTGCCATAGCAAACAGAACCCATGCATATATGGAATGGTATTCAGGGTTGCAACAGCATGCCAGTTAGTGGTATGTCAGGCAGGCAATAAAATGATTATTCAACAGGGAATATTAGTATGCACACAGTTTAAACAATAATCGACCAAATCAACAACGGTCCCAACAGTAGAGGTTTGTTTAGGAATATGCCCATGTTGGTTTCAGTGTGATGGTTGGATCAGTTGAGTGGTGGGGGAAGGGAACAGATTCAATTAACAACTGCTACTAAGTATATTTGTCAGTACACTACTATTCACTACTCTACATTCTGACCACACTTACTCTCTACCTGGGCCATGGGGATGCTACAGCACACCAACAGCTGCAGATATCAACAGAGCAGTTGTACCCTTATTTTAGTTATACACATCAGGCCTGCTTCTATACCTATTTCTTTACCTGTGGGCCTGTGCAGATAAACTGTGTGCACATTACATTCCTGTTTCTACACATATTTCAGATTTACATATTAGTTGCAGGCCCTGGAGTGTGTTGTGCCTTTCACATACATCTACTGTGACATTCTCTATGTGCAGGTTTCTTGGCAACTGGGGAAACTATCCATGACAGTGGGATACTTGAGGGGCTTGTCTTGGCCAGACTGCAGAGTGTGGATGTCTAGCTTGCATCTATTTGTGGGACTGGGGCTGATCAACGCAGTAATTGTACACCTTTCATAGTTATACACATCATACTAGTATTTCTATTCAGATTTCTTCACCTGTGTGTCCTGTATGGGAAATGTATGTGCTGCAGTACATTATTTCTTCTATTCAGATTGCAGTTTACAACTGTAGAACCAGAATGAGATGTTAGTGGTGGTCCCTGGATTCAAACCATGCTGTGTGTGAAAAATTGAACTACAGGCCTAGTCGTTATCAGACTAAGCTACTGGGGAGGTGTTGTATGTTGTTTGTGACATTTCTATCTAGTACATATTTTTGTGCACAGTACTTTTATTATGACATGTTACATTATTTGTTTCCCATTTTCAATACAAATTATATATACACAACAGACATTGGTGTCACTGTTTGTGAAACATGCCCATTAGCTGGATTGCACATTTGACTGTTTTACTACATACTGCAATTTAGATTTCTGAGTACACATTGTAGGTTTTAAGTCTGCACCTGTTAGCCTTATACATGTTCAGTACATTCACAGCTACTTACAGCTGAAATTGAAAGGTTAACACAGGTCAATGCTGGCAGACAAACAAGTAAAATGCATTCTGATGGGAATATGTACTGTTGCTTTTTTCCAGTTATTTGACATGCCCATTCTAAAGCATGCAGACAAGCAGTGCTAAATCAGTTCACTTCAGTTAATGTATTCTGCAGGACATAAACATTTCTATTTATCAGGTACAAGTGAGATGACACACCTTTATTAGTTCTGACATACACACTCAGCACATAGTCCCTCAAAACCTACACCACCAAAACACACACATAGAACCACAAAACACACACCTACATTCGCAGAGGCTCTCAGTATAAACCTGCACAAGCAACAGGGACCTCCAAAGCAGAAACACAAGCAACCTCCACCCCCCCAACACAACCCAAATGACACATAGCCCACAAACTCAGTGTGCCACTCAACCACAGCCCATAAGGCATAACAATGTACCCAACACTCTAGTCATAGGTGACTCTATAGTCAGGCACACTGATGTTCCACTCATCAGGCTAAACAAGGAGAAAGTTACTGTCAGCTGCCTGTCGGGTGCCAGGATCCACCTCATAATGCATGCACTCAGGTCACACCACAACAAGTACAAATATGACTCTGTCATTGTCCATGTTGGTGTGAATGACCTGAGACGTACCTCCTTGGACTACATGAAAAGGGACATGGAGGAGCTGTCTGATCTTGTAGCCCAGGCAAGTATGACCCTAGCCCTGAGTAGCATCCTGCCATCACTCAGAATGATGCCACAGTACAAGGACAAAATGATTGACTTCAACAATTGGCTAAGCTTCTGGTGTCATTCTAAGGGGATCCAGTATATGTCTGCCTGGGATGACATGATCGACAAGCCACGATGCTTTGCCAGAGATGGCCTGCACCTGTCGCCCCTGGGATTCCGGATACTGGCTAAGGCTCTAGCCACCCCTATAGTGCCTTTTTTAGGCAAGGTTCAAAGGACAAATTCACCACCCTAACAGGTACAGGCAAGAAGAATTTGAGGGTATTGCTACTCAATGCTAGAAGTCTAAACCTCAAAATGCACTCTCTCGAGGCACTTCTTAAAATGGAGAACATCGACATCTGTGCAGTGACAGAGACCTGGTTCAAGGCTCCAGAGAGTACCCCTGCATTACCAGGCTATAATTCATACCACACCTTTCGGCCACCTAACCTGGACCAAAACACTAAAGGCGGAGGCATGTCCATATTCATTAAGGATATCCACACCTCCAGGCTAGTTGCTCAGCATAATGCATCCGAGATTATCCAAGTGCAACTAACTCTGGGCAAGACCGCAATCCAAATTGTAGTTTACTACAGACCCCCCACCATGACCCAGGATTCCCACTCCTCATTTCTTAATACACTGGAAAATAATAGGGTACAACCTAACACCCTAATAATGGGCGATTTCAACTAACTTACAATTAACTGGGAAAACTACTCATGTACCAACTCTTGTGCTCAACGTTTTCTGGAATTCATAAATTCCAATGCCATGGATCAACTTATCCACACCCCCACCAAGGGCAGCAATATCTTAGAACTGGTTATTACCAACATGGGCAACCGGTGCTCCACACCAGAGGTCAACTCCTCGTTGGTCAGATCCGACCATAAGCTAATCAACCTAGACATCCACATCCCTCCCCCACCCCCGATTAGGGAAACCACAGTAAAACATTTCTCCAAAGCCAACTTCATGCTTCTTAAGACAGAAGTGGCAAACTTCACGATACCCATGCTGATGGACAACAGAGGTATGACTGCTGAATCCTACACAAATGCACTTTATAAGCACTTACATGAGTGCATGGATCGTGCAATCCCTAACAGAACCAAGATGCTATCCTCCAAAAAAAGGAAGCCAATCTGGTGGTCCCCTGCCATAAACAAACTCTACAATAGAAGAAAGAAACTGTTGCAAAAAAGAGTAAAATCCCATGTTTGGAGAAACTCCCTGGTCAGTTTCAGTAAGAAGCTGAGATCCTTCATAAAATCCTCCAAAGCAAGTTATGAAAACAAAATCGCCACTGACTCTAAAGACAACCACAAAGCATTCTATAGCTATGTCAAGAATCTCAATGGCAACACTCAGATCTGCTCTGAGTTACAGCACAGTGGCACTAAATATACAGAACCAATAGATATTGCCAACATCCTGGCTGATAGGTTCAGTGCTAACTTTACCCCTGTCATCCCCTAAAGGGCCCATCTCTATACCAGAAGAATGCAACGTTCCTGTAATCATGGATGCACAGGTAAAAAACACACTATCCAAAGCCAAGAACACAGCATCCATGGGACCTGACAACATCCCAGGCTGTGTTCTACATGAACTACAGAACGAACTGGCACCCCACCTAAGTACCATGTTCAATCATAGCCTCACCTCAGGCTATGTGCCCACTGAATGGTGCACAGTGACAGTTCTTCCACTCCACAAAGGGGGAGCCCCACAGACCCTGGAAGCTACTGCCCCATTAGCCTAACAAGCCTGGTCTGCAAGGCTATGGAGCATATCATCATGGAACTTATAAACAATGACATTGGTAATCTCCAAACTCAGGACCCCACCCAGTTCTGGTTTGTAAAAGGTGGATCATGTCTCCTAAACCTGATAGATTTCTTTGAAGCAGTCACCAAAGCCGTAGATGAGAGTAAGGTGGTTCACACGGCCTATCTAGATCTCACCAAGGCTTTTGACACCATCCCCCACTCTGGAATTATAGATAAACTCACTAAACTAGGTATAAATCCCTATGTCACAAGATGGGTTGCCAACTGGTTCATTGACAGAACCCACACTGTGAAAGTAGCAGACTCCAAATCCAGCTTCAGACCAGTGACGAGTGGAGTACCACAGGGTTCAGTACTGGGTCCTTTCCTGTTTGGTATCTACTTCTCTGAAGTACAGGCCAACACAGAAGATCTTTGGCTAATGAAGTTTGCAGATGACTGCAAACTAGGAGCCATAATCAAAACTCCAAGAGATGTGGACATCATACAAAAGGGCCTTGCTGAGACAGATGCCTGGTGTCAAAGCCATGGCCTCAAGCTCAATGCCAAAAAGTGCATTGTCATTCCTTTTGGTAAAAACTCAGTACCCATGAACTACTACATAGGTGTTAGTCTACTCAACACCGAAAGTGTGATAAGAGACCTTGGGACACAGGTGGAGAGTAGTCTCTCCTTTGATAATCACATCACCACAGTAGTCAGGAAATCCTTCTATGTGGCACACCTCATCACAAAAGGTTTCTCATCCAGGAAAAAAGAGGTCATTGTTCCCCTCTACTCGTCACTCATTAGACCCATTATCGAGTACAATGCCCCTTTTGGTATGTACCTCACAAGACATCTACAACAACTGGAAAGGCCACAGAAATACCTCACAAAGAGGATTACCGGCCTCAAAGAGATGTCCTATGCAGACCGTCTCAAAAAACTGCAGCTTTACTTTGTTGCATATAGCCTACTCAGAGGCGATCTCTGCCTAACACACAAAGCTATGTCAAACCCAGAGCTTTTAGACATGCTCCACTTAAAGAAATCCCAATCCCTACAAGCTACACACTCTAGGGACCTAAACCTCGTCACCACAATAAACAGAACATGCTGGAGGGATAGATTCCTGTCCCAGAGACTTCCCATACTCTGGAACAAACTACCTATCTATATCAAACAAAGCTCTTCATTAGCACTGTTCAAGAAAAATCTTGATGATTGGATGGAAGATAGGAAATTCACCCCAGGGATCACTTATGTGGCTCTGCTCGACAGTGGCACAGGAAAATCATTTTCTTGGGTGGCGAAAGCCAGGGTACCTTTGGCTAGGCTTATATAGGCCCTAGGGTCAATAGCCCAGTACCTAACTATGAACCTATGAACCTATATCTGTGTACAACTCAGAAATCCACAATTACTATTCCTGCATGCACAGGGGAATGCTTTTTATTTCTAACTGTTACAGTAGCCCTGACATGGCACTTTCTTTGCAGGTTCACTCAGACACACTCATGCATATTCTAATATTCCTCTCCTGCATATTGGACCTTGTTTGCTACTGATATCTGTATTACACAGCAGCTGGGAATACTCCATTGTAACACTGGTAGCCTGACACAGGCATTTATTCCTGACTTTTACAGCACAATTATATATACAGGCAGTACTACCATTACTATAATTTTGATTTTTTACTGGTAATAGTAGGGGTTATTCTGTACTCACCATACTGCTAACGCCAGTCACTGGGCATGAGTCTAAACATTCAGGGACATGTCCACAGCAGCTGTATGGGGAGACATCACACATTAATCACACCTGCACATTCACAAGCTAAAATTTTTCCATACTTAGTTAGAGATACATAAGACTGCATACTTACAGACAGGTGGAACATCCTGCGCTCAGGCTTCATGGATCCACTGGTCCAAGAGTGCACCCCTCCTCTGCTTCAGGTCATTATGGTGATGACGTACCTGCTCACCAGTCCAGTGTATGCCACTGGCACTGGTGAGATCAACTGCAAGCTGGTCCCAGGCCTCCACTTTGTACTGCAACCCCTGGTACTGGCCCTATAGCAGCCTGCCATCATGGTTTTTAACTAGGAGCCCAACCATGACCTTGGACTCCTGGATGCCCCAATGTTGTGCTCGGAAGCGCATACCTTCACCGATCCCAGACATTATGGTCCTGCTGTGTGCAATCCCAAATGGTTATTGTTGTATTCCTGCCTTTGCGGTTTAAATAGGGCAGGTTTCCTGCAATTTTTCTTGATTGGCCAGTTTTAATATGCAGCACTATGCTTAGCTCCATGCAAATCTGCATAGCAATGATTGCACCAGCTAAGCAGAGCTGACAGCAGGTAAGCAATGTTTACATTAGCAAAGCATTGCTTAAATCTTTTTTTTTCATTAAATTTATACATTTTTTTACATTTATATTTTACATATTCCCACCTCCACTGTGCTATACGTGCTATCTCTCCCAAAAGGAGAGATATCTATTCCAGAGGATTGTAGCCCCCCAAACATCTCCAACGCCCAGGTGAGAACTGCCCTCACTAAGGCAAAAACACAGCAACCATGGGACCGGATGGTGTCCCCGGCTGTGTGCTTCATGAACTCAATGAGGAATTAAACCCACAGTTAGGACAGCTGTTTAATCTTAGCCTCACCTCAGGATATTGCATTAAGAGTGGGCGCCTGGCGACTGTGGTCCTTGACAAGCCTTATCTGCAAAGCCATGGAGAGGATCATAATGGAACTCATAAATAAAGACATAGGGAACTTGCAGACTTTGGATCCAACTCAGTTTGGCTTTGTCAAAGGCAGATCCTGCCTCTTAAACTTGGTTGACTTTTTGAGACAGTCACCAAGGCCATTGATGAGGAAAGGCAGTCCATACAGCCTACAATGTAAACCCATACATCACAAGATGGGTTGCAAACTGGCTAAGTGACAGAACCCACAGGGTCAGAGTTGCTGGAGCCATGTCAGACTCAAAGCCTGTCACAAGTGGTGTCCCACAGTCAGTCCTGGGTCCACTCTTGTTCGGCATCTACTGTACAAGCAAACACAGGAGGGACAAAGTTTGCAGATGACTGCAAACTGGGCCATAGTCGAAAACACATCTGACACAGATATCCTCCAGAAGGGCCTCACAGAAATGGATAACTGGTGCCAGAGCCATGGCCTGAAGTTAAGCCAAAAATGCATAGTCATACCCTTTGGGAAAAACAAGGCTACCTAGCTACCATATAGGTGGCAATCCACTGAGCACAGAAAAAGTCATCAGAGATCTGGGGACCCAGGTTGACAGTAGCCTTCGTTTGACACTCATGTTGCTAAAGTAGTTAGGAAAACCTTCTATATCACCCACCTGATCATGAAGGGATTCACATCTAGATCAAGGAGGTCATCGTCCCCTGTACTCATCACTTATTAGACCTATGATTGAGTACAATGCCCGTTGAATGTATCTGACCAGACACCTGCTGCAGCTTGAAAGGCCCCAAAGTTCCTCACCAAAAGGATAAAGGGTCTCAAAAATGCTGCCGACTGAAAGAACTCCAGCTCTATTCAGTCTCATACCGCTTGCTCAGAGGTGACGCCATGTCAAACCCAGATTTGATGAATATGCTTCACCTCAAAAATCTAGATCCCTCAGAACCACAAGGCGGGAGACTTAATTATAAATGATTCATCACCCAGAGACTCCCTATGCTGTGGAACAAAATCCCAGTACATGTGAGGCAGAGCACCTCTCTGGTCTTGTTCAAGAGGAATCTTGACCAATGGATGGGAGATTGCAGATATACCCCAGGGATTACTTCAGCGTCACTGCTTGACAGAGGCACAGCAAAATGATAGGCATAGTTTTTATTCAAACTAAAGGGGCTTATAAATGCCCTTGGGCAGATAGCCTAGTATGAACCTATGAACCTATGAACCTATAAATTCCTTAAAGGTTTATTAAATAATTTAGCAGAGGGGGATTTGAGCCAGGCATGTTTACATGCTATACCATGGCACTTCCACTATGCTACAGCAGCTTGATGACGTTTTCTATCACAGCAGCACTTGTCTATCATTTTCAGGATTTTAGCTAGGCTAAACATAATGGTGTGCCATGCAAACAAGCTGCACGGCACTTAAACTTCAGATTTATTTCATGAAAAAAAAATATTATTACATTCTTTTATTTTGTATTCCTTTTCTCTTGCTCTACAGCTTCCATGCATGGAGGGTAAGAGTGCATACATTTGGGGGTATGCACTTGAAAGCTGCTGTCTTATAGGTGTTTATGTTTTTTATTTTTTTTCAGTGTCTGCGAACACTGAAATGTTAGCTATTTACATTTCAGTGTCTGTGGGCACTCGTTTATCGTATAATATTAGAGCCAGGCTCTAATATTATATGGCTTGAGACTCATCTGTGTCAGAAAGTGCCATACATCACTTTCAGAGCTAAGGGGGTGTGGTTCAGGTGCAGGCACTGCTGACACATGCCCCCTGTGCTTGCTCCTGGTTTGTGTCCATTTAGTTTAGATAGCAGCGTACCTTCATGCATATGCAAGGCACACTGCTATCCTAAATGGACACGAACCACTCCATGCAAGAATAGCCTTATTCTTGCTCGGAGCTTTGTGAGTCCAGGGGAAATCGTCCAACAACATGAGTACGGGGAGTCTAAAATATACTATTCCTCCCACATGCACATCACCAGATTTGCATAAATTGGGGCACATGCAGCACCCATGGCAACTCCCTGCACCTGCTTGAAATATTCACCCTCAAAGAAAATAAAGTTATTAGTAAGTACAAGTTCCAAGAGGTCCATAAGTAACCTAATAGACAAGTGATCTAGTTGTGTAAGCTTTAAAAGTGCTGAATGGAAAAAAATCCATTCCCATTTTATGAGTTATCAATGAAAATCAATTGACTACATCCACTGTTAAAAGCATATTGTCATCACTGTATGAGTCATGTTTCAACTTGTTAAGAAAATCCCAAGAATCCTTTAAAATGCATTGGGTGCCATTTAACACATTCTTGAGAATCCAGTCAACATAGATTGCTAATGGGTAAGTTTTAGAATCATTTGCAGACAATATCAACCTATAAGGAGGGTCATCAGCATTTTTATGCACTTTTGAGATACCAAAATTGGCCGGTATAAGAGGATTCTTACTAAAAAGAAAGTTGTAGATTTCATAAGTAACTATGCCTTGAGTCAAACAATCTTCTAAAACATATCACTCTTCTGGTAGGCTATATTAATTTTGGTTTAGAAGCTATGTTATATTTGGGCATATCTTGTAACCTGTTATGAATTTTACTTACATAGGCAATTTTATCTGCTATGGCAACCTCACCCCTCTTGTCTGGTTTCATCATCCTGACAGAGTGGTTTCTCAATGTATTAAGTGTACACTGTTCATCCAAAGAGAGTGTTTTTTACAGAAACACATTTTGCCTTTTGAAAATCATAAAGGTCTTTGATATAACATTTTTCAAAAATACAAATAGTAGTGTTCAAGGTAGGGTTGTAAATACTTTTCTTTCTCAGGGTAGTGGAAGTGGACATGTTAATACATGTGGTTTGCTGAAGTAACTGACTAGACGTAATTAGGTACAAACTTAAACATCAGGATTCAATAAGGCTTATTTCCATGCAGGAATGGTGTAGGCGCTCCTGCATAGAATATGGCCACTGAGCAATCCAGTAAACAAGCCTGGGGACGTGCACAAGCCTGCCAACACCATTCAACCATGGACATGAGTGGATTATGTTAATGACCTCATTTGCTGGTGGAAACCATGCAAATGAGATCAATTAGTGATCCAGTAGGCAGACAGGCATCCGTGGCAAAATAGTGTAGCTTGCAGAAATGTATTCGGCTGCTAGCCAAATACATTTCTGCAAAAATCAAAACAGAGGCATGAGAGCTCAAACTGTTTTATTCTAATCCTTAGGCATGCCAATGGCCAAATATATGTCCATTTGCATGAAAAAGTGTTGCAAAATTATAAAATTCAAAGTTTTTTTTTGGTCAATCTTGGCCATTTTAGCATAGGGCAGTGGCTCAAACTGGACCATGCAGATAATAAAGAAAAAATGTGAAAGGGCAATTTTCAGTGAAATCTGCATTTTGACATTATTTCTATGCATGCAGAATCAAAACAACAGCAGGGATCAGTGGTTGCTAAGGAAAAATGTTCTGGTGTAGTGCTGTAACTAGAGACTAAGGCAGTGGGGTATGCTTATGAGAGAAATTTATTGAATCACAAAAAGAAGACAAGTGCCAAACTGCACCTAACCATGTTGGAGCTATAAGATAGTGGTGTAAGCAGGAGAATCAGCTGACATGAAAAGGGTGTGTGTCATGCTTGGTGTAAGTACATTGGATCTCCATGGGTCACATTTGAACTTAGCTAAGCACAGCTAAGCAAGGGGTGTGTATGAGGCTGTATTGACTTAATCGATGAAATGAAGAGCATGTTCATGTCCAAGGGAAGGCCATTTCTCATTGTTTACCTTAGCTAAATGGGTTTGTGCGGTGCACACCAGGTTTAAACAAAAAAAAAAAAAAACAGAAATGGCAGGACTGCTTATATTTGGGCTTGTGCAAGCGCACCTGAGGGCTTAAAAGGGGGTGGAAATGGGAAGGGAAAAAGGCAAATATCAGAATAAAAGTAATCAGGTACAAATAAAATAGCAAGCAGGTGGAATGCCAGCACAACAGTATAAATTGTGCAAACACCTTTCAGTCTGGTTTTCCCAGAAACCTTGACCATTGGTGTACACATGCGGGGGAATTTTAACTGAAAAAAATGGTAGGTGCTGCCATTGCTTTGATCCATCAGAATGTGCTAGAGGTTGAGGGTGGTGATGAGGATAATACTGACAGCCACCCCAGACTGAGGAGGAGGAGAAGAGTGTTCAGACCCAGGGGTAAACTTACCAGGGGCTACATGATCTGGATATAGTAGAGTGCTACAGGGTGGGCAGAGACAATGATGGCCTCAACTCAGACCCAGAGCCAGCAGAGGGGAACCCATCCCAGTGGATACCAAGGTATGTGTAGCCTTATGAATACTAGTTACAGGTACTTTCCAAAGACCTACTGGAGACATAATGGGGGTCTCACAGGCATCTTCATCCAGGGTACTCCACCAGTTCCTGGATGCCATGCTACCACATGCCAGTGAGCACATTTGCTTGCCCAACACCTGTGAGGAGAGGACCAGCAATATGCATCTCTTCCACTGTGTAGCAGAATACCCAGAGGTACTGGGTGTGATAGACTGCATGCGCATCCACATCAAAGCACTACCTGGTGAACAGGGTAGGGTCTACATAAACTGCAAGGGCTTCCCCTCCATCAACTGCCAGGTTGGTGCAATGCCCAGGGCATTATCATGAATGTGTATGATGGCAGCCCTGGAAGCTATCACTACTCCGACATCTGGCATTCGTTACAGCTGTCCAAACCAAAAATGAGCCAGCACATGTGCAGTGGGTCACAATCTAATTTAATATATAAATAGAAACTCCATACATATGAATCAAACTGGTTTCAGCTAATGCCTTCTTCAGTGATATAAACAAAAGTATAAAGTTGCTGGAAAACATATAAATTTATATACAGCTCCATCTTGTGTGCGACTGCATGACTGGATAAAAGTAAATTCAAAAATGTTCATTTAGTCCATGTGGGATTCATGTAGAGTGGCTTTGTCTTTCCTTTTATACCTAATGCAGTCAATAACAGTAAATCCAAAAATCCCAGTAGAATGTTTAGAAATGTGTTTATACAAAGCACTAGATTGCTTTTTGTTGTGATCAGCGCTCAGATGTTCACCTATTCTAAACTTTAAAGGTCGTGAGGTCTGGCCCACATAAAATGCCATACACGTGGATTTGGCTAGATAGATGACTCAACTGGTATTGCAGTTGGCAAAAAATGAAATATAAAGAATGGGTGAATTGTGGCTACTGAAACTATCTGTCTTAAATATTCTAGGACAATATGTGCAGTGTCCACATGGCATGCATCCCACCAGTTTACGTCCAGTGATTGTTCTTTGAGTTAGAAATTGATTAACCTCATTCCATTTCTTATAATGACTGAACAATGAACCCAAAGAACAGACCTTGCAGAAAGAGAAAGAGCAGTTGTGATTCAGATGTTCCCTAAGTTTGATATCTGACTGTAAAACATTCCAGTGTTTACCCACAATATCCATGAAGATTCAGGTGTTTCTGCCATATGTTGTCACAAGCCTCACTTCTTGTCTATTTTCCTTAACCGTTGCTGATATGAGAGCAATTGGTTCCTGTCCTGTTGATTGGCAAAAGGACTGGCCCTGCAAATGTCACCTGCTCTGTACCCCCTGTTTTTAAATCTGTTAACCAGGTCCTGTCTATATTGACCATATGTGGAGGAGCTGGAACAGATTTTTTTGATCCTAAGAAATTGTGACTTGGGAATATTCCTGATGACATGTTGTGGGTGGAAGCTGGTGGCATGTAGAAGTGTATTAAATTGTGGAAATATTCTGAAAACCTCTCTTTCCAATGTGTCTGTACTGGTTCTTCTAATCAAAACATCCAGGAAAGTAATTTCCTGTTGATGAAAAGTTAGCTTGAACTCAATACCCCACTTGTTTTCATTGAGGTATTCCACAAATTCTAGTTAGAATGCCACATCAGCCTTCCACACCAGTCAACAGTCATCAAGATATCTGCACCAGATGTCAATTTCATTCAAAAAAATATCATGACTGTTGTCATAAATAAGATGCTCCTCCACGTAAGCCATTAATAGATCCGCATATATGGGTTTATAAAGAATGGCTCTATCCAGCTAATATTGCAGGGCAGTGAGACCTGCCCAGTGAGGAATGCTGGTATATAGAGAGGTGACATCCAAAGTACACAGAAGCCAGTCGGCTTTCAATTGCATCTCAGAAATAATGGCAAGAAACTGGGTAGTATCCTGAATCCTGGCAAATTGGACCAATCCAAGCAAAGGTTTAAGATATGTAGTAAGATACTCCGAGAACGGCTCTGTTAATGAGCCCCTGCCAGAAATAATTGGTCAGCCAAGTGGTTTATCCAGATCTTTATGGATTTTAGGTAATAAATATAGGCATTGTTGTTTAGGATAATCTACTTTTAACTGATAACTGATGTCCACAGAGATAATACCTTCCTCAACAGCCAAATCCAAAAACTGATCAATATCATGTTTAAATTTTGATGTAGGATCAAGAGGCATAATCATGTAATGCCAAATATCAGATATCTGCCTCTGTGCTTCGGCATGATATTGCTCCCAGTCTTGAATGACAACCGCCCCTCCCTTATCCGCTGGCAAAATCACTATGTTCTTATTCAGTCTAAGTCTATTGATGCACAACCATTCCTCCCTGCTGATGTTATCTTTCATGATGTTATATTTATGAAAATTTAAATGTAAATAATAATAATAATAAAGAAAACAAGTGGATAGTCAAATTGGGGGTGGGGCTGATCCCACCATGATTAAATGAACATTTTTGAATTTACTTTTATCCAATCGTGCAGTCACACACAAGATTGGGCTGTATATAAATTTATATGTTTTCCAGCAACTTTATACTTTTGTTTATACAACTGAAGAAGGCATTAGCCGAAACCGATTTGATTCATGTGTATGGAGTTTCTATTTATATATTAAATTAGATTGTGACCCACTGTACATGTGCTGGCTCATTTTTGGTTTGGACTTTGCCTTTTGGTTTGGAGCCTTGCACTTGCCATCTGTGCAAGTTTTCTAGTTGTTTGTTTTCATTCCTGCTGGGGGCAACATACAGTGTGGCTATCTTTTCAACTGTGGTTGGATTTTTTCAGTTGCTGCAGTATTTATATCAGTTTAGATTTATTCTTACATCATAAGTGGCTGGCTTGTGTGTGTGGATTCATTGGTTTGGATTCTGTCAGTACAGTACGTCTGGAGATATTGGTAGATCCCTGTAAAGATTTGGCTTTTTGGTTGACTTGTGTTTTGAAATCAAGGAACACTATATTGCTCGTTTATCAACATAGGATGGGTCTACATTTTTATTCTGGCATGGATTAAGGTTAACTATTTGATATTACATCCAAGGGACTCTTTTGGCTATACATGACATTTTATTTTTATGCTAACATCTACCATACGGCCAGAGCAGGCCTCCTGACTCTGGAATGGTTGAGTGTTTCTTCAGGGTTATTTCCTATGCAACAATATACATGTCTTTACAGGAAAAGGTTGTCCACCATTTTCAAAGTGAATTTACTAGAAGTTCATATGGTCAGATGTGGAGATTATACAATATTTTTGATGTTTTTCAAAAGGGACTCTGCATTAACAATAATTGCCTGGGTTGGCCTTCTCTTATTTGAACTGCTGTATGCCTTTGGTGTGGCAGCACATATTCTTGGCAATCAAGGGGATTTTCATCATCAAGGTTTTGTTCCATGTTCTAGATATAAATTTCTTTGTACTTGATTACATCTTTTGACTATTGGTTACAAGCGTCCGGAAGCTTTTTTGTGTACGGATTGTGTTCATCCGAGGGCGGTTAGAATTGGGGACAAATACTTCATCGTTTATGGACACATTTATGTAGGACAATTTCACATTTTTCTTTCAAGCTGCTCTTTAATGTGACTGTTTTGTTGCCTATCCAGTAGGAGTATAAGGCAATGTCTTTGAATTTTGATGGTAAACTAATGGTTTGAAGGACCTTTGTTTTACAGATTGGTTAATTTTTGCTCAATAACTATTGGGATAAACACCTGTATGTAGGAATGTGTTTAGTATATACATGGCATGTTTGTACTTTATAGTATGGGGCTTCTGTCAACATTCCCATTAGGAGGAACCCCACATCAAACAAATACAGTTTGGGGTCATCCTTCTATATTGGGACTACGTTATGTATTTCGTTTTGCTGTGCATTCTTTCTATTAAGAATTGTTCATTGGACATTCTATTTGAGTAACTGACCAGGTTTCTAACATTATGTTCTAATTCTATTTTTACCTAGGATATTCAAATGCATGATTTCCTTAATTGTGAGGTAGTTTCAATTATTTGTTTGAAACAAAGGGACTTCCTACTGTGAAATTTCAGCATTTGGGTTATCCTAAATGCATTATTCATGTTAAATTAACTTTTGCCAACATTATAACTAGTTTTTAGTATTAGCACAAGTGCCTGTTATCACAAGGATTGTTTATTAATACTTACAGATTTGGGCAATACGGAGCTAAGATAACCTTGCAGTTTACTAAGTGAATTTTTACATTTGGTATGATACAGTCTGGTTATTTGTTATTCATTTATAACGTATAGGCGACGCTGTTGCATGAAGCCATTTTTACGTATTCTGGTGGAGATCATCATTGTTATAAACATATTGATATTGCATTAGGCACTTAATTGGTTGGGTTCTCTCCACAGTTGTGAGTTACTCAATAGGTTTAGTATTATTGTGCATTGACCAAGGGTATTTGGATACCAGACCCATTGTTGACCAATATATGTAGTTTTCTCTTTTTGGTATATTATGACACTTGTCCTATCTTGGCTAAGGTGATTTTACATATAGAATTCTTGATATTTTGGTTCTTGGGGAGGTGAAGTATTGGCTGTACTTTGGGTGTGTTGATTGATTATGCCACATTGGGTTTCTTAGGGACACATAGCACATTACTCACCGTTTGATGTTTTCACCGGTGGGTTTGACTATTTATATTGTCCCTTTGGCAGTTGTGGATTGGGGTGAATACCCACTTTTGCAACTTATGCCAACCATTTTTTTATTGGGATGAATACCCGGTTTGGTAAATTGGTGATGACAAAGAGATACTAGGTGTTATACAAACAAATTTTCCTCACACCTTAAGCATTATCTATAGTGTCTCTTTGGAAATTGTGGATTGGGGTGAATATCCATTTTTGTAACCTATGCCATCCATTTTTAATGGGGTGAATACCCAGTTTGGCAAACTTGTGATGATAAAGAGATAATAGGTATTATACAAACATTTTTTTTCACATCTTATGTAAAATATTTTCCCTTCATATCTTAAAGCACAACAGTTTGTGCCTGGATTATTTGAATAGTACACAATGTTTTTATCTATTAGATTATACATTTTGTAGTCACATTAGTCAACCATGGATTTGTTGTCTATTATTAGAGGTCTCTCCTTGGATTCCGAGGATCTCAGAGTTTTTGGGTTGGGATCAACTGATGGCAACAGTGGTTCTGCTATCCAGGATCCTGATCAGCAATGCAAATCAGCTTTTATTAAGCTTACCAGAGAAATGAAACAATTGAGGAGCAATGTATGGCATCTTAGACATTTTAGGGCTTATCAACAGAAGAATATTGTGCCAAGAGGGCTCAGGATTAGGTTACAATGGATGGTTTCACAACCGGATCAACCATTGCTAGATTAATGGCTAGAAGTACAGCGACATACCTCTATGGGCTTTGTGAATGCAGTGGCATCCCATTATGAAAGAATGATATAACAACAAACCAGAGAGGTACTTACCATTCGTGAAGAGTTTCAGAAGTACACAGCCTTGTCATGTTATAATTCCTGCATCAATGAACTTAATCAGGACCTTTCAGAATTTGAAAAAATCCTAAAGGACAAAAAAAATCAAAAAGTTCAGTAAAGATGTGGGTGACTATGACAGAGGGAAACCCTTTGAAATTCGCCGGAAGGTCAAATTTCTCACCCCCAATCAGACTCCAAAAGGGCCTAGGCCAGCCAGGACCAAGTTTATTTTGAAAAAGTGGAATAGAGAATCAATTACCTCTGGGGAGGACTCATCCTCTAATACAGATTGGGAAGATAGCCACACAAGTACGTCCCCAGTCCCCAAGAGGAACAATATCGGGAACAATTTGGAAGCAGGGTGTGCTTTAGGCCCAAATCAAGAAAAAGAGAGGAGAGGAAACACAAAAACAAAGGTACCACTAGACCTCAGGGGAAGTTTGGATATTATGACCAAGATTTAGATATGCTTTACGATAATGTACATAACATGTCATCTCTGACACTTACAAAACTAGATATCAAAGTTCTGAATAAAGGTCTCAGTTTTCTACCGGGTTTCTATGTACCAGAACAGTTCTTTGTACAGGATCTGATTAACTTTTGCAGTATGTTGAATTTAAAATTATATTTTCAGGATTCGGAGGAGATCGGTGATGACAACATTGACCTCAGACCTTTCAAATTTAGACCATCAACTTTCAAACCACCCATGTCATCTATGGTTTTAGCTTTTCAAAACAATGCACTCAAAGATTTATATTTAAATTTTCATAAATATAACATCATGAAAGATAACATCAGCATGGAGGAATGATTTTGCATCGATAGACTTAGATTGAATAAGAACATAGTGATTTTGCCAGTGGATAAGGGAGGGGCAGTTGTCATTCAAGAATGGGAGCAATATCATGCCGAAGCACAGAGGCAAATATCTGATATTAGACATTACATGATTATGCCTTTTGATCCAACATCAAAATTTAAACATGATATTGATCAGTTTTTGGATTTGGCTGTTGAGGAAGGTATTATCTCTGTAGACATCAGTTATCAGTTAAAAGTAGAATATCCTAAACAACAATACCTATGCAGTATCAGTTAAGGTGACAAATCCTACAGCAGTATATATGGGGGGGTCATAGGTCACATACATGGATGTCAATGTGGGGATCCCATACTTACCCCTCAGACTCACACAGCAAGTCAGCCATAGAAAACCATAAAGGAATGTCTGGCAGAGGCCCACAAATGGCAACAATGATGGACTGCTCCTCTACAGACTTACACATTGATATCACAGCAGGCTTTGCATTTGCAGTAAGGCTCTGAAGAGTAAGAAGTCAGAAACTCAATTGCATGCCATTACAATCTAACCTGTGGTCTCTAGTGACATGCCTCTATTCTGCAGGACAGAGCACAATACTATGCTAAATGGACCCAAAATGTAAAGCCAATATCAGCACAGTCTGTGCAAATGTGTACAGTTGACAGGTGTACCCTCCCACACCCATATTCCCATAGAAATGCAGTAACATGTAATTTTGTAGGGTAATATCAGCAGAGCACAAATTGTCAGGGCTGTCCCAATCAACATGATAATTTGTTGCATGTTCAAAATATGCAGGGGTCAATGAGCTATTCATATATGTGGGGAATACTGTCAGGATGTGGCCAGCAACTTCTCATGGCTGGTATGTCCTAGTGCCCTAGGTACAGTACTGTGGTAGAGAGGGCCATGTTCCACGAAATGGAGTGCCAACTATTTTTCTTGTCAGTTACACCTACAGTGGGAGTTGTACACACTTTCCAGATGTCAATATCCATTACTGCTGGGAAGCTGGACAGGTCATGTACAGATGGCCACACATATGAACAGTACTCAGGTTGGAGTAACCTACACCATGCCTACCATACCTCCCAACTGTACAGACCTTTTGCAAGAATGTACAGAGGTTTGCTTCATATTTGTGGTGTCTTTATTCCAAAATAGTGGTTGTCTGGCAAATCACTGGCAATCCATGAAAGTCTAAATTCAGAAAATAATAATGGATTGTAGTGTCTCAGACTTCATACCCTATAGAAGAATGCAGTCTAATGCAAAATTGATTATTGTATCACCCTGCTAGGTTTGTAAGGCCAGTAGTTACAATGGTGCCTATATTTAGGCCTTTGTCACACAATTTCTCAAGGCTTTGTCCAGATGTCTGATTCACATACATAGAGAGTTAAGGTGCCTAGTAACACAGTAGTGCATTCTTTAACTTACCATTATCACCCCGAGGGAGTCCACTGCCTGGCAGCCTGGGAACATATGAGTGAAAGATCACATTGCCTTGTTACAGATGGTCTGCATCAGTCTCACATGTCCTACAAGCCTCTAGCAAAGGCCCATGCCTCACCCATAGTGCCTTTGTAGGGAATGTAATGGGATCCATACTACTAACACCGTTAACAAAGTGCAAATGTAAGGCCATGCCTCTAAATGCTAGTAGCATACCTCTCAACCTCATAGAGGAAGAAATCTGGACAAAGTCATACGTAATGGTGAGATAAAGGACCAACTATAGGGACGCATTTGAAATATTGCTCTCATAATGTTAGAAACTGACATAATAACAGAGGGTGTGTGTAGTAACATGGATGTCATGAAGAGTGTGAAGTCTGAAACTCTAATGTTCTGCCATTATTCACTGACTGCAACCCTGAGTGATTTGCAACAAATGTGCTAGAAAACCACAATGTTAAAGGAAACGAACCAGATATATGAGGCATGAATCTGGTTAATCTATGAGAATCTGTACAGTTGACAGGTATGGCCACACCGGATATGACCTTTCAGGTAAGAAGAATACTGCACAATCAGGAGATCCCCAGCCAGTATATTACCAAGGTGCTGGACCTTTTATACAGCTTCATCAGTCAATCAGCTATAGCCACACCTCACAACTGGCCAGAATGTGTAAGAATGTCTAGCCTTTCCATCATAATATAGGTCTGTGGATCATCCATCTTGCATTTCTCTGGTAAATAACTATGATGATCTGATTATATCTGTCAGTAGGTAATGACACAATACAGTACAGTGTCAAACATTACATATGTCAGAAAATATAACTCAAGCAACTCCTATATTGATAAGAGCAATAGTTGCAGTACCCCCTATGTTTGGCCCATTATTTTCTCATATTGGCAGCCTATCTCCAGATATCTTGCAGAAACAGGTTGCAAGGTATGGCTGTAGCACACAACACCCCAGACTGGAGTACAACTATCCCTGGAATGGATTCCCACAGTTACTATAGAAGGTCATACTGAGCATGCTCCTACACTTATAGAAGTGAAGCCCATGTCTGAAACTACATCAGACTATATATATATATCTGTATTGTGCAAATGTCTTTGCATGCATACAGCTATGCAATGCTAAGTGTCTCCACACACACTCATCAGACAGGATTACCCACAGCCAGCTGTAGGTGGCACATATGTGGGATATCTGTATCTGTTGCATGTGATAGGCACACACACATATATATGGGCAACATATTACAATATGTCAAGTATAAACACATAGACATGGGGAAGTGAGGGACAGACAGTGGTAAAGTGAGACACACAGGGAGACACACACACACAGAGTGAGTCATACACAGGGATACACTGAATGGCATAGAGTGATGTCTTGCTGCAGACAGTTGCATGCCAGTTGTAACCACTGGCATGTGCCAGCATGAAGATGAAATTCATTGTCTATTGGTACTGATGTGGGGGTTGGAATATCACATCACCAACCTTTGTGTGTGTGTGTGTGTGTGTGTGTGTGTGTGTGTGTGTGTGTGTGTGTGTGCGTGCGCGTGTGTGTGTGTGTGTGTGTGTGTGTGTGTGTGTGTGTGTGTGTGTGTGTCTGTAGGTCTAAGTATTATGATGCCTAACCCACCCAGTACACTTCCCATTTCCTTACTTTACAAGATCTGCTAATGTCATTTACCTTAGAAGTACCTTTGGACTCACTTCAGTCCCTTAAGCTCTATAGTGCATGTGATAACTGCATAACACTGTTATACAAATAACTAGGTAGGTAAAGGTTCTAGTCACTGTCCCACCATATGTAACTGTGATTGTTTGTGGGGTGGGAGTAAGAATAAATGTTTTAGTCCAATCCCACCAAGTACATCTCCAATTGCCCTACTTTACTAGATTGTGGTTTTCACTATAGAAGTACTGTTGGACTGCCCTCTGCCCTATTAGCTCTGTGGTGCATACAATAACTGTGCAACACTGTGGTACAAATAACTATTAGGTAGGGGTTCTAATCTAAGTCCTGTTAAAAGTCTGTGTGCATCATTGTAGGTTAAAGATTTTGAGCCCATTCACACTCAGTACACTTCCAATTGCTCTGTGCCATGTGCATTTCTGCTGACGTCAGTCACCTTAGAAGTACCTTTGGGCAGCCCACAGCCCTACAAGCTCTGTGGCACGTGTGATAATTCCATAACTCTACAGTACAAATAACTGTTTGGGTAGGGTTCTAATCTCCATCCTGGCAAAGGTAAAAGTGTATGTGTTTGTGTCTTTAGGTTAAAGATTTTAAGCCCATTCACACCCAGTACACTTCCCATTGCCCTACTTCAGCAGTCACCTTAGAAGTACCTTTGGGCAGCCCACCACCCTGCAAGTTATGTGACGAGTGCAATAATTATGTAAAACTATAGTACAAATAACTAGTTAGATAGGGGTTCTAATCTCAGTCCTGGCAAATGTAAAAATGTGTGTGTTTGTAGGTTAAAGATTTTGAGCCGATTCACACCCAGTACACTTCCCATTGCCCTACTTTAGCAATCCTGCTGATGTCAGTAACCTTAGAAGTACCTTTGGGCAACCCATAGCCCTAAAAGCTTTGTGGCATGTGTGATAATTGTGTAACACTATAATACAAATAATTAGTTAGGCAGGGGTTCAAACCTCAGTTTTACAAAGGTGAGTGTATTTGTGTGTGTAAGTGTGTATATGTGTAGGTTAAAGCATTTTGTGGCCTCTCTGACCCAGTACATCACCCATTGCCATACTTTACAAGGGCTGGTGATGTTCCCCACCTTAGACGTACCTTAGAACACCTTTCACCCTATAAGATCTGTGGTGCATGCGATAAATGCATAACACTGTATTAACAATAACTAGATAAGTAGGGGTTCTAATCTCAGTTCTGACAAGTGTGTGTGTGAGAAGAGTATCATTTGTTTATTTGTGGGAGGGGTGTTTGCGTGAGTAGCATATCCATTGGGAGCTGGGTTTTGCAATTTTTTTTTTTTGTCCACCCAGTACACATCCCAATGTCCATTTTACAAGACCCAATGTTGTCATCCACTGTAGAGGTAGCTGTAGAAACTCTGCAGCCCTATAAGCTCTGTGACATATGCAATAACTTTGTAAGAGCATGGAATAAATAACAAGATAGGCAGCCCTTCTAATCCTTGGATACCATTCCCCACTCAGGAATCACAGGCAAACACACTCAGCTAGGCATCAACCCCTATATCACTAGGTGTCTTTCAAACTGGCTCACAGACAGAACCCACTGTGCGAAAGTAGTGGACTCCATGTCAGACTGCTGACCAGTCACAAGTGGAGTCCCACAGGGTTTGGTCCTGGGTCCCCTCATGTTCAGTATCTATGCCTCTGAAATCCATTCCAACATGAAGGGACCCTGGTTGAAATGTTCACAGATGACTGCCACCTTTCCACCTTTCCCTCAACTCCAATAAATCTAAAATACTAATTTTCCTCCCCTCCAAGGTTTTCTCCTTGGACAAAAACACTTTTAATGTCCTAAGCCAAACTAACATTGCTATAGAAGTGGTCCTCTCTGCAAAATTCCTTGACATTACCATAGATGAACACCTGAAATTCGATCTTCACATACAACAAAACATAAAGAAAACCCATCAAAAGCTAAGTATGCTATATAGGAACAATCATTTTCTTTCCAACTCCTCTAGGCATACCCTGGCAATCACCTACCTCCTACCTTCTCTTCTATATGGAGCCCCTCTTCTAACCAATCTGTCTGCTACCAACATCTCTAAGCTCGAAGCTTGCTATAATAAGATCTCTAAATTTGCCACCAAATCCAAAATGTCAACTCACCACTGCCTCAGTCTACAATCTCTGAACTGGTTAGAACTCCCTAACCACCTAGACTATCTGCAACTTACCACCGCTCACAAATTAATCTTCTCCCCTGATAAATGCCCAGCCTTAAAAAACATCCTTCCTCCATACATCCCAAACAGATCACTGAGATCTGAACACCAAAACCTAATCTCCATTCACAAACCCAAACGTCCCACTGGCCAGCTCCTACTCTCCTTCTCTCTAGGTAAAAAATGGAACTCTCTCCCTCCTTCACTTAGGACTATACCCAACACTGAATCCTTCAAGACCCAACTTTTCCTACACCTGTCTTCCAAATGGAAATGCTCTTGCTTTCACCCCACATCAATTCTAGGGATTCCCCCCACTAAGCTCTCCTTACTCCTGCCCCACTATACTCTCAAGCTTATTCTTATTGCTCCAAAGAACCAGAACTAGCAGACTTTAATTAACTCCAAGCATGTAAATAGTGTAATCATCTGAAGAGCTAAAAAAAAAAAAAATCTGTTGTTAAACTGTCTCGTGATATATATTACACTCTGCAGTTCCTGAATGTATGACTCTTACTCTTGTATTTTATTATGTAACCTTTATTTGTATTTTGTAACCTTTATTGTATTGTATTGCTCATAGAGCTTTTCTCCCAGGGCCTCCACTGAAAATGTGCACTTCTTGGCCCAGTGGACTTCCCCAGTAATCAAACTGAAAATAAATAAATAAATAAATAACTGCAAGGTGGGTGCTATTATTACCTCCCCACGTGATGTTGATATCCTACAGAAAGGCCTCACTGAAACTTATGACTGGTGTCAGAACCCTGGAATTTAGCTCAATGCCAGAAAATGTGCCACCATCCCCTTTGGGAACAACTTGGTTGCCATGAATCATCACATCGATGGTAGTCCACTGAACACTGATGTCATTATAAGAGAACTGGGAACACAGGTTGACAACGAGTTCCCTGTTGACCACCACAGTGCCACTGTGTTCAGAAAGTACTTCTATGTGGCACATCTCATTACTAAGGGTGTTGCATCCAGGAAGTCAGAGGTCATTGCCCCCCTCTACTCTCCCCTTATTAAGCCAATCAATGAGTACATTGGCCCATTTGGCATGTACCTCACTGGGTACCTGCAACAACTGGTGAGGCTGCAAAAGTACCTCACAAACAGGATCATAGGCCTTAAAAACTTGTCCTATATGGACAGACTCCAATAACTCCAAGTATTCTCTGTCTCATATTGGCTACTTAGAGGCAATCTCTGCTTGACTAACAAAGCCATGTCTGACCTAGCTCTGTCAGGAATGCTACATCTAAAGAACCCAATCCATCTTCACCACATGCCCCAGAGACCTCAACCCCATTTCCACAATCAACAGAATATGATAGAGGGACAGGTTCATAACCCAGAGACTGCCCATGCTATGGAATAGACTTCACATACATGTCAAGCAGAGCACCTCACTTGCCCTCTTCAACAGAAATCAGAATGAGTGGATAGGGAATAAAAATCCCACCCCAGGGATCACTCTAGTGGCTATATTTATTATACACACTGGGGACTAACATCAGGTGGCACAATGCCATGGTAATCCCAGGGGCTAGACTTGTAAAGGCTCAATGGCCATTTGCCTAGTACACACCTATGAACCTATGAACCTATGGATCTCAGTACTGGCAAACATGTGTGTGTGCATTAGTGTGTACAAAATTATTTGTGATTGTGTAAAGATATAGGTGAAAGAGTTTGAGGCCCTTCTCACCCAGTACACCTACCATTGCCATACTTTACAAAGGCTGGTGATGTTATTCACTTTATAGGTACCTTGGGACCCTCTTCAGCCTATAAGCTCTGTGATGCATGTGGTAAATGCCATACCTCCCAACCATACCAAATTACTTGTTTTTTATTGAGTTTTGGTGTCCAAATGAAGGGGTGCCACAATTCCTGAGTGGCACCCCTTTATTTCCGTTTTTTTTTTCTTTTGTGTTTTTAATTTTTTGATTTTTGTGCTGTTTGAGCTGATGTCATCATGTGTGCGATGACGTCAGCTCCGTTAGGGCTACCAGCCAGTCTGAATTGAGCTGAAGTTGCTCACATCATGCACACATTTCTGGCTGGCCTGGCTGCTCAAATGTGATTGGGAACAGGGCAAACAGCAGCACTCTTATGGATTATTTAATTTATGTTCGGCATGGCAGGACTCTTTATGTTCGGGGAACAAGGAATCAGTCCGGCCAGGAAGACTCGGCAACTTAAAAGTAAGGAAATGGTGTGGTGTACGTGTTTGTGTGTGTGTGTGTGTGTGTGTGTGTGTGTGTGTGTGTGTGTGTGTGTGTGTGTGTGTGTGTGTGCGTGTGTTTGATTGTCTGTGTTGACCCTGATGTATTGTCCTTGCCTCATGAACATTGTCAACAAGTAATAGAAAGAACAATCTTAGCAGGAGATCATTTGAAGAATTGTAAGTGGAAAGCAATGTTACAGGTCTTGTTACCTCATCCAGTATTTTAAAAAGGTAGTCATTTATCTGGTCTTTCCTTTAATACTTAAGAGTCTTGTCATGTAACTATTAATTACCCTTCTTTGTACAGCAGCAAGCCATTTAATTTACATTTAGCTTAAAATATTAAATTACTTATTTATTTATACATACCCCAGTAACCTGGCTTATGCACTTCAGGGTCTTGGAGAAATAAAAACTTATCCAGGATCTCAATATGTGAAACAGGCAAGGCAGAAAATCTAGTACCAGCTATGATTCCAGTCTATTGAATGAGGCTAGTTGCAAGGCGCACACACTTAACGTGAAAACTGAATGCCTACCAGTTCTTCTATGGCATGTCTTTGGGTTGTTAGAGGAATCATGCACAAGGAGCAAAAATGCACATAGACGAAGGGCATGCTAATTTTGCACAGATAGTATCGTGAGGTATCTGACTTTTAGTGGCCAGTAGTATTTTTGTTTTTGTAAACTCCTGTATTTTGTGGTATATAATGTAAGATATTTCTTGAACGAATTACTTACCATATATAATTTCACAGTTAATCCTAATTGTATACTGTTTAAAATGTAAAATTACTACTGTTTGTGGAACTTCTCTCTGGGCCTACCCTGAAAAGGGGTGATGCTAACCCTGTTGGACTAGCATGGTAATCAAAGGCAATAAATAAATAAATAAATGAGATGCAGTTCAGTGAAGTTCTGTTTTGTCATATTCAGCTCCATGATGCTGAATTTCCTAATTGTTTTTCATTGGCAGTTCCTGACAGTGTGATAGGTTCATAGGTTCATAGGTAGGTACTAGGCTATTGGCCCTAGGGCCTATATAAGCCTAGCCAAAGGTACCCTGGCTTTCGCCACCCAAGAAAATTATTTTCCTGTGCCACTGTCAAGCAGAGCCATAGAAGTGATCCCTGGGGTGAATTTCCTATCTCCCATCCAATCATCAAGATTTTTCTTGAACAGTGCTAATGAGGAGCTTCGTTTGATATAGATAGGTAGTTTGTTCCAGAGTATGGGAAGTCTCTGGGACAGGAATCTATCCCTCCAGCATGTTCTGTTTATTGTGGTGATGAGGTTTAGGTCCCTAGAGCATGTAGCTTGTAGGGATTGGGATATCTTTAAGTGGAGCATGTCTAAAAGCTCTGGGTTTGACATAGCTTTGTGTGTTAGGCAGAGTTCGCCTCTGAGTAGGCGATATGCAATGGAGTAAAGCTGCAGTTTTTTGAGGCAGTCTGCATAGGGCATCTCTTTGAGGCTGGTAATCCTCTTTGTGAGGTATTTCTGTGGCCTTTCCAGTTGTTGTAGATGTCTTGTGAGGTACATACCAAAAGGGGCATTGTACTCTATAATGGGTCTAATGAGTGACGGGTAGAGGGGAATAATGACCTCTTTTTTCCTGGATGAGAAACCTTTTGTGATGAGGTATGCCACATAGAAGGATTTCCTTACTACTGTGGTGATGTGATTATCAAAGGAGAGACTACTGTCCACCTGTGTCCCAAGGACTCTTATCACATTTTCGGTGTTAAGTAGACTACCACCTATGTGGTAGTTCATGGGTACTGAGTTTTTACCAAAAGGAATGACAATGCACTTTTTGGCATTGAGCTTGAGGCCATGGCTTTGACACCAGGCATCTGTCTCAGCAAGGCCTTTTTGTAGGCTGTCCACATCTTTTGGAGTTTTGATTATGGCTCCTAGTTTGCAGTCATCTACGAACTTCATTAGCCAAAGACCTTCTGTGTTGGCCTGTACTTCAGAGAAGTAGATACCAAACAGGAGAGGACCCAGGACTGAATCCTGTGGTATTCCACTTGTCACTGGTCTGAAGCTGGATTTGGAGTCTGCTACTTTCACAGTGTGGGTTCTGTCAGTGAGCCAGTTGGGAACCCATCTTGTGACATAGGGATTTATACCTAGTTTAGTGAGTTTATTTATAATTCCAGAGTGGGGGATGGTGTCAAAAGCCTTGGCAAGATCTAGATTGGCTGTGTGAACCACCTTACCCTCATCTCTGATTTTGGTGACTGCTTCAAAGAAGTCTATCAGGTTTAGGAGACATGATCTGCCATTTACAAACCTGAACTGGGTGGGGTCCTGAGTTTGTAGATTACCAATGTCATTGTTTATAAGTTCCATGATGATACGCTCCATAGCCTTGCAGACCAGGCTCGTTAGACTAATGGGGCGGTAGTTTCTGGGTTCTGTAGTGGCTCTCCCTTTGTGGAGTGGGATAAATGTCGCTGTGCACCATTCAGTGGGCACATAGCCTGAGGTAAGGCTATGATTGAACATGGTAATTAGTTGGGGTGCCAGTTTGTTCTGTAGTTCATGTAGAACACAGCCTGGGATGTCGTCAGGTCCCATGGATGCTGTGTTCTTGGCTTTGGATAGCGTGTTTTTTACCTGTGCAGCCATGATTACAGGAACTTTGCATTCTTCTGGTATATAGATGGGCCCTTTAGGGGATGACAGAGGGGTAAAGTTAGCACTGAACCTATCTGCCAGGATGTTGGCAATATCTGTTGGTTCTGTATATTTAGTGCCATTGTGCTGCAATTCAGAGCAGATCTGAGTGTTGCCATTGAGATTCTTGACATAGCTATAGAATGCTTTGTGGTTGTCTTTAGAGTCAGTGGCGATTTTGTTTTCATAACTAGCTTTGGAGGATTTTATGAGGGATCTCAGCTTCTTACTGAAGCTGACCAGGGAGTTTCTCCAATCATGGGATTTTACTCTTTTTTGCAACAGTTTCTTTCTTCTGTTGTAGAGTTTGTTTATGGCAGGGGACCACCAGATTGGCTTCCTTTGTTTGGAGGATAGCATCTTGGTTCTGCTAGGGATTGCATGATCCATGCACTCATGTAAGTGCTTACAAAGTGCATTTTTGTAGGATTCAGCAGTCATAGCTCTATTGTCCGTCAGCATGGGTGTCATGAAGTTTGTCACTTCTGTGTTAAGAAGCGTGAAGTTGGCTTTGGAGAAATTTTTTTCTGTGGTTTCCCTAATGGGGGGTGGGGGAGGGATGTGGATGTCTAGGGTGATAAGCTTATGGTCAGATCTGACCAACAAGGAACTGACCTCTGGTATGGAGCACCAGTTGCCCATGTTGGTAATAACCAGGTCTAGGATATTGCTGCCCCTGGTGGGGGTGTGGATAAGTTGATCAATGGCATTGGAATTTATGAATTCCAGAAAACGTTGAGTACAAGAGTTGGTACATGAGTAGTTTTCCCAGTTAATGGTAGGGTAGTTGAAATCGCCCATTATTAGGGTGTTAGGTTGTACCCTAATATTTTCCAGTGTATTAAGAAATGAGGAGTGGGAATCCTGGGGTATGGTGGGGGAATCTGTAACAAGCTACAATTTGGTTTGCGGTTTTGCCCAGAGTTAGTTGCACTTGGATAATCTCGGATGCATTATGCTGAGCAACTAGCCTGGAGGTGTGGATATCCTTAATGAATATGGACACGCCTCCGCCTTTAGTGTTTCAGTCCAGGTTAGGTGGCCGAAAGGTGTGATATGAATTATAGCCTGGTAATGCAGGGGTACTCTCTTGTGCCTTGAACCAGGTCTCTGTCACTGCACAGATGTCAATGTTCTCCATTTTAAGGAGTGCCTCGAGAGAGTGCATTTTGAGGTTTAGACTTCTAGCATTGAGTAGCAATACCCTCAGATTCTTCTTGCCTGTACCTGTTAGGGCGGTGAATTTGTCATTTGAACATTGCCTAAAAAAAGGCACTATAGGGGTGGCTAGTGCCTTAGCCAGTATCCGGAATCCCAGGGGCGACAGGTGCAGGCCATCTCTAGCAAAGTATCGTGGCTTGTCGATCATGTCATACCAGGCAGACAGATACTGGATCCCCTTAGAATGACACCAGAAGCTTAGCCAGTTGTTGAAGTCAATCATTTTGTCCTTGTACTGTGGTATCATTCTGGGTGATGGCAGGATGCTACTCAGGGCTAGGGTCATACCTGTCTGTGCTACAAGATCGGACAGCTCCTCCATGTCCCTTTTCATGTAGTCCAAGGAGGTACATCTCAGGTCATTCACACCAACATGGACAATGACAGAGTCATATTTGTACTTGTTGTGGAGTGACCTGAGTGCATGCGTTATGAGGTGGATTCTGGCACCCGACAGGCAGCTGACAGTAACTTTCTCCTTGTTTGGCCTGGTGAGTGGAACATCAGTGTGCCTGACTATAGAGTCACCTATGACTAGAGTGTTGGGTACGTTGTTATGCCTTATGGACTGTGGTTGAGTGGCACACTGAGTTTGTGGGATATGTGTCATTTGGGTTGTGTTGGGGGGTGGAGGTTGCTTGTGTTTCTGCTTTGGAGGTCCCTGTTGCTTGGGCAGGTTTTTACTGAGAGCCTCCATGAATGTAGGTGTGTGTTTTGTGTTTCTATGTGTGTGTTTTGGTGGTGTAGATTTTGAGGGACTATGTGCTGAGTATGGTGTGGTGAAAGTGTTTACCTTCTCCTTTTGACTGTCTAGTCCAGTCTTGGGTGAAAAGAGCTTTGCTTCCAGTTTGGCTATATAAGTGCATCTCTCACAGGTTGTAGTGTTGGGTGGTAGGAGGAGAGGGTTGTCTGTGTACATGAGGCAATTACTGCATTGCCCCAAGATGCCCAGATTCATCAGGTAGACAGGAGAAAACACCGGGGGTGACCCTTAGACATGCCTGGATAGGTGCTTATTTGTTAAGTACTAGAAATTGTTTTCCTCTAGACAGTGAGGAAGTTGAGTGCTGTCGTATTTAGTGCTTACAATAAGTTCTGAACAAGTGCTGAAACAAAAAAATGGCTAGTTCTAAGAAACAAAATTAAGCTAGAAGGCTTCCCTCCAACACAGAAAGGCGTGGGCCCTAGAAGCCTACAAATAGTCCTGGACACTGCAAATCTATATCCAAGCTAGACTACCCACAGGAAAGGCAGGAAACAAGCTTAGAAAAAGGTTTTTTTTTTTTTTTTTTTTTTAGTGGAAAGAGAGAAAGGAGTAGCAGAAAGTAAGCTGATTGGCCTTCTCAAATGTTCTCCCTGTACTGGGTAGAATGAGGTAATGACACTAGACTGGGAGGAGGGTCCCAGATCAAATTTACACTAGGGGCGGCCAACTGCAAAGCCAACAACTATAAAAACGCTATACCAACATGGAGGATGGGTGGGAAACAAACTGCAGAAATGTTTCTCACAGCTGAAAAGCAGCAGTGAGCCTTTAAATGAAAGTTTAAACAGCTAAAGGAGCCTCTAGAAAAAAGAGTTTAACTGCAACAAGTTATCAGAAACAAACAACCCAACAGATGCTTAATAAAAGTGGACAATTTCCAGTTACTACCTCACACACAGTGAAACTAGCTAGAAAAATACACAGTACACAAAGTGCTATAAATAACAAAGAAATAAAGAACAAAATAAACAAAAAACAGGATACTTAATGTTATATATTATAGCTCCGAGTTTGCTCAGTGTCCTTCCTTCGATTAGCTCAGTGTAAAATGGCAGAACACTCACAACTGAACTTCTTAGGTAACAGAAAGTTGAAACCTGAGACAGCTTTTAAGAAAGAAATCTCAAAAGAACCAATGAGGTGCTTAGTCTAAGCTGTAGTCCAGGTGACCTCAGTCAGCCAATGACCTCAAACAATTCTCTCTCATTGAAATGCCTGATGGCTTTGGCTAAACCAAGATGTCCCTGAATATGTGCTCAGACACACAGCCTCCACAAACACTAGGCCCAAATACAAGGCTGAATATGGAAATGCTACAAATATCCCCACTACTTAGAAACAAACTGCAGAAATGTTTCTCACAGCTGAAAAGCAGCAGTGAGCCTTTAAATGAAAGTTTTAAACAGCTAAAGGAGCCTCTAGAAAAGAGTTTAACTGCAACAAGTTATCAGAAACAAACAACCCAACAGATGCTTAATAAAAGTGGACAATTTCCAGTTAATACCTCACACACAGTGAAACTAGCTAGAAAAATACACAGTACATGAAGTGCTATAAATAACAAAGAAATAAAGAACAAAATAAGCAAAAAACAGGATACTTAATGTTATATATTATAGCTCCGAGTTTGCTCATTGTCCTTCCTTCGATTAGCTCAGTGTAAAATGGCAGAACACTCACAACTGAACTTCTTAGGTAACAGAAAGTTGAAACCTGAGACAGCTTTTAAGAAAGAAATCTCAAAAGAACCAATGAGGTGCTTAGTCTAAGCTGTAGTCCAGGTGACCTCAGTCAGCCAATGACCTCAAACAATTCTCTCTCATTGAAATGCCTGATGGCTTTGGCTAAACCAAGATGTCCCTGAATATGTGCTCAGACACACAGCCTCCACAAACACTAGGCCCAAATACAAGGCTGAATATGGAAATGCTACAAATATCCCACTACTTAGAAACAAACTGCAGAAATGTTTCTCACAGCTGAAAAGCAGCAGTGAGCCTTTAAATGAAAGTTTTAAATAGCTAAAGGAGCCTCTAGAAAAGAGTTTAACTGCAACAAGTTATCAGAAACAAACAACCCAACAGATGCTTAATAAAAGTGGACAATTTCCAGTTAATACCTCACACACAGTGAAACTAGCTAGAAAAATACACAGTACATGAAGTGCTATAAATAACAAAGAAATAAAGAACAAAATAAACAAAAAACAGGATACTTAATGTTATATATTATAGCTCCAAGTTTGCTCATTGTCCTTCCTTCGATTAGCTCAGTGTAAAATGGCAGAACACTCACAACTGAACTTCTTAGGTAACAGAAAGTTGAAACCTGAGACAGCTTTTAAGAAAGAAATCTCAAAAGAACCAATGAGGTGCTTAGTCTAAGCTGTAGTCCAGGTGATCTCAGTCAGCCAATGACCTCAAACAATTCTCTCTCACTGAAATGCCTGATGGCTTTGGCTAAACCAAGATGTCCCTGAATATGTGCTCAGACATACAGCCTCCACAAACACCTGGCCCAAACACAAGGCTGAATATGGTAATGCTACAAATATCCCCACTACTTAGAAAAAACTGCAGAAATGTTTCTCACAGCTGAAAAGCAGCAGTGAGCCTTTAACTGAAAGTTTTAAACAGCTAAAGGAGCCTCTAGAAAAAGAGTTTAACTGCAACAAGTTATCAGAAACAAACAACCCAACAGATGCATAATAAAAGTGGACAATTTCCAGTTAATACCTCACACACAGTGAAACTAGCAAAAAGAATACACAGTACACAAAGTGCTATAAATAGCAAAGAAATAAAGAACAAAACAAACAAAAAAACAGGATACTTAATGTTATATATTATAGCTCCGAGTTTGCTCAGTGATTTCCAATTGTTTTCCAGCACTGATTTCCTATCTCTTATGAGCTTCTCTTTTCTGTGTTGTTACATTACAATAGAGTTGGTGCTTACAGGTTCAGCAGGTATAAGACGACTGCCGACTTATCCCTACAAAAAAAAATATTATAATTATTTTTCATTTGGTTGGTTTCACAATAAGAAGAAGTTGAAACTTAAGGAGACACAGATGAAACACATTGATGTCACATTCACAGACAAACTTTCCTGAATATGTCCCAGTATGGACATTTTATAGTTCTTCTCATGTAGGAGTCTCGGTACATGATAAAAAGAGCCTAAAGTCCCTAACCACCACCACTTGTGAGCTTTGTCCTGATTTTTGTGCTAAGAGTTGAGAACTATGGTGAGAAGTGAGAACAGAATTTGTATTCCCCCAATATTGGCATTGTTTGTCCAGGTTTTTTGTGTTAAGAGGTTGACATCTATGGTGAGAAGTGAGAACTGAATTTGTATTCCACCATTATTGGCTTTGTCCAGGTTTTTTGTGCTAAGAGGTTGAGAGCTATGGTGAGAAGTGAGAAATGAATTCACTATATGATAGCCATTAAGTTTCAGTCTTCCTATTTTTCAGGAAACTGCTGATTTGGCATAGTGGTATGTTCCTCTGACTGTAGTGCATAGGGTCCTGGGTTCAAGATTTGCCACTGAAATGCATGATGGTAACACAGCATTTTATTCTAGCAACTTTCCAAAATGATGCAAGCAGTGTTTAAAATGTGTCCCTGGTTTTTGACCTTTTGTCCCCTGCAAAAAAACTGAAATTGAAAATAAGAGTGAAAAGTTTTGCAAGATGCCTATGGCTTACACTACTGTCATTCTATTTATAGTGTGGGTATGGAAGTAGACTTTTATGATGGAAATGTTCTGAATTGGGCAGTTTTATCATTAATGGTTCATGCATTTTGTTTCATTGCCTACAGTACAGCCTACTGGAAAAATGTTCAAACAATAAATTTAAAATGCACTCTAACAAGTGTGCTGTATTATACAAGGATTATAACTTAATAAAGTCAGGAAGGTGTATCAAAGAAAATAACACATGTATGTTTCTTGTTTTGTGTGCAAGGGGCCAATGATTTGAAAGCAGCCCAAAGGTAATCTTTATCCACCACTGGCCAGATGCATTTTCTTTGGATATGGTGTGGGTTTCAATGCTGTTTCAATGAATGCGAGTTTCAAAGGTAAAGAAGCTTTAATGCAAAGTCAATTTTCATTGTGAGACAGTAGTTCTTGTTTAGCAGATATCTATTAGTGTTTGTGTATTGTGCTATAAAATGTAAAAATAAAATCCAAATAACCATTGTCGAAGTAAAGCAGTATGCACACATTAGTGTTTATGGTAAAGGGGGTGAAATAGCCAGGTAATAGGGCATTGGAATAGTTGTAGGGGGACTCTGGTACCATATTTTGATTGTCTGTCCTTCAGTTTGTGTTTGAAAGTTGGTATCCCAAAATTCCATTGGAGTGGATGGGGTTACCTAATTATGTATGCAAATTAGATGTTGATCAGCATACAGATTTGTACCTATTTTTCATGGGCCTTGTCCAGATTTTTGGTGTTTTCAAGTTGAGAGGTATGGTAACTGCATAATGCTATAATGCTATAATGCCAATGACTACATAGGTAGGGTTTCTAATCTGAATCATGGCAAATGTGTAAGTGTGTATATTTGTAGAGTACAGAATTTTGAGACCTCACTCTTCCAGTACACTCCCCATTGCCATAATTTACAAGGGCTAGTGATGTTGTTTACCTTAGACAAACTGTGGGACACTCTTCACACAACAAGCTCCATGGTGCATGTGATAAATGCATAACACTATATTAGCAATAACTAGATAGTGAGGGGTTCTAATCTCAGTCCTGGCAAATTTGTGTGTGTGTGTGTGTGTGTGTGAAAACTGTATCATGTGTATGCACATGAATGACAACTATATCCATTGGGGGGGGTTACAATTTTAGGCCATGGTACTACCAGTACATGTCCCAAGGTCCACTTTACAAGGCCCACTGTCTTCATCAACCATAGAGGTATCTGTTGACACTCTTCAGGGCAATAAGTCCTGTGCCACATGTACGAACTATGTAACAGTATGGACTGACTAACAAGATAGGTAGAGCTGCTAATCTCAGTCCTGACAAATGTGTGTATGAGAGTTTTTGTGTTTGTAAGTCTATAACTGTAGGTTGAAGTATTTTTTGGTCCATTCTCACCCATTAAATCACCAATTGCCATAATTTAGAAGGCCTGGTGATGTTGTTCACCTTAGAATTACCTTGAGACAGTATTCACCCTGTAACCTTTGGGGCACATCTGATAAATGCATAACACTGTAGTAGTAATTACTAGATAGTTAGAGGTTCTATTCTCAGTCCTAGCAAACATGTTTGAAAGTTGGTATCCCAAAATTCCATTGGAGTGGGTGGGGTTACTTAATTATGTATGCAAATTAGATGTTGATCAGTGTATAGATTTGTACCTATTTTTCATGGGCCTTGTCCAGATTTTTGGTGTTTCCAAGTTGTGTGTGTGTGTGTGTGTGTTTGAGTGAGAACTATATACATTAGGTGGCTGTGATTTACAATTTAAGAACATGGTACTCCCAGTACATGTCCCAAGGTCCATTTTACAAAGGCCACTGTTCACATCTACTGTAGAGGTATTTGTGCAATTATTCAGCCCTATAAGCCCTGTGCTGCATGCAACAGCTATGTAACAGTATGGAATGATTAACATGATAGGCAGGGCTGTTGATATCAGTACTGGCAATTGTGTGTGCATTGGTGTGTATAGCAGTGTTTGTGAGTGTGTAGACTCGTAGGTGACAATATAATGAGTCCTTCCGCACCCAATACATTCCACATTGCCATACCTCACAAGGGCATATAATGTTATTCACTTTACAGGTACCTTGGAGCAGTCATCACACTTTTAGTTCTGTGCCACCTGCGATAACCACATAACACTGTAGTACCACTAACTAGATGGGTAGGGGTTCCAAACCCAACACTAGCAACTGTGATCCTGTGTGTGTGTTTGTTGGGGGGCAGTATTCTCTGTGTATTTGGTCAACACAATATCCTCTGGGGTGTGGGTTTTACCAATCTGAGGTGTGTTCCACCCACTACACTTACCATTGTCCACTTTACAAGGGCTGCTGATGTCAACCACCATAGACTTACCCATATACACCCCTCTGCCCTATAAGCTCTGTGGGACATGCAATAACTGTTACAAAGGTCTGGTAAATGTGTACATATACAGCTGTACCTCAGCTATGACATGGTCGATGTTGTACCACTCTGCCATACCCCTCATTGGCAATGTCTTCAGGGCCACATTCTGCTGACACACAGACACCTTGAACACAAACAGTAAAAAGCATGTGGGACTACATTTTGCCAGTGTTACTAACACCAGTAATGCATCATGGCTGATAAGGTACACACACTCTGAAGTGTACTCATTACAAATGCCAGCTGACAGCACCTTAAACAGCATTACATAGCTAAACTGTACTTAATTCACCCTGTGCATGTCCCTGCATTGGTGGTATGGATGACAGGGATGTGGCATAGGTATCATCATATGCACAGGGTTTTGTATGGGTTTGGCAGAGCCTTAGGCTGGGCCATACAGTTGACATCATGTGTGTGTGCGTTTGGAGGGGTGTTCTATGAATGGGTTATGCAGAGGTGGTGTATGTGTGTCTTAAGGTGACTCGGCTGTGATGGTGATGTGTGTGTGTTTGTATGCACACAGTCATACCATATGGCTGACCTACACAGGGGTATGTTGGACAGCTGTGGACCGTACATGGCAGGGTGTACAGTTCACTGTCTCAGGCCATGGACATGTGAACTGGTCCAGCTAGGGGTCTCACTGGCACAACCAGGCCCAAGGTCAGATGCAGTACTACTCCCTAATGGTAACTGCAGTCTGCTGGAGCTGTGTCCCTGATGGGACCAGCCAGGACCACATGACCAAGGCCTGCTCCGTTGTGGTGTGGACAGCGCCCGCCCTTTGGTACTGCTGGTGGGACTGCCACTACAGGAGGGTGAACCTGCATGGCCACATAGACTCTCAGCTGATGTTGGTGCTGATCTACATCCACGTGGCTGAAGCCCATCTCCCACCACATGCTGCAGCACAGACATTCCACTGTTGAGGATTGCCAAGGTCTCACCCCACTGTCTTTTCATGACCTCAGTATTTTGATGTGTGGCCTCAACAAAGTCATGTACGTCATCATGTAAGCCAGGAAGAGTTCCATCCAAGACCCTGAGTATTTGTCTGGTGTTATGTTCACTATGTGCCTGTGCATCCATGACAGCCCAAAAGATGCATCTGGTGACACCTGCTGTGGCACTTGTGACAGCGGCTTGATGGGCAGCAGTCCTCCCTCAAGCATCCCTGTCCATCCACCTATGTGGGACCTTGCCTGCACCCTGGCTATGGCTAGTGCCTACACTCACACTTACCACAGTCACCACACTAGCCTGTTCTACTGTATGCCACCACCCACCAACTGTCCATTATCTGTGGCTGCTGGGGATGGGGTATGTGTAGGCATTGTAACTGTGTGTGGGGAAATTGTGGATGACTGTGGGATGTCAACCGATGGTACAGATTCATCCCCTGAAAACTTCACCTGTGCCTCACTAGGGTCACCATCATAGTCTGAGTCTGCAGAGGCACTGAAATCAGATTCTGAGTGAGATGGACCATGACCACCATGCCAATATAAGGTTTGCTGGTACACACACAAACACACACACACACACACACACACACACACACACACACACACACACACACACACACACACACACACACACACACACACACACACACACACACACACGGACACACACAGGCACAAACAGGTGAGGTGACATAAAGGCATTACATAGACCTCACAAAAGCCAACTGGAGATATTCATGACACACAGTCAGACCACAAGATACACATTCTGGACAGGCCCTCAACATCATGCATTGCAACCCTTTTCACTTAATGTTACTACTAATATACACCTCTGGGATATGTGAGTAGTGTTAGTAGATGATGGGCCTTCACCTAGCACACACTGCACTCATGTGCACATTATTGCTTTTCACCTGTATAGCACAATGGCAACCCCTACAGAACATACCTCTCAACTGTACAGAGCTTCGCTGAATGTCTAGATGTGTGACTCATATTTTTGGTCTGTTCCCCATAAATCCTGTGTTTGTCTGATACCTTACTGGGATGATCTGTCGATTGGCGCTACTAAATAATGACATAATTTGAGTTGCAGTCTTCAAAACCTGCAGTAAATGTATGTTAAAACAAATGGGGTTACTCTAACAACTTTCTAAGCTTACAGTGGATATAGTAAGTGTACACACACCTGTTAACATGCCAGGTTTTTGTGATATATAACTTGAGACCACAGAAATCATGTCATAACTTTTCTGATCTTTAATGTGACCTATAACCTGTGCAATCCGATTGATGAACACACATATCGGTTAGGGGTAACATACAGTAAATGAAATACATACAATAGGCTGATTGCATGAGTGTGCAACCATTAAACTAATACTTTGTTAAAGCACCTTTTGATTTAATTATAACATTCAGTCCTCTTGGGAAGGTGTCCATCAGCATAGCACATCTTGACTTGGAAATATGTGCACACTCTCCCTTGTGAAAGCCATCTAACCCTGTTAGATTGTGAGGGTATCTCTTGTGTATAGCCTTCTTCATGTCACCCCACAGATTTTCTATTAGATGTAGGTATGGGTTCTGGCTGGGCCAGTCCAGAATGTTGAATGTCTTATGCTGAAGCCATTCCTTTGTTGATTTAGATGTATGGTTTGGGTCATTATTGTGTGGAAAGAATTCCTCTCCAAGTACAGCTATCCAGCCAATACCTGAAGAATTTGAGCTAAATGGGAATGGTATTTGGAACTGTTCTAATCCCCTCCAACTTGGTTAAAGCCCCAGTTATAGCTTATGGACACCAACTCCAAAGCAGGACACTGCCATCACCATGCTTCACCATGGGGATTGTGTTCTTTTGGTGATGTCCAGTGTTGTTATTGCACCAAACAAACCTTTTGGAATTATTAGACCATAACACATTTTCCCACATGCTTTTGGGAGACTTGATGTATTGTTTTTCAGAATTTAGACAGGCCTGGATGTTGTTCGGTGTGAAAAAAATGCTTCCATCTTCCAACCCTACCCCATAGGCAAGATATATGGAGAATATGGGAGACTGATTTCACATATAGTACACAACCAACACTTGCCTGAGATTCCTGCAACTCCTTAAGTGTTACTGTAGGTCTCCTAGCAGCCTACCTGAGCAGTTTTGGTCTTGTCTTCTCATCAAATTTGGAGGGATGTCTACTTCTTCGCAGTGTCACTGTTGCCCCATATTTTCTCCACCTTTTGATGGCTGTCTTCACCATGTTCCATGGTATATGCAATGCTGTGGAAATGTTTTTGTACCCTACTCTGGGCTGATACTTTTCCACAATGAGATCCCTTTGAAGCTTTGTAAGATGTATGTGAACCATGGCTGTTGCTGTAGCAGGCAACTAAGTCAATGTCAAGAAAAGCCTGGTAGGACAGCTGACCATTATTCATTGTTAATCAAAGACTCTCTGTAATTGATGACAGGTGTGTACCCAAGAAGATATAATGCTGTAATTAAACAAAAGCTGCTTCAACAAATTCATAGGTTCATAGGTTGGTACTAGGCTATCAGCCCTAGGGCCTATACAAGCCTAGCCATAACAATTCTCTTGCTATTTCTTCCACACTATTTACTTCCCTGGACCCCTGTCTAGCAGGGCAACTGACGTGATCCCTGGGGTGAATTTCCTTTCTCCCATCCAATCGTCAAGGTTCCTTTTGAAGAGGGCCAAAGAGGCACTCTGCTTGACATGTATGGGCAATCTATTTCAGAGTCTGGGGAGTCTCTGGGTCAGAAACCTATCCCTCCAGCATGTTTTATTTATTGTGATGACAAGGTTTAGATCCCTGGAGCGTGTGGCTCTGAGGGATTGGGATTTCTTTAAGTGTAGCATGTAAAACAGCTCTGGGTTTGACATGGCCTTGTATGTTAAGCAGAGATCGCCTCTGAGTAGACGATATGTGACAGAGTATAGCTGGAGTTTTTTTAAGGCGGTCAGAGTAGGGCATCTGCTTTAGGCCTGTGATTCTTTTAGTGAGGTATTTCTGCAGCCTTTCCAGTTGTTGCAGATGTCTTGAGAGGTACATACCAAATGGGGCGTTGTATTCTATAATGGGTCTAATGAGGGATGAGTACAGTGGGACAATGACCTCCTTTTTTTCTGGATGAAAAGCCTTTAGTGATGAGGTGTGCCACATAGAAGGCTTTTCTGACTGTTATGGTGATGTGGTTATCGAAGGTGAGACCACTGTCCACCTGTGTCCCTAAGTTTCTTATCACACTTTCAGTGTCTAGTGTACTGCCACCTATATGGTAATTCATGGGTACATGTTTTTTCCCAAATGGGATAACAATACATTTCTTGGCATTGAGCTTGAGCCCATGGCTCTGGCACCATGCATCTGTTTCTGTAAAGCCCTTTTGTAGAGTATCCACATCATTTGGGGATTCAATAATGGCTCCAAGTTTGCAGTCATCTGCAAACTTTGTTAGACAGAGTCCCTTAGTGTTGGCCTGTACTTCAAAGAAGTAGATGCCAAACAAGAGCGGTCCCAGGACTGAACCCTGAGGTATTCCACTTGTCACTTGTCTGGAGCTGGATTTGGAGTCAGCTACTTTTACAGTGTGGGTTCTATCAGTAAGCCAGTTAGCAACCCATTGGGTGATGTAGGGATTAATGCCCAGCTTAGTAAGTTTATCTATGATTCCAGAGTGGGGGCCAAAAGGGCCTGGCAAGGCAATAACATGTGTGGACCACCTCCTTACTTTATCCCATAGCTGGAGACTGGATTCCGAAGAAGTCAATCAGGTTCAGGAGGCAAGATTGGCCCTTCACGAACCCTAAGTGGGTGGGGTCCAGTGTTTGAAGGTTGCCAATGTCTTTGTTTATAAGTTCCATGATAATACACTCCATGGCCTTGCAGATAAGGCTCATCAGACTGATGGGATGGTAGTTTCCAGGATCCAAGGTGGATCCCTTGTGGAGTGGGATAACTGTAGCTCTGTGCCACTCAGTGGGCTCAAAACCTGAGATGAGGCTATGATTAAACATGACACTTAGGTGAGGTGCCAGTTCATATTGTAGTTCATGTAGTACACAGCCTGGGATGTCATCTGGTCCCATGGATGCTGTATTCTTAGCTTTGGAGAGTGTGTTTTTTACCTGTGTGGCTGTTATTACCAGAATTTGGCAATCTTCCGGTATTGAGATGGGCCATTTATTATTAGCTTCAGGCTGTGCACACTTATGCATCTAGCTTATTGTACATGTTTTATTTTTCATACTTTTTCTCCTAACAAATTTGTTTATCAATTGAATTGTACAGGCTATAGGTCACATTAAAGGTGGGAAGAGTTGTGGAATGTTTTATTGTGGTCTCATTTTTGTATGTCACAAATACCTAGCATTTTAACAGGGGTGTGTACACTTTTTAAATGCACTGTATAAGAATACTTTTCAAATATGTCCCTAGTTTTGTCCCTTTGTCCCCCAATTATGTCAGTCTTTGTCCAGATTTCTTGCACTGACAGGGTGTGAAGTATGCTATGGATATGTTACACCTCCTGCAAATCGGCCCCTGTGATGATCACTGTTATGCAATGCAGTTAACCCCACCACAAGTGAACATGCACATATTGCGATATGGATAAGAGTAGCAGTTGTGTGCTTGGTAAAATACATGACCTTAACATGCCTGGGGTATTGGTGAGCCACAACAGGAGAATACCATACTCACCGGCTTCAGGATGCTGTCCCTCATCCAGACCAGAGGTACCTATGTAGTTGTGGGGGGAGAGGTATTGTCAGCAGACTCATGTGGCATTGGTACAAAATTAATGCTACTTTTCTGCACATGTACAGTACACGGTCTGATACTACACAATTTGTTGTCCTTCACCATAGATGTGCACTTGTGTGCATTACAAAACCACACCCATAAATGCAGTTTGACCTGACATATGCATCTAGATACTCTACAGAAGCAGTATGACTGCTACAGTATTCAATTGATGTGCACTGGGGCCTTACTTGGATGCTCCTCGCCTGTTGCCTGGGTGCCACCCACCTCCACAACTTGTGTTTTCTGGCTTTGCTGGCATATGGTGGCTGCCTCAAGGTTGGCAAGGAGCTCCTCCATTGGTGTAAGTGAGGCCTGTATAGCAGGACCCCCACCTGTGGCAGAACAGTCCCTGGCCATGGCAGCAACCCTTTGCTGGGCATGACATAGCAGGTCAGTTGCTCGATGCCTGACCTGATCGTATGTGCATCCATGGTGGCCTAAGTTGTTTACTCTGTGGACAAGCTTATCCCACAGGATGGTCTGCTCCTGGAGATTCTGTTGGCCATGGCCAAACATCACCCCATGGTGGTTGATTATCATCTCGGTGATGGCCAAAGTTTCAGCTGCAGTGTACGCTGGCTGCCTTGCACACTGCATGTCACCTGGATGATATAAACAGGGAAACACATCACAGGCCCTCATACATTGGTCAACGCTATTTACATAACCTGCACATCAACATTGACTAGCATTAGCCACCACTTATGACCACATCATTCCCTTGTCATCTATCAGCACAGTGTGAGCTTGCATTGAACTCCTGGCCCTGATGTGTCAAATTCCCCCATGAGGGCTAGTAAATTGCATAATCCACCATTAATCATTCACCTTTGTGTATAGGGATGGCAGTGGCTGTCTTCCTTGCAGATGGGATGTCAGTGGTGCTCAGGATTTGATTGTGTATGGTGTGTAAAGGAGCTGGGAGCATATGCCTGATTTCATGTAGGATGCAGACAGAGATGTTATCAGCACCCATGGAGACTTACATTTGTTGCCTTTGATTAGGCATTACAGACCTTCTCCCTGATGATGAGAGGAGGGGTGCGGGTGCTGTGCATATCCAAATATACTGATGATGGGACGAGAGGGTGATGTTTCCCCTTAACCTGTCTGCAGAAGGTTTCCTATAGCTATGCTGTGTGTGTATGTGGTGTGATTGACCATCAGTACAGGGTGGGTTGGGTTGTTGCCCCTGAGATTGAAGACATGTGTGAAGAGGGCCTTGTGATTGGCTTTGTTGGATGTGTCCAATTTGTACTCATAGTTAGCCTTACAGTAATTCACCTGTGACCTCATATGTTTGTTCAGACACAGGTAGACTTGCTTTCAAGTTGGTGCCTGCTGCTACTTGGCCCTGTACAGCCAATATAGTGACCAATTATGTGGTTTGTGTATTGCTGCTATGCAGCAAAGGGGATTACTCTACCTTGGTGGAGGCAGGTTTTATGAGTCAGGTATTGCTGAGTCTATACAGCTATGTAGGTTTTCATATAGCTGTTTGTAGTGGGCATGGACACAAGGTCATAACACAATTGGACAACTCCCCATTTTCAACCTGATAGTCATGCTTGTCTAGTACCCATGTCTGTGTCAGGACAATGCAACAACCAGCAGCTGTAGAAACTTATGTCTGTTGGATGCATAAAAACTAAGATTACGTATGTATACAACATGTACAGCTTATTTACCTGGCGTTTTGCATCTCATGTCTGTAGTTTTGAAGCTTCCAGCTACACCTACTCATACATACATGTGCACAGGTAATACCTGATATACATTTCTGTTCTATCTCAGTATGACATATTGTATTTACACTCTTGTTGCTCAGTCATACCTCTCAACCTGTTAGAGCAGGACATCTGGAGGATGACACATATAAATGGGGTGCAATGGCCCAAAATTAGTGGCACTTTATTAATATTTCTGTAACACACTTAATTCAGTTGACAGCACAGTAGGCTTTGCATTCACAGAAATACCCTGGAGGATGTCTGACACTCATATGTATGCTATCATGTTCTAATGTCAGTCTTCACAGATTTGCCAATGATTTTCCAGACATAACACAACTCTATGAGTAAATGACTACAAGTATGAGGCACACATATGGTCAGTCTGCATAACATCGGACAGTTGAATGGTATGAGCTCAGTATATCACATGCAGCTCAACAGAAATGTCTGCGACAGTAGTTTACTATGCACATACCCTGTATAGGTCTCTTAGATTTGTGAGACAAATGTGTATCGTAGTTGTATTCACAGGTAACATATGGATATTTATGACATCCCACTATCTGGCCTAGCAGTGTCACTGTCAGTATTGTTCAACATACACTCCAGTAGTAGTCATATGTGGGGTCACTCAGGGACCTGAGCTGTGATCTATGTCACTGCAGACAGACCCAGATACTATGACCATAGGTGATGATCAGCAATATATCAGTGCAGCAAGACTTGTTGAGACATATTTGTTTAACATCCTACTTCCCATTATTGTATAACCCCTACTGCATTCCACTACATGCTTACTTATTTGACATACGTTTTTTCTTTCCACGTATTGTTGGTTTCTGTTTCTGTTTCTGTCTCTCTCTCTCTCTCTCTCTCTCTCTCTCTCTCTCTCTCTCTCCATCTACACATGTAGAGGTATAGACCTGTTTTGCATAGCCAGCAGCTTGCCTTTTGTAGTTAATGCTCATGAGCAGCTGATGACCTGTGCACCAGTCAGTGTCCCCCACTTGCTAATTGCATGCAGAACAACTATCTTGTAATTCCTATAGCCAATGGCATGGCCATACACTCCTATAATTAAGTACTTCATGTGGGAGTTGCCCCTTTTCCTTGCCTGTGAGGTGAACATCATGGAGGTGTGTGGACAACAGCATCACAGAGGGTAGTTGGAAATACTTTCTACAGCAAGAAATGTGGAGACAGCCCAACAAAATGGGAAGAAGGTTCCAGACTGAGGGACAGAATGTAAATATTGCTGTTATACAGTTGGATTAATGCTAGTTTAACAGGGTTTTTGTGGACATGGATTTTCTGTGTGATTTTAACTCTGACAGTGTTATGTGGTTGACATAACACTCAACTGTATGGCTATCCACAGAATGGCCAGAGGTTCAATTTTTATGTTTGATTTGTACCTCAGACAGTTTTTGTCCTTGGCAAATCAGTAGCATGCTCTGGGGATTGCAGTCAGTAAATGCTAACATCCATTTGTGTTTCTGACTTCATATCCCTCAGAAAAGATATGTTACAATAAACCCTGTAACACCTTCAACATTTTCAGTTTATAACAGTGATATTTCACATATGCCCCTGTTTTGGGCCTCTGCCCCCAATTATATCGGGCTTTGTCCAGATGTCATGCAGTAGGAGATTGATAGTTATGGTGTACCATTATTTAGTGCCTTAATTCCTGATATCATCCCAGTGATGTAACAGAATGCCAGACATGTTATGAGGGAGATGCCATATATATGAGGACAAAGCCTGGACATTCTGTGGGAATCAGTACAGTTGAGAGGTCTATGTATGTCTGGCTGTTGTTAACAGACTGTCAGGATTGTGTAGCAGTGTAGTGTGTAAATGTTAGTCTGTGTAGGGAGGGGGGTTGATGTAAGTGTCATGGCTCCTTTTCTATCTGACTGTGCATGCTGTTCCAGCTTCTGGTGGTCTATTGGCTGTATATGTTTGTAGGGTAGACTGAGACATGTCCCGTAACACCTCAGGATTCCTACTACATTGTGACTTGGGGCACTATATGCAGGTGTAGTGTGTGAGTAGTAAACAGGTTATTTTTGTTCACAGTCATTATACTGTAGTGCTTATTTGGCTTAGCAGTATGTCACTGTGACTGTGATGAAATTGGTTGTGGGTATGCACTTTCACACCAGTGTCTGTTTTTCACTACTGTTACATCCCTGTAGTACCTGATGTATTTGCAAATGCATGTGTAATTCCCCATAGCTGGTTTGGGGTAGTGTTGTGTCAGTCTGACTGTAGTTTGAACGGTGCTTGGTGACATGCTTACCAGCTCAGTGTCATTTTCCTAATGTCATATTATGTCCGGATATGGGTAGGATGTTCAGTTGTCTGGCTCATATCTTTGGTCTTGTCCACATAAGTGTTGTGTATTCCAGACAAATCAGTGGGATGATGTGATGATTTAAGTCACTAACTAATGAGAAGCAACTGAGTCTTGCACTTGTGCTATTTCAGCCAATATATGTTACAATAGACGGTGCTACTGCAGCAACTGTCTCAGCTTATCTACACAAGTATTTCAGATATGTTCCTATTTTCATGGCTACTCTGTCAGGCTTGGTCCAGATTTGTTGCACTAAGGGGTTCTGAGCATACCTGTCAACTGGCTGGATTGTTTCAGAATGTACAGGTTTATTGCTCATATTTTCGGTCTGTTCCACAAATTATTTGCATTTCTCTGGTAAATCACTGTGATGATCTGACAATTTCGGTCACTAAATGATGACATACATTTCAGTGTCAGACTTTATATCCTTCAGAAAACGTATGCTGAAACAAACCCTGTTACTCTAGCAACCATCGATGTTTCTAATGGCAATATTTAAAGCACGTCCCTACGTTTGGCCCATTGTACCTCCATTTTGACATGCTTTGCCCAGACATCTTGCACTAAGAGGTTGTGAGGTATGGTTCTGAGGTATGACTGCACTACATGTTATGTACACATACACACAAACACACACACACACACACACACACACACACACATATATATATATATATATATATATATATATATATATATATATATATATATATATATATATATATATATGTACATACAGTAACACTGAAATGCATTTGACTGACTACATAACAAAGAAAGCTCTAAATATTGAAAAAAACATATGAGCAAAACCCATAACATTGAAAATGCTGCTAGTGAATACAATAGAAACTGCCTGATAGTGCAAGCAAACTTCACCAAATAGTCCAACTCCCAAACATAATATCCAAGGTATTGCAAATAATAAAGTAACTCTGTTAAATTAATCTCCATCATTCATTTGTAACTGTCTCTCACATTTTTAATAAGTTGGCGATCACACATACATATTGTAGATTTGAGTATTCTTCTTTGTGCGAGATTATCATTTCAAACTGTTGTTGACTGCGTATCAAAGCGCACTTTTTAGGACATGGTGGACAAGCTGTACACATCCACACATGTAACTCATCAACATGGTTCTGCTCCTTTACAATGCCAGACATCACTGTATTCAAATCAGATACATATTTCCCTGTTAAACACTTGAATCTATGATGCCAAGCCTCTACTGAATTCTGACTTCTTGGCAAGTACAACTCATTTAACACTGATACATTTCAAAACTTAATTGGAAATAATGGCGGAAATCCTATCTGATGAGCAGACCTAGTAGAAAATGACTTAGGTTTACCCAAAACATACCATTCAGCAAAATACTTTAATAGGTCTTTCCCTTTGTTTGGGAAACTATCCCTTAGTTCATAGAATGTGGCTATGACATCTCTTTCTGCTGAGAAAGCTAAAACAATAAGCTTTTTTACTGACAATTGGAAGAACATACTACTATTGTACAAAGGTCCAAGTCCCAAACTTTGTACCTTTCTCCATATGTTCCGCCCCAAATGAAAGAAACATCCTTTGCAAATGATATTATTTACAGTCATTCTGATACTTTTGACAGCAGCTACTTCGAAGTCACTTAGTTTGCAGCTGACTTGACAAGTTAATTTGTTATCTTCAAGCAGACCAAACAAACAGTGTCACATATAATTATACACTCTAAGAGATTTTTTAGTCATCAAGCAATATATTAAGGAAACTATTTTTGGGTATGGTTTATACTTTACAAGGGAATACATAGTATACAACTGCCTGCAAGCAGTTCCTCTAACAAATTACGTGCCATCCATTAACCATATATTGCTAATAGCTAAATCTTCTAAATTCTTCTTCATTGTAATACAAGTACAATATTTTCATTTGTTTTATCACTTAACCTTTTGTGAACAAAATACCTTCTTTAAAAGGAAAAACAGTTATGTTTAAATTTGTAAGAGTAAGGTCACTTTGTAGCTTCATACCTCTGCATTTATACCGAGCTGTCCTAATTTGTTGTAATAATGCATGCCTACTAGGAAGTGTAGGTGCATATTCTAATGATGAGGATGCTATGGCATCATCCACAATTAGACAAGGGGAGTCTCATGAAAATGTAGCTCTGTCTTTCAAATTATGACAAACAACATATTTTTCTACTGGAGTGGGATCGCCTGCGTGGTGATTAGGTACTGATTTTAAAAGTTCTTCACCTGATGTTACACAGGCAATTATCGCTCAACCCTTGCATTTCTCATTAATTTTTTGTGTACAGCACCAATAATTTTTACAGTTCATGCTCTTTTCCAGGTTATAGGTGTATCCATCCACTAACAAAATCTTTTTACCTTTTTGAGAAACTGTAGTCTCATAAACTTGTCCTAGCACTTCAGGGAATAGTTCCTGTGCGTTCGCCATGTTAATCAGTGATACGAAGTACACCATTGCTATGTCATGGTGCTTTACATACTCTATCTATGCTACCTATAGGCTGGTTAGTTTGTCCATCTTGTGAGGTTTCGTTTAAATATATTTTCAATATTTAAAGCTTTCATTGTTATGTGCTCGGTAAAAGTGTTTTGATGTTATATACTTTCGATATTTGAACATAGACCTTATCTTTAATATATTTTTCATATATATATGTATCTCCATATATATATATATATATATATATATATATATATATATATATATATATATGTATATCTACAAAACATGAATGATTCCACAGAGCTTTTTCCTTACTGTCAAATGACTCTACTGCATGATATGTTTGAAAAAGCATCAGAAATTCCTGCAGCTCAAATGGTGTAGTGGTACACATATACAGGGTCCTGGGTTCAAGACGGCAGAGCTAATTATTTTGTTGCTAGGCAGAACAGTGGCTGATAGAGAGAGAGTGATTAAAGCAATTTTAAGGAGCTTTAAGTGGGTTTGCGTGGGTTTGCATGATGCTAAGCGATGCCAGCATATGGTTAGCCGTACAGATGCTTAATCCGCTTTGGCTTCACTTAGCATTATGCAAACTCACTTACTTGTGCTAATTCCTTTAAAAGAAAAGAAAAAGGTTTATAGGAAAGTAGTGAGAAAGGGGCATGCAGAAGGAAAAACAATATGAAAGGTAGCTAGGGATGTGCAGGACAGGTGTAGGGAAGGTCCATAGCTGTCTATTTCTTATACAGCAACAGCTGTGTATTTGTACAGAATTTGGAGATGAATTTGGACACTCAAACCCCAGAAAGAGGGGGTAAGGACATCAGAAATGTGTTGTCAAGCCAACTGGAATGGATTACATGTGTCCAGTGGATACCTTTGCAAAATGGACAGCTATGTATGGGAAGATATTTTTTTTGGGACAGATGCCCATTTTTTTGTTAACATGAGAGTGGGATGTTGGGGAAGAATTGTAGGTACATCTGAGGAGGTAGATTGGGTAGGGAGACAGAAAAGACAGACAAGACAGCAGACAGGGGCAGTGTATGACACATGTGGGGGGTAAACACCTTGGACGGGGAGGGTGGTTGGGAATCAGAGGCCCATGAGCCCCCATATGGATACAGTGAGACTGACATCCCCACCTACAGGCAGCCATGACTGCACCTTCACAGCCCCAATGGTGGTTGTGCTGGAGACTGGACAGGAGGGGCAGCCTGCTTCCCAAGGTGCATCAGGTGGTCCTCCATCTGAAGCTGCTAGCCATGCAACACAGAGCAGATGACACTGCACACCATACCCCAGAACTGACGGTGGATGATGAGCTCATCTCCACGCCCATGCCCAGGTGGTGCAGGACCTGCAGAAGATGAAGTTCCAGGGTGGGTCCCAGACATGCTGGGGCCTGGTGCCACAGCTAGATGGGCCAGGACAGGTGAATCCGCTGGGATCGGCCTTCTCAAACGTGCTATGGTGTTGAGGTTTTCCAAGATATATTGGTTAATCATGAACAAAACATTTCAATATTAGTTTTAATGGTGTGCATGGGTGTTCAAATTAACACAAAACAACAGATGTGAAACAGTTGCATAGCAAACAGAACACATGTATAACTGGAACAACAGTAAGCATTGTAACAGTGTGCCAGAAACAATGACGGCAACGGGCTGCTAACAATGGTATTTTAACATAGGTATGTTAACATGCAACCAATTAATTATATGAACAATAATGTAACACATGTCTCACCATTAGGTTTGGTAAAAACATACCCGTAGTATATGAATAATAATTAGTGATGCAGATGAGAGGTGGGGGAAGAGAAGAAAAGTCCATTAACAACTGCATAGGCTTCTATTTTTGCAACAGTACTGCTCAATACACTAGAAGTCTGCCCTCACTTTACATCTACCTATGGCCTACCTATGACATACCCATATTTGTGAGTAGACGGCCTTCCGTACAATGGTGCCCACATGGTGATAAACTGTCAGGTTGCTACCAACCTCAATGCACAAGTCATCACACCTGATTACATGCTCAGTACTTTACTACTGTCATACTTAGTGTGGATGACATCTGCCACAACAGGGGGAATGATGCCTCTCCTGGCATTCTGTTTGTGGTAATGCTTCTTGCACCAGTCAGTAACTGGGTGAGTGCTTCTAGGGGGATGATCACATCAGTAGGGGACTATAAGACAGTGGGCAGCTTGCAAGCATTCATACATCTTGAAGGCACAGACCACTGCTTTTGTTCTGTACCTCAAATACGTATATCTCAAATAGTAGAAGCCCCCAGACTAATCCTTGAGGTACACCATTGTGGATGAATCTACTATTAAAGGTGGGTTCTACTACTTTGACTGAGTGGGTGCTATCATTGGGCCAGTTAGCTACCCATCTGGTAACCTGCAGGTTGGTGCCTAGCTGTGTAGGCTATATATCCTGTTCACCTGGTGATTAGTGTGAGAGGACTGGGCTAGGTGAAGGTAGGCATTGTTCACCTTCACCTCGTCCATGTGTTTGTTGACCACTGCAGAGAAGTTGATCAGGTTTAATCGGCTTGATCTTTCTTTGACAATACCATGGTTTGTGGGCCCAGGCATTTTGATGTTGCCGATGTCCCTGTTATTAATGTCCTTGATATTGCCTTCCATACCCTTGCAGAGCAGGCTAGTTAGGCTGATGTGCATAATATTGGCTGGGTTGTTGGATTGCTCTGCCTTTGTGTATAGGGATGACAGTGGCTGTCCTCTGTGCAGATGGGATGACACCGGTGCTCAGGCTGTGGTTGACTACAGTGCAGAATGGATCTGAGAACCCATGCCTGTGTTCATGTGGGATGCAGCTAGGGATGGGGTCATGCCTATGGTGACCTCTGTGTGTTGCCTTTGAGAGGGCATTATGGACCTGCTTTCTGATGATGAGGGGAGGGGGCAGGTGCTGTGTACCACTGGGGGGACAAGGGGGTGGTGTTTACACTTCAGTTGTCTGCACCCAGTTACTTGTTTCTATGCCATATGTGTATGTGGTGTTACTGACCACCACTACAGCGCAGATTTGTGTGTTGCCTCTGGAATTGCACACATGTGTGGAAGGCCTAGTGATTTGCCTTGGTGAATGTATCCAATTTGCACTCAAAGACAGCCTTAGGGTACATCACCTGTGCTCTTATTTGCTTGTGCAGACCAAGGTGACATTGTTTCCAATGAGGCACCTGTTCCTTCTTGGCCCATCCAGCAATTGTTTCTACCTATTATGGTATTTGTGCATTGCTGCTGTCTAACACAGGTGTTTACCCTACCTTGTTGAGATGATGTTGTCCTGTCAGGTACTGCTGAGTTCATACAGCTATGTAGGTGCCCACATATTATTGTGGTGTGGGCCTGGACACTGCTGCTAGTTACAACAAATATGATGTTGGGTGTACAGCTACTTCTACCTGCTCTGAGGGGAGTTATAGTCATTTGTGTACAGTTCATTCTGTTTGACACTGTAAATGGGGGGACAGGGGAGATGGTGACCTGAACAGTGATGGCTATGTGGTCAGACATTACCAAGGGGAATGGCAATGTAGGAGTGCTACAGTGGCTACTCATGTTGGTTAGGACCAGGTACATGAGATTCCCACCTGCTGTAGGAGTGTTGACCAGATGATCCACTGCATTGCCATTGACAAAGCGGAGGAATCTATGTGCATTCGTGTTCAGGTGGCATAGGTCATGCACACTATGATTGTGTATTTGATGGCACCCAGGAGCAGGGTAGATGATTGAATCCTGACAGATTTCAGCAGGTCCCAATAGGTGTAGTGGGTGTCCATTGTCATGGTTGGAGGCCTGTAGGTAGCTATGTTTTGAGTAGGTGTTTTGTCAACTGTTAACTACACTCAGGATGTCACCCATGTGTCATACTGTTTATCCAGCCTGGAGGTGTGTATGTGTATGCTAATGTTGAATACTCCACCTCCTGTGGCTTTGCAGGCCTCCATTTTGAGATCTAAATGCATGATGGGATGAGTGACCTGGCAAGTTTGGTGTGCTTTCCACAGCTAGAAAGTAGGTGTCAGTGACTGGACAAATGTCAGTATCCTACAGAACAAGGTATGCTTGCATTGACATGGGTTTCATGGTAAGACACCTAGCTCCTGTTAGAGCAAGACAGCTGCACAAAGGCATATATCAGTGGTAGACAAAGGCCAGTAAATAGGGTCACTTTATGAATCTAGCTGAAACACACTTAGTTGCCAGCAAAGACGGGGTCACATTCACAGGTGTACTCTGCAGGATATGATATGACATCTGACAATCACATGTATCTTAATATGTTATGACTTCAGTCTTTAATGGGTTGCCAGTGATGTGCCAGACAATACACAACTGTCTGAGGCATTGACTACAAATATGAGGCAGACATGTGGCCAATCTGCAAAACTCTGGAGAGTTGCCAGGTATGGGATAAGTATATCACATACAGTTCAACACACACATCTGAACCTGTCCTGTAGTATGCACATACCCTATGTACATCTCTTACATTTGTAAGATAAGCATATGCATCAGAGTAGCATTCACAGGTGACATATGAATAATTAAAACATCCCAGGTATCAGGCCTACCAGTGACACACTCAGTATTGGACAACAGAGATTCCATTAGTAGTCATACATGAGCTGACCTTTGCTGGGGTGACTCAGGGCCCAGAGATGTGCTCCATGTCAATGCAGACAGGGAACATGTAAATTGCCATAGGTGCTGGACATCAGCATGTGAGTCCAGCAGGTCTTGTTGTGGCCTAGTGTTTAATGTCCCATTTGACATCATTGCATCCCCCTCTACATTCCATTACAAGCTTACATGATTGACATACCTGTTTTGGTGCTCAAGAGTTTTCTCACAACAATGCAAATAGTTAGGTTTGTGTAGTCACAGTCTGTCTTTGTGTAGATGGGTTGAGACCTGTGTTGCATAGGCAGCAGCTTGACTTTTGTTGGTACTGCCCATGAGCCGGTAATAGCCTGTGCACCAATCGGTGTCTTCCACTTGCTACTTGCATCTAGAGCAGCTGTGTTGTCTTTCCATTAGGCAATACCATAGCAACACAGTGCTATAATTATGTCTTCATGTGGGCCTTGCCCCTTTTTCTTGCCTGTGTGGAAGATATAATGGAGGTGTGGGGATACAGCTTCACAGGCAGTAGGTGGGAATACCTCTCAGGACAGGACATGTGGAGACAGCTCAACAACATGGGGAACAAAGCCCCAGAATTGGATACAGATTGTAAGTCAGTAGTTCTGTTATACACATAGAGGGTTGATAGTTTAACAGGGTTTGTGTGGACATGCATTTTCTACGTGGCTTGATGTCTGACAGTGATATGTCTCTGACATACCTCTCAACTGTCCTGATGTCCACAGACTGTCCAGAGGTTTGCCTGTTATGTTTGGTCTGTTCCTCAGACAAATGTCTGTTTCTGTGGAAGCAGTAGGATAATGTGAGGATTGTAGTCAGTAATATTTCACATCCATTGGTGTTTCAGACATCATATCCTTCAGGGATGTTATGTTACAACAAAGCCTGTGACACTGGTAAATGTTTCAGTTTGTAACAGCATTATGTGAGATATGTGCCTTTTTCTTGCCCCCTGTTCTCCAAGTATGTCATGCTTTGTCCAGATGTCTTGCAGTAAGAGTGTCAGAGGTATGTCATATCATTATTTAGTGACTGCACTCAAGGTATTGACTTAGACTCCTGGAAGTGGTATGCGGCAGTGCCCATGAATATGGTCTCACACCCTGGACATTCTGTGGAAATCTGTACATATGAGAGTTATGCATGTCTGGTCATTGTGAAGTGACTGCCAAGATTGTGTAGCAGTGTTACGTGTAGATGTTTATTTGGATGAGTAGGGAGAGTAGCAAATGTGAGTGTCACAGATCCTTTTTCTATCTGATTGTGCATGCTCCTATGGCTGCTGGTGGTCTATCAGGTGTATATGTTTGTAGGGGCAGATTGAGAAATGTCCTGCAACACCTCAGGATTCCCAGTACACTGTGAGTTGGGCCAATATATGTTGCTGCAGTTTGTGACTGGGAATCAGGATATGTTCGTTCAAACAGTCATTCTACTCTAGAGTTCATTTGGGGTACTGGTATGTTGCTATAATTGTGGTGCAAATGGTTGTGGGTGGACATTTATGCACAACAATCTGCTTTTCCCTACAGTTCCATCCATGTACTGCATGATATATTTGGATATACATGGGTAATTGCCCAGAGCTGATTTGGGATAGTATATTTGGATATACATGCGTAATTGCCCAGAGCTGATTTGGGTTAGTGTCGTGTTGGTCTTACTGTGATTCAGAAGGTGCTGGGTGACATGGTTGGCAGCTGTCATGGGTTTTTCCATTCTGTTACATGACCGCAGTCATACCTCTCCACTGTCCAGATGTCAAGACACTGTCCAGATTTGTGGCTCATATGTTTTGTCTGTTGGCCACAACAGTTGTGGATTTCTGAGAAATCACTGGGATGATGTGCGCATTGACATCAGTAAATAATGACATTCATTTGTGTTTCAGATCTGGAATCTATCTGGCATTGTATGTTAAAGTAAACCATGCCACTCTAGCAGTCTTCTACATGTATGACAGCCATATTTCAAAGATGTCACTATTGTTTGCCCTTTATCAGTTTGTCAGGTGTTTTGCAGATGTGTTGCAGTAAGAGGTTGGTTATCTGTATATATGTAGATATATATATATATATATATATATATATATATATATATGTATGTATATATATATATATATATATATATATATATATATATATATATATATATATATATATATATATATATATATATATATATATATATATATATATATATATATATATATATATATATATATATATATATATATATATATATATATATATATATATATATATATATATATATATATATATATATATATATATATATATATATATATATATATATATATATATATATATATATATATATAGAGAGAGAGAGAGAGTATGATATACATATATATATATATATATATGCAGTTCATATGATCGTGTTTATTTGGTCTAACTATATATATCAACTCCAGGGTCACACAACATTGGGGAAGGGGGCAAATGCTTGTTGATCAAATGAACTGTCGACCAAATAAACAGTCGATCATATGAACTGTCGACCAAGTCATATAGACCCATATGTATATAACAGTACTATGGATATATAATTACCCTTAAGTTAAATGATTGTTGTGCATGATATGTTTGTAAAAACATTGCCAGTTCATGCAGCCCAGATGGTGTAGACGTATATTGCTGTGATTGTTGTGCACAAAGTCCTGGGTTCTACACTTGGAAGTGATTACTTTTTTTTCCATTAATGTTAAATGACCAAAATGAAAGATATGTTTGTAAAAGTATTATAGAGTCCCCCAGCTCAGATGGTGTAAGGTTATGTTGCTGTGATTGTACTGCACAGTGCCCTGGGTTTGATACATGGCAGTGCTGATTATTTTGTTGCCGGGCAGAACAAGGGCTGATGGAGACAGAGTGATTAAGGTACTTTTAAGCAGTTGTAAGTGGGTTTGTGTGGTTTTGTGAGAGGAGAAGCTGAGCGATGCTAACAGACATTTAAGCCCTGTTAGGTTTGCTTAGTACCGCTTACTCCCGCTTACACCAGTGCTAATTTTCTTTAAAGAAAAGAAAAAAGGATGATAAGAAAGTGGTGAAATGGGGGCAAGCAGGGGGTAAAATGCTATGAAAAGCAGCTAGGGATGTGCAGGACAGGTGTAGGAGAGGTCCATAGCTCTACATTTCTTTGGCAGCAACACTGTGACTAATGTGTGGAATTTGGAATTTCTAGCCTCACACTCCACAGGGAGGGATGTTGGTGAAAGACATTTAATTGATTAGTTTCACTGTACATGAGGGTGAAATGTAGAGCTATGTATGTGGCAATTTTTTTTTGCAGGACAGATGCCCTTTTCTTTAATGTGAGAGTGGGATGTTGTGGAAAGGCTGCAAGTATGTTTGGGGAGGTAGGTTGGATGGGATAGGTTGCATTTTTACAGACAGACAAGGCAGTAAACAGGGGCAGTATATGACACATGAGGGGATAAATACCTTTGACGGGGAGGTTGTTTGGGAATCTGAAGCCCCTGAGCCCCCAAATGGATACAATGGGACTGAGGACCCCACTCATGGGCAGTCACCACTGCTTCTTCATTGCCCCGAAGGTGGCTGTGCTGGGGGCTGAACAGGAGGGGCAGCCTCCCCCTTGAGGTGCACCAGGCAGCCCTCAATGTGGCGCAGCTTCCCACCCAACTCTGCTCAGATGGTGCTGCGCACCAAACCCCGGAACTGACTGCAAGTGACAGGCTCATGTCCGTGCCTGCTCCCAATGGGGGACTGACCTCATCCCTGAGGCAGTTCCACCCGAAGGTGGTGCAGGACTAATGGAATGGAAGTTCCAGGTTGGGTTCCAGATGTGCTGGGGCCCAGTGTCATGGCCAGGGGAGGTGGGACAGGCAGATCCATCATGATCTGCCTTCCCAAATGTGCTATGGTGTTGAGGTTTTAAAAAATATGTTGGTTAGTCACGAACAACACATTTCCAGATTAGTTATAACAGTATGTATGGGTGTTCCAATTAACCCCATAAAACAGATTCGAAACAGTTGCATAGCAAAACAAACATATGCATAAATGGAACAAAAGTATGCATCGTAACAGCATGTGAGTAATATTGATGGCTACAGGCCACCAACAATAATATTTGAACAAGGTATGTTAACGTGCAGCCAATCAAATATATGAACAATAATAGAACACAAGTCCTAACATTAGGCTTGGAGAACAAAATACCTGTAGTATATGACTTACAGTACTGATCCAGATGAGGGGTGGAGGAAGAGGCAAAAAGTCCATTAACAACTGCTTATGCTTCTATTTTACACAACAGTACTGCTCAATACTCTATGGGTCTGCCTTCACTTTACATCTGCCTATGGCCCATAGCTTTTGTAGCACAAAAATATCTATTAAACTGTCAGCCTGGAATGGTATGGGGCAAACTGTGGCAACTCTGGGTATATGACTAGAAGGGACTCGTACATGTCAGGGTTACATATCTGGCACAGGAGGGGTACCCTGAACTGTTGTCATGTGAGTGTGCTACTGGCATACTTCAACTGGGTTCCTATCTTTGTCCAGGGTTATTGGCAGCAGTGACCACTAGCCATAACAGAGTGACACTTGAGAGACATGTATCATGAAGAGTGCATGTTCTATCTACCTATCCTGCTGTCATTTGTAGGCATGTGGTGGAACAGTTGAACAGTTGTATAGAGTTTATTAGTATACCCTTCATGCGGCTACTACCAGCATTTTCTTACCTGTAAAACCCGTGGAGAAAATATCTGTGAACACTACCTGACTGTTTTTACATTTATTGCAGATTCTTTGTGTGTAGATATGCATGAATCTTAGTACCACTCCCTGGATTTGAACCATGTCTGGGTGTGCAAAATTAACAACTAAGCTATTTCTAATCACACTGAACTACTGGGGAACTGCTGTTTCTTGTTTCACTGGTTTCTGCCTAATAGTCCTTGGTTAGACAGTCTGAACATGTAATCTTGTGATGCATGCAAGACAGATAGTTACTGTACTGTGCATTAATCCTTTGGATTACTACAGTCTGGAAAGCAAAGGTTAACACAAGGCAATGCTGAATGGACCACACTTTGAAACTTTTACTACAGTCTGGAAAGCAAAGGTTAACACAAGGCAATGCTGGATGGCACACACTTTGAAACTTTACACATTACTATTCAGGGTTCAGAGCTTAGTGCAGTATATATTTCACATTTCAGTTAGATCTTGATTTACAGCTCCACAACCTACAAGTTTTCTTAACAGAACAACCTCAATTAATTTATGCTGTCACAGCCATATGTGCTGTTAAGAGCCTGTATAACTTCTATATGTCTACAACAACATACCAGAGTAAACATAACAGTTTTTTTGTAGGGAACTTTATTACACATCAATATTAGTCAGTCAAACTTTTTTTATTCACTTAACACAGTCACAATATACCTGCTAGCAGTAAGCAATGTACTCCTTCTTAGCTATTTGCACAATATGCTGCAAAATAGATGTATACTCACCACCCTGTCAGCACAGCCTCTGCAGTCTGTCGGCATGGGCTTCTACATTACTAGCCCTCGCTGCTGTAGCTGTAGGGGAGAAAAACAAACATTATGCATACTTGTCTATCACATTCTCAGGCTAATATTTGCTACAAACTACTTGATAGAGAGACTTATTCACTACTGAAGCATTCCATGCCTGTGCATCTTGGATCCACTGGGGCAAGTACACCCCCTTCTCTGCTTTAGGTCAGAATAGTGGTGCTGTACCTGTACACCAGTCTGAGGGATGCCAGAAGCACTGGTGAGAACATGTGTGAGATGGTCCCAGGCCTCTGCTTTGTATTGTGAACCCTGGTACTTGCCCTGCAGCAGTCTCTCCTCATGGTTTTCTACAAGGAGTCCAGCCATGACCCTGGACTCCTGAATGTTTCAACGCTGTGAAAAAAAGCACGGTCCTTCACCTACACCAGCCACAGTACCTGCACAGATGAATTATAATAAATTCTGGCTTTATTCCCACCTGCACCATTTAAATAAGGTAATATTCCCACCCTTTGCCATCATTGGACCATTTTGAACATGTTAAGCTCTGCTAAGCAATGCACAAATCCACTAAGCTGAGTTGAACAGTGCTTAAAGGGGTAATTGCTGAGCACTGCTTAGTGTGCAAATCCACTTAGCTGAGCTACCTGCTGCTTAGCATTCACGTCTAAGCGATACTTAAACCTGGTAAGCATAGCTGAGCATTGCTAACCATTGCTCACTTTTCATTTCGAAAAAATATCAGAATAATGACTTCATTTAGTAAGTATATATGATTTTCTTCTTTACATAACATCCCCCTATGTGCTTTCATTACATTAGCAAGGGGTGTGACTATACTGTATGGGACACTTGTGTATACATGGGTGGTTTCATATGTTAAATGCACTCGCACTTCCATTTTACACCAGCTATTATACCTTGGTTGACAAAAATCAATGACTACATGCTTTAAGATGGAAATAATGATTTTAATACTGCTTTCCCATGTAAAAATAAATTGCTTGTCTTGGTACTCAAACCGTGAACACGCCCATGTAAAGCCAGGACTCTAACCATTACACTGCTTCATTTTGGGGATTTTAATTATATATTTTTACTTATCTCCTCTGGGGTGTTTAAGCAATGCTAGGCAGATGATCATAACATGCACACCTGCTCAGGTATGCTTAAACATGCCTTAGTATGGAAAAAAATATTTAACTATTTATGTCTTTGTTCAGCTTTGTTACTCTAAGAGGATGATGGGTATGTGAGGCAGGCATCTGGGCATTCTGCAGACACCTGTACATTTCAGAGCTTTGCCCATATAGCACTTTTCTATTTCAGTCTTCATACCCTAAAGGAAGTCTGTGCTACTGCAAACCTTTTATTCTGTTAGCTTTTGGGTTTGTCAGTGCACTTTGTAAAATGTGTCCCTATTTATGTGCCTTTGTCCACCTGTTATTTATGGCTTTGTACTGGTTTATTGATCTAGGAAGGTGAGAAGTATGCGGCGAAGGCATCTGGGCATTCTGCAGACAGCTGTACAGTTAATGGCTATGGCCATACAGCGCTTTCACGTAACAGACATTTGTGTTTCAGTCTTACTACCCTGCAGGAAGTCCGTGCTACTGCAAATCATTTATTCTGTCAGCTTTCAGGTTTGACAGTGGACTTTTTAAAATGTGTCCCTGTTTATGTGCCTTTGTCCACCCATTATTTATGGCTTTGTAAAGCGTTCTTGCTCTAGGAGGTTAAGAGGTATGTGAGGTAGGCATCTGAGCATTCTGAGGAAAAGTGTACAGTTGAGGGCAATGCATTGCCTCTCAGCTGTAGATATTTCATATTTTCTCAGAATGTCCAGATTGTTGTTTCATATTTTTGGCCTGTTTCTGTGCAGACTGTGGTTTTCTGGCAAGTCGTTGAGAGCTGCATTCAGGGAATCATGCATTACATTTGAGTTTCAGGCTTCTATCCTTCAGAAAATTCATGCTAATGCATAGGCCATTTCCTAAGTTTGTAAGAGCTATATTTAAAAGCCGTCCCTATTTTTAGGGCTTTGTCCCCCCATTATCTGTGCCTTTGCCCAGATTTCTTGCTTTAACAGGTTGTGCGGTATGGGGCTATGGCCGTACAGCACCTTTGCAATGCAGGAGGTGTGTGACAGAACATGTCACACACCTCCTGCATTGCTTTCTTGCTCTGCTATGTATTTCAGTGTCTGCAGACACTGAGATACTCATTTATTTCATTTCAGTGTCCACGGACACTGAAATACTGACATAATAGTAGAGAAGTTCTCTAATATGCCAAACTACTTTTAGAAAGTGCCGTATGGCACTTTCTGAGTGTAGTGGGTGTGTTCAATGTCTGTGCACTACTTAAACATGCCCCCTGCACTCGTTCACTGTTCGTGTATGTTTAGCCTTAACAGCAGCGCCCCTTCATGAGTATGCAAGTCATGTTGCTGTTAATGTTAATGTTAAAGGACATGAACCACTCCATACAGAAATAACACTATTCCTGCATGGAGTTTATTGAATCCAGGGGGAAAATCTTTACTTAAAAGTGAAAAGTAATCAGCAGTGATATGTAAGTGACTGTAATTAAACATGTTGAGCTCCTTGTATGAAATAACTTTCCCATCCATTATCAAACAAGTATCATCTCTTGAAGTGTTGGGAGTTCCTATTGGAATAAAAGTTAATTGTAAATTCTTCTTGATTTGCCCCTCCCTGAGCCTCTCTCCCTCCTTCACCTTCTTCATCTCTCATGATGGGACTGGTAAGGGGAAGGGTTGTGAAAAAGGTTGACTGGTTCTTTTGGTGTTTCACCCAGCCTTTCTGATCTATGCTGGGGTGGGTGGAATTTGACTATATCATTTAGATGATGATAAGGTGTAGGTCTGTCCTCAGGCACACTACCTATATAATCCTGTCTAAAAGTGTAATCACTTGTGTCAGATTGGTTGTGATAGGTAGGAACAGCAAACTTGTTAATATTGTCATGCGTTGCATCAGAATATTACATATTTTTTGGTATCAGGTATGCCCTATTGTTCGCATAATCATTCTGGTCTCTTAGCAATTTCTTTTTTTTATGGTTAACAATAACCTTACATTTTTCTTCTACTTTAAGAAAAACTTGGCCATATTTAAACTTGTTTAAATTAAATATCAAGTCATTAAGAATTTTGTTGTTTAAACCAGTTATTACATCAAACAGAACATTAATCTGTGTGGTATTCCATCTAATAATGAAATTCATCAATTCAAAACCATGTTTATCAAATATATATATAGTTCCTTGTATTCAGCACTATTAAAAACAAGTCCATTTCTCAACATAGGACTGGCAAGACCAGTCAGGAGGAGAAGGTTACCACACACACTATAGACCCAGTCTCACATAGTACCATTACAACCTCAAATCATACACATAAACACACAAAGACATACTCGGAGGCTCTGATCAAAAATCTACCAAAACAGCAGAGGCCACCAAAGCAGACACCCAAACAACCACCACCTCAGAACACAACACCTGCAACACATAGACCTCACAGTCAGAGTGTCAAACAGTCACAGCCCTTACGGCCAAACACAATGCCAGACACACTAGTCATTGATGACTCCATAGTCAGACACACTGAACCACACTGAGTAAGGAGAAGGTCACAGTAAGCTGCCTGTCGGGCGCTAGAATCCGGCACATAGCAAGCACTCAGGTCTCTCAACAGCAGGTACAATATGACTCAGTCATTGTCCACGCTGGTGTAAATGACCTGAGACGCACTCTCCTTGGACTACATGAAAGAGACATTGAGGAGCTCTCTGATTATGTAGCCCAGGCAGGTATGACCCTGACCTTGAGCAGTATCCTACCTTCACCAAGAATGATGCCACAATACAGAGATAAGATGATCAGCTTTAACAATTGGCTTAAACACTGGTGTCATTCAAAGGGATCCAGTGTCTGTCTGCCTGGGATGACATGCTGGACAAGCAAGGGACGGCTTGCACCTGTCACCCCTGGGATATTGGCAAAGGCTCTTGCCACCCCATAGTGCCTTTTAGGCAAGGCTCAAATTCTAAACCTACCACCCTAGAACACAAAAAGGAAAAAACTAAGGGTAATGCTGCTCAATGCCAGAAGTCTAAATCTCAAAATGCACCGAGGCCCTTCTCAGTATGGAGAACATCGATGTCTGTGCTGTGACAGAAACCTGGTTCAAGGCTCCTGAGAGCACCCCAAGCTATCAGGTTTTACCTCATATCATGCCCGGCCCCAAAATCGACGGACAATACCAAGAAAGGAGGGGTATCCATATTCATCAAGGACACCCACACCTCAAGACTGGTGGCAACGACGATGCATCGGAGACCATCCAGGTGCAATTAACCATAGGCAAGACTGCTCTGCAAATTGTAGCATGTTACAGGCCACCCTCACAAACTCAGGAACCTCACATGGCCTTCCTGAAAACACTAGAGGGGATAAATGTATCACCAAACACCATCATACTAGGTGACTTCAATTACCCTAATATAGACTGGGAACACTACTCAAGCCCAAACACCCTAGCCCAAAAGTTCCTGGAATTCATAAACTCAAATGCCATGGAACAACTAGTCACCATCCCCACAAGAGGAGATAACATACTTGATCTCATCATCACGAACATGGGAGCACAATGTTCAACACCGGAGGTGTACCCTCACTGGTGAGATCAGACCACAACTAATCTCGCTGGAGGTCCTCATCCCACCCCACCTGAAATAAAAAGACCACAGTAAAGAACTTCTCAAAAGCCGACTTCACACTTCTAAAGACTAGTGTGGTCTCCTTTAAGGCCCCGGAAAACAGTACTCAAGCCTGAATCACTTACAAATGCCTTCTACCAGCACCTGCAGGACTGCATGGATAAGGCAATCCCAAGCAAAACAAAGACTCTTTGTACCAAAGGCAAGCGCCCAGTCTGGTGGACCCCAGCCATAAACAAACTCTACAACAAAAGGAGGAAGCTACTACAAGATAGAGCAAAATCCTTAAAAGGTAAGACACCCTTGATCACTATAAGTAAAAACTAAGAGCTCTCATAAAATCATCCAAAGCAAATTTGAGAGAAAAATAGCTAAAGACTCAAAAGACAATCATAAGGCCTTCTTTAGCTATGTTAGAAACCTGGGAGGAAACTCCCAGATATGCTCAGAGCTAGTTCAAAATGATGTGAAGATTACTGATCCTACAGACATTGCCAACATACTGGCTGACAGGTTCAGTGCAAACTCCCCAAAAGGAGAGATATCTATACCAAACGATTGCAGCCCCCAAACATCTCCAGCCCAAGTGAGAACTGCTCTCCAAAGCAAAACACAGCATCCATGGGACCTGATGGTGTCCCGGCTGTGTGCTCCATGAACTCAATGAGGAATTAAACCCACAGCTAGGACAGCTGTTTAATCAAAGTCTTACCTCTGGATACGCACCCAGGAGTGGCGCACTGCAACTGTGGTACCACTTCACAAAGGCGGTGCCTCCACCGACCCTGGAAATTACCGGCCCATTAGCTTGACAAGCCTTATCTGCAAAGCCATGGAGAGGATCATAATGGACCTCATAAATAAAGACATAGGGAATTTGCAGACTTTGGATCCAACCCAGTTTGGCTTTGTCAAAGGCAGATCATGCCTTTTAAACTTGGTTGACTTTTTCGAAACAGTCACCAAAGCCATTGATGAGGGAAGGCAGTCCATACAGCCTACCTCGATCTGGCTAAGGCCTTCGATACAATACCCCACTCGGCATTGAAAAACTCATCAGCTTAAATATCAACCCATACATCACAAGATGGGTTGCAAACTGGCTGAGTGACAGAACCCACAGGGTCAGAGTTGCTGGCGCCATGTCAGACTCAAAGCCTGTCACAAGTGGTGTCCCACAGGGCTCAGTCCTGGGCCCACTCTTGTTTGGCATCTACTTTAAGTACAAGCAAACACAGGAGGGTTATGGCTGACAAAGTTTGCAGATGACTGCAAACTGGGCCATAGTAGAAAACACATCTGATACAGATATCCTTCAGAAGGGTCTCACAGAAACGGATAACTGGTGCCAGAGCCACGGCCTAAAGTTAAATGCCAAAAATGCATAGTCATACCCTTCGGGAAAACAAGGTTACCCCTAGCTACCAAATAGGTGGCAATCCACTGAGCACAGAAGAAGTTATCAGGGACCTGGGGACCCAGGTTGATAGTAGTCTGTCATTCGACACCCATGTAGCTAAAGTAGTTAGGAAGACCTTCTACATTGCCCACCTTATCATGAAGGGATTCTCATCTAGATCAAGGGAGGTCATAGTCTCCCTTTACTCATCACTCATCAGACCAATGATTGAGTACAATGCCCCATTCGAATGTATCTGACCTGACACTTGCAGCAGCTGGAGAGGCCACAAAAGTTCCTCACCAAAAGGATAAAGGGTCTCAAAAATCTGTCCTATGCTGCCCGACTGAAAGAACTCCAGCTCTATTCAGTCGCCATCGCTTGCTCAGAGGTGACCTTTGCCTAACATACAAGGCCATGTCAAACCCAGATTTGATGAATATGCTTCACCTCAAAAATCTAGATCCATCAGAGCCACAAGGGCGGAGACTTAAACCTTGACACGGCTATTAATAGGACGTGCTGGAGGATAGATTCATCACCCAAAGACTCCTATGCTGTGGCACAAAATCCCGGTACATGTGAGGCAGAGCACCTCGCTGGCCTTGTTCAAGAGAAATCTTGACCAATGGATGGGAGATCACAGATATACCCCAGGGATTACCTCAGTGTCACTGCTCGACAGAGGCACAGCAAAATAATGGGTATAGTTCCCCATACTAAAGGGGTGGCGTAAGCCACAAAACGATGGGCTAGGCTTGTAAATGCCCTCGGGCAGATAGCCTAGTATGAACCTATGAACCTATAAAAAGTCTAAGCCCTTTTGGGACTCTTTTATTTATTTATTTTTTTGTTAAGACATTCTTGTAAAAAGCAGTTATCAAGCTGCAAGTTCCGTAATTTCATGAGTCTTTTTTTCCAAATGTGCTATTAAAGTGTTTAAACTACCTTCAGGTGTTGAAGTAGTGTCCTTGTTGTAGGTTCTAGTAAATCCCAGATCTTGTTTGAACCAATTGTTCAAATTTTTGTTCTGCGTGGTTGGGGCTTGTTGATTAAACTAAACATTCAATGCAGACCTTTTACCTATTTCTCTATCCATGAGGGGCAGGGGGTGCTAAACTGGGGATGAATTTGCAGTTACCTATCCGTGCATCCAAATTATATTTAAATTACATTAGAGCAGAGTAAGAGAAGTGCTTCACTTTATGTGGAATGAAAGACAAAAGTTTTATTGATTTAAAATGAGCTTTGAAACTTTAAATCATTGCCTATTTCTTGATAATTTTGTGCACACAGATTTGGGAGATGGAGTGAAAAAAAATCCAAATAATTAGTAGCATGCTCACTTCTGAAATTGCTCACATAAAAGCTGCATCCTTGATGGCATAGGTACTTACTAGGCTATTAACCCATGAAGAACTGTATGCCTTTAGCCCTTATATAAGCACAAATAACCCATAGATAAACAAGGCATTTATATATTTCCCCTATCCATGAGGGACAAGGGTTAATTTGTGGTTTCCCACCCAGCCATCCTGATTATTTTTGAATAGTGTAGTTTCATAGTTTGAGAGGTTAGTCTTCTTTAATCTCATAGTTTGAGAGGTTAGTCTTCTTTAATCTTATATCCAGATTTCTTTTCCAAATGTATTAATAATCTTTTATGAGACACACAGAGGTAAAGTGTCATCATCTATGCATATGATAAACAACACGCATAGCAACCTCTTCTTCTTCAAAGCAAGAGGACCACCACAGACATTTTTAGTTATACAATGGAATTGCTTCCAGTTTAAAACATTAGAAACTAACTCCAAAAATGCATCTGTTGTGCTGTTTGGAACATGCTAAGTCATCAAAAAAAAAATTGTTAATACAGCCACTGCTGAAGTCCAGCAATATAATTGTTTTGAGATTTGATTAGATCTTATTTTTCAATTATGTATCACACAAAATCTATTGCTGAATCCATATTTAAACAACAGAAGCTCAGCTATGAGTGTCCTAACTTATTTCCTGAAGCAAAGAGAGCAGTAAGAATTAATATTTTTATGTTGAAGATAAATTATGACTTTTAAATAAAATTTCTTCATGTATGGCATATCCAAATAATCTTAATTAAAGTATGTAGGTATATTACGCACCAGAAGAAAATGACATTTCTGCCTGACATAAACCATTTCTCAGTTACATAACTTTCACAGGGGAAAAGCAGCATCACTGACTCCATTAACTAAAGCTGACTGGTTCCCACTAGTGTCACACTTACTGAGGAAAGCAAACACCACTACCTGTCATTAGCAAAAGCTAATTGGTTCCTGTGACATCACTCCAACAAAACAAAAGGGAGCACCCGTGACTGGTATTAGCTGAAGCTATTTCCTGTGATATCTCACTGACAGAGGAAAGGGAACAATTCTCCCTTACAGTGACTCCAGCTAACTGGTTTGCACTGGCATCACACTGATTAGGAAAAGAGGGTACCTCTGCCTGGCATTAACCAATGTTAACTGGTTCCTCTATCATCACACTAATGGAGGAAGAGAACTATCTGGTATTAACTAAGATAACTAGTTCCTGTGATATCACAATGATAGGTGAAAAAGAGAAATTCGGCCTGACATTAACTAAAGTTGTTTTCTGTGATATCACACTAATAGAGGAAAAGGGACACCTCTACCCAGCATTAAGTAAAGCTGACTGGTTACTGTGACATCACACTCATAGAGGAAAGGGAACATCTTTGCTTAACAATAACTATAACTAACTGGATCCTGTGAAATCATGAACCACTCCCTCACATTACATAAAAACAACTGGTTTCCAGTTACCAGTCTAGCTACCTTTTTACTTTGTTCCCTAACATTTAAGTTACTACATCCTGATTAGTGCCCACCCTTAACAATTAAATGGGACATTAAAATATTGCCTTATAACCTAAAACTAACAAGTCATCCAGCTACGATACTAATAAAAGATAACATTAACCTTTCTGTAAAAAACTTCACCTGTCTCTTTGATCACATTGCTGCATTCAATCAGATGTGATATAAAAGCACCATCCATTCAAACAAAAGCTCTTAATACCCATTTATGTCTCTTATTAGTGCACCTATTTAAAATGTAAAAGGCAGCAGCAGAAAACTGACCATGGTTATCACAAAGATTTAGCCCTGGCTATTTTTTATTTATCAAAAATGTCTGACTGGGACAGAGCCCATTTTCAGTGGGGGCCCAGGTAGAAATGCTCCAGACACATCACTGGAATATGGGAGGAAACCCACACAAATACAGGGAGGACATGCAGGCTCCACACAGAAGGCACCCCAAGTGGGAATCTAACCAGAAATCCTCTTGCTGTGAGGTGACAACACTGACTACTGCACCACTGTATTGCATTCTGTTCTGCAGACCATACTAGTCATGTGAAGACCCGTTTCTTTTTTTTTTTTTCCTCAAAATTTTTTTATTTTTCAAATACAGTTGAATAAATTCCATAGTATTTGTATATAACATCTTAAATAACTATGTACACTATTTACATCAGCCTGAAACTATAACAGAGCTCAATATATACAATTACTTTATAAGTATAACAATCCAGTTATCAGAGTGTATCTGTTCAGTTATTGTAAAGTGTCAATCAATGATAAGACTTTTTTCCAACGATTGTTAATAAATGGCTTAGGATGAATCCTTAATTCTTTAATTTTAATTTCCAACAATGCTGTGGTCTTCAGTAGGCTGTAGAAGTCTTCCAAAGTCAGTATTGTGTTGGTATTCCATCTTTTTGTTATACACTTCCTTGAGATTGCAAGTATTGTCCAAACTAGATACATATTTGACTCATTCAAATGAGGACCTTCGTACACATTTAATAATACTAGAGCTTTAGATAAATTAAATGATTCATTAAATAAAGCTTGTAAAAAGTTTTTAATACTATTCCAAAATGACTTAATTTTAACACAGTCGAAAAAAAAATGTGATTCCAATCTGCATTGTGTATTTGCTCACACTTCCAACATATTCTCTTTGTGGAAGAATTAGTTTTTGTAATTCTGTCCGGAGTTAAGAATGCTCTGTGCAAGAATTTCCAATTAAAAACTTTCCAGTATTGTGTAAAGGATGTATGTTTTATTGATAATAAAATATTTGATTTAATTTCTTCAGTTAGCTGTAATGTCTTTTTGTTATATAATTCCAATATGAGGATTTGGGTGTTGTTTTATAATTTACAATATTTTGTAAAATTTTGAAATACTATTTCCCATGTCATAATCACTATGATTTCAAATAGGCATTTTGTAAGTTTAGGTATTTGTTTAAATGAAGAATTACTAATTATTCTGCATAAATCTTGCAAATATGTCAGAATGCTTTGCATAGTTAGCCAATCTTGATTTTATTTATTTTATTTATTTTATTTTATTTTACATTTGTTCACCGGGCTAGTCTAGCTGGATATATGTCAATTTTCAGTAGAGGCCCGGGGAGATAAGCTCCAAAAATTCTAATCTCTAATGATAATAAGTAAAAAAAAACATTAATGAACTACATGTAAAGTAGATAGTACAAAGGTTATGGAATAACAAAAAGAATTGTAGGTCATGACATACATGGAGAATACAATAACATATACAGAGAGTAGGGATATAGGAAAATAAGATGAAAAGTAGATATTTAGAAGGAGTTACAGGTCAGTAGATGCTGATTTTGACATAGAAATTGAGAAATTGCAGATGTGAAGTAAAGTCAGGGGTGAAATAAAGTTAGTCAGGATTAGTACAGGGGCACAGCCATTGTGTTTTGAGGTATATCTTGAGTTTCTTTTTAAAGGGAGGATTTGGAGGGAATAGATGAAAGTTCAGAGGGAAGCAGGTTCCAATCTTTTCCAACAGTGTTAGAGAAAAGGGAGTCTCCGGCCTTGTTGTTTGACTTGACAGTGTCTATAAGAAGTTTGTGTGCAGATCTTAGGGACTTTAGGTTATGGTATGGACGAATCAGGCTGGATAGAATAGTTTTTTTGTCAGGTTGATACAGAATTTGATGGGCTAAGCCAAGTTGGTTAATTTTTAGTTGCTGCCGATATTCCAGCCAGCCTAGTTGTTTTAAATTAGTACAGTGGTGGGTTCTGTAGGGGTTTCCTGTGGCAAATCTGGCTATGTTGTGGTAGGAGATTTCTAGTTTTGATAGATTCTTTTTTGATAAGTTGGTAAATATGGGAGAGGCATAGATAAGGGGTGAGATAAGGTGGGAGTGGGCGATAGTTGTTCTAGATTCTGGAGTGAGGAAAGGTTTGATTCTGTAAAGAGCCTATTTTCTTGTTAATGGTTTTAAGTGTGTTGTCAATATGGGTATCAAAGTTCAGGTTGTTGTCAATGGTAATGCCTAGTAGTTTGGTAGTAGAGTCTTGTGATATAGGTGTGCCATTTTTTGATGTTATAGTAAAATCAATATGGGGAGATTTGCTGGAAGGTGTAAAGAGGAGCAGTTTAGTTTTTTTAGGGTTAAGTAGTAGACAGTGCTGGGAAAACCATTCTTCTACAGAGTTAAATATGTGTTGTGTGAGGGAGTGAAGGTCTGATTCAGATGTGGCTGAACAGATTAGTGTTGAATCGTCTGCGTATTGTATACATGTAGCTTGGGGAGCAACTTGGTGTAGATCATTGATAAATAAAGAAAATAGGAGGGGACCTAGTATAGACCCTTGTGGGACACCAATGTTGACAGGTAGTTGGGAGGATAGATTGGAGTTCCAGAGTACTGCTTGATGTCTGTTACTTAAGTAGGACTTAAACCAGTTAATAGATTGGGTATCAATTGATAAGGATTGAAGAATGCTTATGAGTATTTGGTGGTTGACCATGTCAAAAGCTTTGGATAGATCTAAGAAAAGTGCAGAGGAAAGGGTGTTGTTGTTACGATTTTTGTTGATTGTGTCTGTAAAGGAGAGGAGGGCAGTGGTGGTACTGTGGGATGGTCTGAAACCATGTTGGGTGTTAGAGAGTAGGTTATTTTGGAGAAGGTGGTGAAGCAGTTGCTTGTGGATACACCTTTCCATAATTTTAGATAAGGGTGAAAGAAGGGCTATAGGGCTAATTAGAGATTTCAGTAGAATTTCCACCCTTATGAAGTGGGATAATATGGGAGATTTTCCAAAGTTTAGGCACATATCCTTCAGTGATGGTTCTGTTTATCAGTATTGAAACTGGGAAGACTATTGATTTAGCTGCTAATTGCAAGTATTCAGCGGTAGTAGGTCAGCAGAAGGAGTACATGGTTTGAGTTTTTGAGAAGGAGAGAATATAAGTTGTAGGGACAGGTTGAAAGTGAAATGGTGGGGGTGGGTTAGGGTTGCTGTTAGACATGTTTGTGTTTTTGATGGGAAGTTGACTTGCTAAGGTTTGAATAGTTTGTAAAGAAGGAATTAAAGGAATTTGCTGTTTGGTTGGGGTTACTTATGTCAGAGCCTTGTGGGTTGGGTGTGACAGGTTTACTTGGCTGTAGTAATTGATTTATGTTTGCCCAGAACTTTTGTGGGTTATTTTGGCGAGTATGTTGAGGTTTCAGGTAGTAGCTTTTCTTATCGTTCATTATTGCTTTTTTGGTTTCATTTCTCAGTTGCTTAAAGATTTGGTAGTCTGCTGTGTTTTTAGTTAGATTTGTTCCAGGCTTTATTTCTGAGAGTGATTTTTTGTTTGGTTTCAATTGAGAGCCAGGGGCAGATTTAGTTCTGATTCTAATGGGCGTGTGGGGCATGGTAATTGAGTATGGTCAGAAACTTAGCATTAAAGAAATCTACAGCTTCATCAAGAGAAAGGTGTTTTAGAGGTGTCCAATTACATGCTATCAGTTCATTTTGAAATAGTTCTAAGTTAAAATTTTTGGATCTGATTGTTCTGGTTATGTTTTGGGTAGGAGGGTTGGTTTTGAGCCTGATGATGTAGGTTAATAAGTGATCACTTATATCATCAGGAGAGTTCCTGTTTCATAAGTATGGGGTTGATTGTTGGTGAGTATCCAGTCTATGGTACTTTCCTTTTTGTTAATTTTATTTATTCTAGTGGGGGAGGAGATGGTCTGAGAGAATCCATAAAGGTTAATATGGCTAGTAGGTTGTTTGTTGTTACAAGATTGCCAATCGATATTAACGTCACCTAAGATTATTGTTTCTTGGGGTAAGTTTAGTGATAGCCAACAAAGGATCTTTTCTATGGTGGAAATGTTATTTCCTGGGGGAATGTAAATGCAGATAATAAAGATTGATTTGACTGTGTTTATTTCAAGTTTGGTAATGAGAATTTCAGCATTGGAATCCTGGGGAGGTTTTTGGTGGAATGTGGTTATTTGAAGTAGATTTAAATAAGATAGCTATACCACCACCAATTTTAGATTCTCTGTTGAGACGTAGGATATTATAGCCAGGAGGAATGATTTCGCTGTCTTTTGTTGAGTGTTTTAACCAGGTTTCCGTTAGACAAATAATATCAAAGGAGTACAGTTCTAAGAGAGCATGTAGTTGAGTTGTTTTATTATTAATACTACGTATGTTAAGGTTAGCTATTGAGAGTGAGTTGTTTGGTTTTCTAAGTAGTGGGTTATTAGTGGGGTTTAGGTTATTGGATTGATTTGATGAGTCAATTGGGCCTGGGTTTGGGTAAATATCTCCATTTCTAAGAGAGAGGAGTAGGATTAGGTAGGCAGTGTTTCTATATTTACTATGTGGAAGGAGTATCCTTCTGGGATTAGGGTAGACATGTTTAATGTGGGTAATTCTATGATATCTAGGTAAAAGATAGCTAGGATTGGAAGTTATGTTGATGTGATGGTTGAGGTAGGTATGAATTATGGAGTAAGTTTGTAAGTAACTTAATATATTGATGTGGAATTTTATGTTGTTTCTATTGTTTGTATATCCAGAACATTTAGTTCGTTGATACATTGAAACCAACAAACAAATCCTTTCTGTTCCCAGGAATTAATTATTTCTCTGTATATTTTATGCGGATAGCTCTTTGTAACTGTGAATGATGTTAAAATCTCAAACCAGATTTTTAAATCTATATTTGCATTGATAATTTTCCTAAATGAGTCAATGTAATAATTAATCATATGAGTTTTAGTGGGCTTAGTTATATTATATTGCATACTAATACATAATATGTGCCATGGCAAATAGTTTTTATCTATTTGAAATTTTTTTTGTAAATCAAATTAATTTATTGATATTACAGTGAGTAACTATTTCCAATTTACAGAATAATTTGGACTTATCCAATCTGAGATTGTTTTAGATATTGGTGCTTTTATATCATTATCATCTTCTTTTGGCTGCTCCCGTTAGGGGTCGCCACAGTGGATCATCTGTTTCCATTTCTTCCTGTCCTCTGCATCTTGCTCTGCCACACCAACCACCTGCATGTCTTCTCTCACCACATCCGTAAACCTTATCTTAGGCCTTCCTCTTTTCCTGTTACATGGTAGCTTCATCCTTAGCATCTTTTTCCCAATGTACTTAGCATCCCTCCTCAGCACATGTCCAAACCAACGTAATCTTGCCTCTCTGGCTTTGTCTCCAAACCTTCCAACCTGGGCTGAACCTCTAATATATTTATTCCTAATCCTGTCCATCCTCGTCACACCCAGTGCAAATCTTAACATCTTTAACTCTGCCACATCCAGCTCAAACTCCTGCCTTTTTGTCAGTGCCACTGTCTCCAACCCGTATAGCATAGCTGATCTCAATACCCCCTTGTAGACCTTCCCTTTCACTCTTACTGGTACTCGTCTGTCACAAATCACTCCTAACACTCTTCTCCACCCACTCCATTCTGCCTGTACTCTCTTCTTCACCTCTCTTCCCCACTCACATTACTCTGAACTATTGATCCCAAGTATTTAAACTCATCCACATTCACCACCTCTACTCCTTGCTTCCTCACCATTCCTCTATCCTCCCTCTCATTCACACACATATATTCTGTCTTAGTCCTGTTGACCTTTATTCCTCTTCTCTTTAGAGCATATCTCCATCTCTCCAGGGTCTCCTCCACCTGTTCCCTACTCTCACTACAGATAACAATGTCATCTGCAAACATCATAGTCCACGGGGACTCCTGTCTGATCTCGTCTGTCAACCTGTCCATCACCATTGCAAATAAGAAAGAGCTCAGAACTGATCCATATTGATGCTTTTATATATGTTTCTATATCAAGAAAGTTTAATCATCCCTGTTTCCATGGTCTGATATGATGTATTAAATCTATTCTGTTTCTTTTGAGAAACCATAAAAATGTTATTAGGTATGAGTTTATTTCTTTTAGTATATTCCTTTCTGGTAACAGTTGTATTGCCAAAGCTATATATAGAATCTTGGATAGTAAAACCATTTTTATTAACTGTAGTCTATCTTCAAAAGTTAATATTATTTTGTTCCACTTTTCCACAGAAATTTTAATTGTATTCATGATATTATTGTAGTTTTTGAGACTAATTCATTATTCTTAGATAGTTTAAGGTAGATTCTTATTTCCCTATAATGTGATTCCTCTTCATCTGCAATTCTTTTTTTATTTAAAAATAAAAATTTTGATTTTGATTTATTGAAATGGAGTGCTGAAGTCCTGTAAAAGGTGTTAATTAAAATATCTAATTCTTCTAATGTTTCTTTTGTATTAGATAATGTTAATAATATGTCATCAGCAAAGAGCATTACTTTAGAATTGTATTGTTCATAAATATCTACTCCTTTGATGTTTGTATTGCTACATATTGAATCTGCCAATATTTCAACAACCAAAGCAAACAGAATCGGCGACATGGGGCATCCATGTTTAGTACCCTTTGTTATATGTATAGATTCAGAGGTGAAAGGACCTAACTTAACGTACGCTAAATTATTTGTATATATATTCTTTAGTAGATGAACAAAGGAAGGAGGAAATTCAAATAACACCAGACTTTTGAATAAATAGTCCTAATTTGGGGAATCAAAGGCTGTCTTTATATCTAAGCCAATTCTGAGTGTTTCTTTATTTTCTTTATTAATATAATCTATAAAAGAAATTATCCTTTTAATATTGTCATGTGTGTGTCTATGATATATAAATCCAGTTTGGTCATTATTTATTGTTTTGGATTGTGGTATTTTCATTCTGTTAGCTAATATTGTCATAAGTATCTTATAGTCATTATTTAATAATGATATAGGTCTATATGAGGTACAGTGGTTTGAGGACTTGTTTTAATTTAGGATTGGTGTGATTAAGGAATATCTCCAAGGATGTAGTATTAAAGCTTGTGACTGAATTTCTAACAGAAGATGGGGTTGTATCTTTGAAGGAAAAAGTTTATATATTCCCATAATTATGCAATATATACCTGGAGCTTTATTATTTTACCTTCTTTTATTGTATCTGTAATTTATTTGTAGGATATGGGTGCTTGCAGATCTAGTTTTAAATTTTCTGGTATATTTTTTATATTAGAATATTTTTCATCTAGATTTAATTGATCAATATGTAAATTTTCTTTTTGGAAATGTTCCATATAGTGATTTCTGTAGGCATCAATAATGTCACCTGCATCCTAGACATTTTTCCCTTTCTTTTCAAGGAAGATACTTTTAGTTTTATTAGCTTTTAATTGTAATTTGATTCTTGTGGCTAAATTATGTAGATATTTGGGAGAAGTGGCCAAGGTATTCATTTTTATTTTTTTCTAAAGCTAAACTAGTTTTATATGTTAGAATTTCATTGTATTTATTGTTTAATACTTCTAGTTTCTTTTTCATTTCCAAATTATTTTGATTTTTTCAGCTTCTACTGACAAAAGTTTGGATTATAGATCTAATAATTCAGAATCCCATTCTCTGATTCTTTTTTATACCAAGTTAGGGTTTTACCATATATGTAAGCATTTAATGAGTCCCATAACATTATTTTATTTATTTCTGTGGTGTAACTAATATCTAAGAAGAACTGTAATTCAGATAATAACCAAGGTTTGAACTCTTTAATTTTAGTTATATATGCTGGAATTCTGGAATGGTTTGTACCCATTTTGAAGTTTTAGTATCAATGAATTGTGGTCTGAAAAAGGGCATGGAGTGACTGAAAAATTAATGATTTTAGAGTGTAAGTCATGGGCAGCAAATATTTTATCTATTGCAGTTTGAGTACCAAATCTGTGATCTTGATGGGAAAACAACAAATATTTATCTTCTTTAAATTTGAAAGTATCTACAAGATGAAATAATTCTACCCACTTGCTTAAAGATTTTGATACAGCAGATGTATGCAGCGGTCTTTTATTTGTAGTTTCAGAAATATTAGATATACTGTTAAAAATCTCCTCCTAATATTAAGTTGCTTTTATAATTATTGAAAATGAATTCCGAGTGTTTTTTAACAATTTGTGATCCAATGTCTGGAAACCAGTATAGATTGGCTAGGGTCCATATTCTGTTATTATATTTAACTATTACTAATGCCATAAAACCTTCTTTATCTTCATACTTATAAATGATTTCTGGATTAATCACATTTGTTTTCCATAAAATTGTTACCCCGTTTGTCTTTGTCTTATAAGTGGATTGTGCCAATATCATATATTCCTTAGGATTCTATTTGTAATTGTCATTTGTTTTGAAATGAGTTTCTTGAAGGAAGACAATTTGTGCTTTGTTCAGTTTTAAATATTTCAGTAGATTTTATCTCTTGCTAGGATTGTTTAAGCCATTGTTATTTAAAGATAATAAAGGTAAATCCGTCTTAGGCTATTTAGGATATGTATTTTTGTTTTATTGTGACTATTAAACATTTTCCTCTGATAACTCAAAAGTATATGTTTGAGCTTTTAAAGGAAATTATCAGTTTTATACTTTGAGTGTTTACCAATAAAGTAATGTTTTGGTCAGGCATACTAAAAATGCTTTTGTGAAATAAAAAAATTAAATTAATAAATGTTAACAAAACTAAAATCCACACTAGCCATGAAATGAAAATCATTCCTAGTCTGAGGGATAAACCTAAGACCATCAGATTATCACTCATACCTTGACAAACCAGAACATCTGAGCTCCATAAATTGAACTATCATATGGAGAATGTTTGTAACAGGAATAAGCAATATTCATATTATTTTGAACAGATATGGTACTATTGTAGATTAGACAGAATTTTAATTCAATATAAATGTCTACTTATTGTATAAGCAATTAATATTTACATGAAAGATAGATGAAAAGCAAATCAATCATAGTAAAGTAGGATATATCATATATAAAACCTCAGAAAAAGATTATAGCACACAGTTGTTTAACATATTCACCCTTATTGATGAAGTCTTTCAAAACATATTACTTAATATAAATAGATGGTAATAATATTTATACCTAATGTTTATAATACAATGTATTTTACTGTATATATCAGAAGTTATATTTCATTGTTTACCAGCATTTAAGTAATCACTTTGTTGCTAACTTACTTAAAGCATCACATTTGTTTTTGTAAACATTGATGAAAGCTAGTGCATTTTAATTATCAGTGCATCCCTCTTCCCCCATTTCCTTCACATAAGGATTTTATAGCTGTAATTTCTTATTATAAAATGAGTGAAATTATAGGTTAAAAATAACAAATTCCCTTATTATGATTAACGATTACAAGTTCCCTTGCCATATTCTTAAATTGCCATTTTATGGCATATACTGAAAATTTTTAGATTTAAATGGCAACGTTCTATTTTGTATAATCAGCAAAGGTTAAACTGAGTAATTATTGTCAATTTAATACTATTTGTTCAGAATGTGATTTTTACATTCTGTGGCATTCCTAGTTCAGGCTTCTATTGTTTCCCTTGAACAACTGTTTCTGTTTGATGTCATGTATAAAACATTAGTTACCTTGGTAACAGCTTAAGTGTTATGTATGGTCAAGATGTGTTACAAAACCACAATTCAAGTTAAAGCAATTATATGACTTGTTATGCACATTTACCTATATGAGAAAATCATCATGCTTCCCATTGATGTTCAATATAGTGTATGTCATTTATGACAAGTTAAAACAGTAGTGTTATTATACTCAAGACCATGTCATTAAACTGTCTATTGTCAATTTAATACTATCTGTTGTGAATATGATTGTTACATTCTGTGACATTTCAAGTTCAGGCTTCTATTGTTTCTCTTGAACAACTTTGTCAGTTTGATGTTATGTATAAAACAGTTACCTTGGTAACTGCTTAAGTATTATATATGGTCAAGATGGGTTACAAAAACTACAATTCAAGTTAAAGCAATTACATGACTTGTTATACATATTTACTTATATAAGGCAGAGTCCCTCACTAATATTCTTCAAGAGAAACCTTGACGAGTGGATGGGTAACAGAAAATACACCCCTGTGATCACTTCATTGGCTTTGCTTGACAGAGGATCAGTTAATTAATCAATGGGGTGGCAAAAACTGACACACTCTGGCTAGGCTTATAAATGCCCTCGGGCAGATAGCCTAGTACCTACCTTTGAACCTATAAGAAAATCATCATGCTTCCCCTTGATGTGCAATGTAGTGTATGTCATTTATGACAAGTTATGACAGTAGTGTTATTATACACAAGCCTATGCTATTAAATCATGTCTTTAATATCTAAATTTGGCAGACTGCTTGATCTTATATGACAATTATATATTTATGTCTAGATTTATGAAAATCATACATTACATAACTATTGTGTGTGTGTTTTTTATCAAGAATCAACTTAATGAGCTAAACGAAGTGTTGGGAGACCATCAATATGTGCACATGTGGTTTAAAACAGCCCTTTTATTATATATATATATATATATATATATATATATATATATATATATATATATATATATATATATATTTAAAACCAAACACGTCATTGTCGAGAATCATCTCTGAGCCTCCTCAGAGCTATTAAGCATTATTGTCACTCTATCTCCATTGCCAGAGCAACCTGTGATCATTTGTTTCTGTTAATGTGTCTGTGTATTGCATACCAGAGGCTCTCGATGCACCTGAAGCAAAGAGTCACCTCACTGCATATTCAAGCCTAAATTCCCTCCCTTTCATCGAGGCAGCAGCCAGGAAAAGAACAGAGAGCAAACAGATAAAAAAAAAAAACTCCCAACAAGCCACCACAACAAGAGACAACACACTCCTCCAGCCCTCCCACCTCCCACTCAGCAGATGTACAAACAAACCATTCCCTGCCAAAATATCACAAATCACAGTTCTATCCAGCCCATTGCCCTGAATCCAGGCTAAAACACCAAATCTCTCTTCCTAATACACAAGCATCAGTAAACCTTGATCACAAGCTGCAACCCACAGCTTCCCAGAGGTGAAAACGGCAACATATAACAGCTGCCAGACACAGCTGCATCCACATGCACCATGTCAGGCTTAATCAAACAGCACTCAAAGCTATGATACCTGCCATAATTGATATTAATTATGCTTAAAAAGAATAATAATGACATTTGCACTAGCTGCCAGACACAGCTGCATGCACGCACACCACATCAGGATTGCTCAAACAACACTCATAGCTGTGATACCTGCCATAATTAACTATATTTAGACGGAATAATGATGACATTTATACTAAGAGCTTGCTACTATTATTCAACCAGGATATACACATTTCTAAATCATACTTTAACTGAAGAAGGCATTAGTATCCATGACAGCATTTTTTTTTCAAAACACTCTACTGTTACTGCTATTATATATGATGTTAATTTGTTCCATTTGAGTCTCAACTCTGATGAATGGTAACTTGAATTAGTTAATAATTACTAAAATTATTATAAGTAAAAACAATTAAAAATGAACAAGATAAGTATTCGTTGAGTTCAAGTAGTGGAATAGAAACTTCTATGTTTATATTATATGTTGCTTTGTTTGGCTTATAAACAATGTAAATAGTACCCCATCTTGACCTACCTTTGTTTGTGAAGAATTACTGGACTCTTTGAACATTCTGAATAAATCATTACTGTTTCTCAGTTTTTAAGAAACCCTCCCTTTTTAAAATAAAAACAAATGGCAAGTGATGTACCATAGCACTTGATACTTTGAGAGAGGTAGTTGTAAGAGTGATTATTTTTGTTGGGGGGGACAGCTATCTCGGAATCAATTTTTTGTTTCTTCTAGCATCAGTCCAAGGATTTGTTTATTTTATTCATTTAAGAGTAGGGACCATCCATTCCATTTTTTCTGGGATAGACACTATATTGTTGTTTTTGATGAATATAGTAGCTTCTTTTAAGTCATTAAAGGTTCTCATCTCATTGGCAAAAAGTATTTTTTATCCTGGCTGGAAAGGCCAGCTGTGCTTTAATGCTGTTTTGTCTCAACAGTTTTATTATTGGCCAAACCTTTTTCCTTTATTCTAGTATTCTAGAAGAATAATCATTGTCAGACCTTATCAGGCTTTGATTGTATTTTAAGGGTGATTTTCTCCAAGTAGATTTAAATATTAGTTCCTTGTACAGAAATGAAAGAAATTGTATAACTATGGATCTAGGTGGAGTATTTGTTGAGTTAGAAGCAGGTTTCCTCAGTGCTCTATGTGCTCTTTCAATCCCAAATGAAAGTCCCTCTTTCAAGTCTAAAAATTCAGGAATCCAGGTTGTTAAGAATGAAATAATGTCTTCTCCTTCAGTGTTTTCAGGCAAATCAAAGATCCTTATGTTTTTTCTCCTTTCCCTGTTTTCTAAGTTATCTATTTTGCTAACCAGCCATGTATTCTGTTTAAGCAGAAATTCTTTTTGGAATTCTTCCTCTTTGAGTCTCCCTTCAATGTCATTAGAGAAGTCTCTATATTTTTTATTTTTGTATGGTGTTGCTGTAATAGTTCCTTAAGAGTATCAGTCTGTTTCTGAGAATTTAATTTGAGGTTTTCTAAGTCATTTTTAAAGTCACCCATATTCAAAGATAGTTCATGTAAGGTAGATGTCATCAATTGCAGTTCTTTTTTCAAAGTAACATCTGGATGAGAATTCCTTGAGTTGTTCATATTCAGTGACTCAATATATCAACATGTTACTTGACAGGAAAATTTTTGTATATCTCCACCAAAACTGATATTTATGTAGTTTAATATTTTATCTATAGATTTCTAATGTTTAAACTTGAAAATAATAATTTTTTCCTATATGATTATACTAGTTTATGGAGCTCTCAAAATTCACTGGTCTCAGTTAGCCATCTAGGCTCTGCCTCCCACCTGTTTCCTTTTAAACATATCTGTGAAATGACAAGCAACAATATGCTGCTCCAAGTATCTTTGATTTTTTTTATGCCATATAAGTGAAAAAGCCATAAAAGCCTAAACTCTTTATTTAAAAAAATAAAATAATCTCTTAAAACTTCGCAACATTTAGTTTATGTGCATATTCTCTAAAATAATTAAGGGGCAATTTGTGAGAGCATCTCATATGGTTACACATTTTGATGACTTTGTTGAAGAATGTGAGGTACTTAAAATATGTTCTTCAAGAGAGGTTACACCAAGACCTTTATTAACAACTCTATGAATGAGGTGATTTGTAAAAGGAGGTCTAATTTTTACCATCCTATTTTGTTGGACTGTAGACAACAGAACCTGTATACAACTGTGATTTTTTGACAATAAAGACCCTGGAGCAACTGGTAATTAAATTCTGTATACCTGTAGTTTTATTAATACCTTTTCGTTGGACTCTCAATTCATTAGGTGGGTGTTGAATCATTAGATGGATTAGTATATGACAACGCAGACTTAAGAAAGAACTTTTCTCAAGGGCCATTGATCTTTTATAGGAAGGGAATTTGTATGAAAAATATGCTTGAATCATCATTTAAAAGAAACAAGGATGGTATGAAGAAAGGTATGCTTAAACGTGCTTCATGTAAGTTTTGTAAAGACATCTTGTGTGCAGATCATGTTGTAATAAAAAATGAAACATGGTATATTAATGGTAGATACAACTGCCTGTCTAAAGAGGTTGTTTATGTGGCCCTGTGTCAGAACTGTTCAGCGTTCTATGTAGGAAAGACTGAACACATGTTGATAGAAAGAATTTACGAACATTTGTATGCCAAATGACAATAATGCACTGTTTAAACATTTAAGTGAATACCCAGAGCACTGTTTTAAATTTGTGGTGTTAGATCAGCTTGATGCCAACCCCAGGGGGGGTCCTTGGTTGTTAGTTTTAGAGAAAAAATAGTTGTTATGGCAATTACATCTTAATACGTATACCCCCCTGGACTTAATGGGCACTATCCATCACTTGCTTACTGAAATTAAAAGCTTACCAACATTAGAAGCTTTTTAAATAAGTGTTTTAAAATAACCTATTATGCATTTATGTGCAATATTCTTAAAATGTTTTAATTGTTTGGTATTATTATAAAAATTGAAGTTTTTTTAACAACTTTTTCTTTTCTAATAATAATGCTTTAAAAGTTTTGGCGCAAAAGTGTCATGTGATTTTAAAAGTTTTTAAATAGCAGTGGATCACTTCTTTTCTACTATCTGAAGAAGTGTTATATTTATAAACAAAAGCACTTATGTACTTGTTCTAAATAAATGTGGTGTGGTATGCAGTGATCACGGATCATTTTTGCTTTGGTTCTTTTTATTATCAGAGACACCAAATGTCCTCTGTGAGTTGCTACATACATTGCCCACTTCCTAAGTAACTTTATTTCTACATCAAAAAGAACATAATTGGAAAACTAACCATTGGAAAAAGTATGTTTTGAGTTCTATTGCTTTCTTTCATTATCTGTGTTCTGCCATTTCTTTCTCAGCCTGTTGAATGTCCATTGCTACATTGAAAGCATTGGGATTTCCTCCCTGGATTTTTGTCCTGCCTGCCACTTTTGAAAGCTATCCATCACTTCAGCATTCTTCATGTTGGCTTGGATATTGCAGCTCAACTGCTGTTGTTGCTCATAATTCACTGAATTGTTCACCACATGTTGGAATGGCTGATTTTGTTTCTGTCGACCCAGTATTGGAGATCTCCTCAGTCTCCACCCTGGATTGTCTGAAAAAGGCTGCTCATTCTGCTCTAATGCTGGAGCTGCAACTGTATCATCTATTTATTGATTATTGTTAATAGACTGACTTTCTTATAGTTCTGATTTTGTGAGCCATACTCATTACATGTATTAGAATCATTGCAATCTTGATGGAATGTATTTGCTTTCTTGCTTTTTAGCATTATTCTCCTTAATAACTTTTTTTGTATACTTAGTAGCATAGCTTCAACAAACACACTAAACAAGAAATGCAGAAACTGTAAGACAAACTGTATACAACATATGAATACTTGGAAAAACAGAACTTCCTCAGAACTTTGAAGCCCAAGGGCAGATATGCCTTCAGTACTATCCACTCCCTTCACCTGTCATCCAAGGATCAATAGACCAGCCAACCAACATGGTTAACAAATAGTAAATAAATGCTCTTCTGCATGCTACTTTGGACTCTACCAGCAGTAGCAATAGCCCCAGGCGCATATCATCCAAAACGCATCTTGGAAAGGCTAACAGGCTCAGCCTCATCATTCTATCCTAGCCCCCTTCCAGCTCCAACAGGCACAAAAGCTGCTACTTAAAACCAAATCAGTGGTGTTATAGTCAGGACTTTATCCCTGTACACCAACAGAGGTGGCTGTGACAACAGGAGGTACTGCCAGCCATGAGGGGAGAAGTAGGGCAGTGGATGCGTGACTTGTGCCAGCACAGCTGTCTGGAATTTTGTAAATAATCGTATGTCATTAGTATGTCAGACTGATCTGTACAGATGCTGTGCTGAAGATGTATTTGTGAGATTTGCTTGTGTTATTTGTGTTAAAATGCATCAACAGTGCACCCTGCTGAAATGAAGTGAAATGTACTTGTATTATGATATCTATATTAAATGTATATGTTTTAATAGAGGACACTGGCACAGCAAAGGTTAACCAGCTGATTTATTTTAAGAAAAATAATGGAAATGTAAATAAGCTGTTAAATCATTGAACAACACCCCTCAGTACTGAATAGGCCCAGAGACATTAGGTCTGGGAGCAGCCATTGTCTGTTAGCTTTTGTAAAGGAGGGGGAAGTGTTGTAAATCTTTCTGGCTCATATGCACTGCCACAAAAGCTCTACATGTGTATTGTAGCAGTCTGCTAAAGTCCTGTCTCAAACTTCAAAAGGAGATATTGTGGGAACCTAAAGTCAGGTGACCAGATGATGTCATTCTGCAAGTCATCTTGGATATTATATTTTACATGAAGTAATCTCAGAGGATAGAGCATTCTGTTTGGGAGCCTGACTAGAAAGACTACTCACATATTTCATCTTGCCTTGCCCAAGTAAGTTATTAGGGAACAGTATAATTCTCTTGTATTCAGTCAGTAATATAGTGAAGCTTAATTTAGAGATTATTTTTCTTTGTCTGAGCATGTCCTTCAATGTTCTTTTCAGCATTTTCTGTGATTTGAACTCTGTGGTTTACTGTCTATATATATTCAATATTTTCATGAACCTTTATTACTTATTATTAAATATATTTAATACTTTTATCATGACTTGTTCTTGTACAGAGTATCTAACCTTCGAGAGTACTTATATTTATTTGGTGACACTGTCTGGGACACTCCAGAAGGCCTAGCCATCTTGGTGAACTACTACTATTTGTATTAGTATTAGTACTGCACAGTATAATTGGACACCCTTTGTTAAGGGCCTTAGAGTAGCTAATTGTTGAGTTTCTGGTGCCAGTGTTAACTACCTTATCCTCTGGGCAGAAGGGGGCACAGCAGTTACATCTGTGCCAGCCTTTCCCAGGTGTGTGTGTGTGTGTGTGTGTGTGTGTGTGTGTGTGTGTGTGTATGCGAAAAATCACATTTCTCAGCTACTTGGGGCGGGGACATGAAGCACTGGGTTTAAAGAGAGGGTGCTGGAGGACTTGGCTTAACACTCAGCTGAGGACCTAACCCTACAGCTGTACCAGTGAGGAGTCTTATTGGGGGTCTGGAGGGAGACAGAAATAGAGACATCCAGACCCCAGGCTGAGCGTGTTCCCTGTGTGCTCTTAATGGAAATTGTACTTGATGCAGAGAGATCTGCTTCTGAAAATACTGAGTGTATTAATTTGTATTCCAAGTGCAGGCCCCTCTGCAGTGTCAGTGTTGAGAATTCAGGCTCCTTGATTACTGGCCCAGCATGAGGATGACACATATTGGTGCCCATCACATTGTTGGCAGCAGTGATAGGCATCACAGTGGCTATAGTGACTATACTATATGTAAAAGACATGTTGATGGAGGTCATGGAAATCTTTAAGTGATTTAAAATCAGATATGTGATATCATCCAAAAGATAATTTGTAGTCCTGCTACAGAAAGTGTTTTGGGAAGTTGGAGCTATCATAGGTGAGAAAGTAGGTCTTTATCTGAACTTAATGTTTTTCCCTTCCTAATAACTGAAAATTTAGAAGATGGGATTAGGAGGCAACTGGAAAGGTAAAAGTGGAGGGATGGGTCTCTGCTCAATATGATATGTGTGAAAATGATGATGGTGCTTCCACAGGTAAAAAATTTTGCTAGACACTTGAGCACACCACATTTATTGAAACAGGTTAAGAACATTCAGAAGACTTGTATCTGTAGTGTATGGTGAGAAAAAGAGAAATTAATAAGTATGACTTGACTGATAGACTGTAGAAAAAAGAATAGCAGATTACACATCTGGTTAGATATGTAGTGGTGGTGAAACTTGCTTCTGGGATTGGGACTGGACCCAACACTGAAATGAGTGAGATGAGAGAGGAATGGTATTAGAAAAGATATTCATTGATATATGAAGTATGTAAATAAAGACCTAGTAATGTTCATGAGAGGATGTTAAAGTTGTCTTTGACAAAACTAAATCCACAACTGCCACTAGGAAGGTTAGAACCTATCCCAAAGAACACATTTTCAAAATTTAAATAACCTTTAAAGCTACCCAATGAGATCACTGCTTTAGTTTACAAACTCCTCTATTCCTTGCATAGTTCATTGGTGGTTACTAGGTTTACTGCCATGTAGGCCCTTTTAAGCCTAGCTATGTTTCTCTAAGTGATAATCAAACCTTGTAGCTTGTGACTATAAGGTAAGCACTTTAACCTTTATGCTAACTTGAGTATTCCTGAAGTTTCTCACATTCCTTTTTCAAACGCTGCAACAACTGGACTACAAAGGTAACACTTTGATGCACCTCATAGTGAGAGTGACTTCACAAATTCCATACTTGGAATGGAATTAAAATTAGAAATCTGTTTAGATCCTACGGGATGCTTGTCCTTAAATGATTAATGTTCTATCAAGCATTTGTTAGAAACAGGACTTTTTCAACTGAAATTATGTTCAGACTGCCTAAGCTATTAACTTTTTTATATAAATATGTGCTCTTACTCTGTATGGATTTTTTACAACCAGCTCCTTTGGCACAGGCAGATGAAGTTCTGTCTGTGTCCCAGGCAATCCAAGCATTATTAGCATCTCAGGTGTCTGTTTGTGGAGGGAAAAGGCATGACATGCCTCTAGCTGCCAATCTTTTTCATAGGGGAGGTATAGGTATGACATGCTGATAGGAGTGGACTCATTCTCCAGGCCCTGGCAGGACTGCAACTAAGAAAAAGCTGCCAGGTTGGGTGGTTGAAAAGTCACAGGAGGCATTGCAAACCCAAGGTCTGGGAGGATATGCTCCAATACCCACACCTCATGGCTTAACAAGCTTATTTAGGTGATGACAGAATGCAAGAGGGTAGGTTCAAAAACCTCATCAAGCTAAACCTCTGCACATAGAAATGGTGACTTCTCTCACTTACTAACCTCCACTGAAAGACCCATCAACACTGAAGTGAGATGAGGTAACCAAGGTCCAGAGGGGATTAAACATTTGGATAAACCACTTAAAAGTTCCCTACAAATTGTGAGGAGCTTGGTTTTAATCAACTTTCATGGAATCTACGTTCTGTTTTGCCCACATACTTAGCTAGATGTATAGCATGCCCAGCATTTTATGTGGGCAAAACAGAACGTAGATTCCATGAAAGTATCTACGAACACATCTATGCTATTAAACATACTAAAATTGAAAATGCTCTAACAAAACATGTACAGTCATTCCCTAAGCGTCAGTTTAAATTTATGGTCATAGACCAGTTTGTGAATGACATCAGGGGTGGACCTGCTTCTTTTAAACTAGAAGAATTAGAATTATTGTGGCAGCTTAAACTAAATGCATTTAATTTTCCAGGTCTTAATGATTCATGCTCAATCATGAGCATATTAAGGCTTAAAAGTTTGCAAAGATAAGCGTTCAGATGATATTTAGTATTTATGACTAAATATATTCACATTGTAATTAGTTGTTTTCTGATCTTTCTTACTTGTTTTTGGATGTAATGTCAATTTGTCCATTAGATGTCTGTAAATAGTTTTGGATTAAGAGTGTATTTAACTATATACAGGTTACGTAATGGAATACTGTCTTTTACTTTAAGATCAAGGTTCAAATTTGAGCATATGAAGTTGATCTAATTGATGTTACTAATTTTCCCGCACTTTTTAGCTGCTGAGTACTTAAATAAGGCTCATTTTATGTATTTGTATCTTCTGAGGAAGTCTGTATATAATCAGACGAAAAGCGCTTAAAGTTTTATTTTTGCCTAATAAATAAGTGGTTCTTTCTTTTAAATCGCCTGGTCGTTTTTTTTTTTTTGTTTAATTATGGTCTACACAGACAGTTTGCGCTGCCTAATAATTTTTCAGAAATTTATGGCAAATATGCTAGAAATAAAAGGGAACAGGTGCTGCACTGTTTATTTTTATTGCTGTAGGTGAGGGCAGATTGTATATTGCGGTCTTGTAGGGAAGATTAGTAGATTTGTACAATGCATTCTTTTAATAGACTAAAATGAACATTTATTCAGGTACAAGTAGCATTGTTTTTATATAGGGAGCTTACTGATTTTTGCATTAGTCTTGTATTTCCAAACTGGTTGCGGATTATAACATACAGAGTGGGTTTTCTATTATTTTTGTTCTAACCGCTGTGACAAACTCCAGCTCTGGAATCTTATGATAAATCTAATAAAAATCTTAATATCAAAATCATAATTTATAAACAGATTACATTTATTTTAGGAAAAATAAAAGAAATTCTTCTCTCAAGCGGCTTCTGGCTTAACACTTCCAGCAGCTGCCAGCTCAGATATTCTGCCATCAAATATGTATTGAATCGTATCATAACTACACTGCCAGTCCTTGGATCTCTTTCCCTAAGGATACTGCTGAGACATGTCTTACTTGGACTAGAACTTATTATAAAAATTCATTGACTTTTTTTGAAGACTTACACTTCCAATTACCTCTGTCATTCTTTTTTGCCTCATAAAATCTAAAGTCAGTTATTCTGCTTTTAAGTAAGACATGCTATATGCCACATGAATGAGAGCAAATGATGGAATACATTACTATAACAATTCCATTGTCAGAGCTTTCTATTTTTGCATTTTGCAGACAACCAGTGAAATTCAAAACTGAAATACGACAGAAAAAAAATAGAAAAATGCATTAACATAACCCTGCAATTAGCTGAGGATTTTACCACATTTGGATGCTTTCAGAAGCAAGAATAATTTCAGGAAATTCTTATATTAAGCTCCACCAGTGGCAACAGTTAGATGTATATTGTACTGTGAAACTTTTTAATGTATTATACAGTTTAAAATGGCAGTAGTAGTATTAGTAGAAAAATACTTTCTTTAATATTAGTATAATATAGCCAATTACAATTTTCAGTTATAATACATGTCATGGAAATAACGTACCCTTAGATACAGAAATGTGCCTATTGCAATTTTGCTGAGGCTACTGTGGAGACGCTGAGTTATACAATGTGGCCTGAAAGCAATTATAAATGAACTAGCAGGAATCTCATGGCTCAAGCCACTGTCACTCAGGGAAATGGAGGTTCAGCAAAGAGAGGAATGAAACAGAATAGTGGTGACCAAGAAGAATCTCTTAAGGTCATGTGCATGTACTACATAGAAATGCTACAAAAATGGATGAGAATCACAGCAAGTGGCCTCCAACAACATTTGTATCGAATTTTGTAACTTTAAATGGAGTATAAATGAACATATAGGCTAGGAGTAATAGAGATAGAGCAAGCAATGGAAAATACACAAGGGATCAGTGGAGGTAAAATCATGAGTGGGAAGAGGAAAAAAGAAAGGGTGTATATGTATATATGTATGTATGTATATATATCTAGTGTGTGTGCGTGTGTGTGTGTGTGTGTGTGTGTGTGTGTGTGTGTGTGTGTGCGTGTGTGTTGGCTTATTCCCATGTTGCTGAACTGCAGTTCTATGAATGTCCTTTAGCAAATGCTGCTGTGCATTCGCTCATGAGGTCGATGTTACAAACCGAGATTGTGGTACAGTACAGACTGGGAAATTTACGCTTTTCCTCACTGTAGTGCAATATTGGAGTTGGAATCTATAATTTGCAGGTGGTGTGAGGGGTACATGGGGGATGCAGGGGGGCTTGGCCCCTTTCAAAAATGAGAATTAAAGTGATGCGCAGTACTGAACTGCATATGTTTGTACTGCTGGGAAGCAGGCAGGTAAGTGTCAGCAAGTAAAAGGTGGAAATGTCCAAGCTGTTGATTTGATCATTTTGAATTAGTATATTTTCAACATGCTTACCTAATTACTATTCAGGAATTTGGAATTTTTGTTTTTGGTGTTTGTGTGCAAAATATGTTTTGACTTTCAAGGTTTTGATAGTAAACGTGTGTGTGTGTGTGTGTGTGTGTGTGTGTGTGTGTGTGTGTGTGTGTGTGTGTGTGTGTGTGTGTGTGTGTGTGTGTGTATCCAATCGACAAGGTTCCTTTTGAATAGGGCCAAGGAGCCGCTCTGCTTGACATGTATGGGCAGTCTATTCTAGAGTATGGGGAGTCTCTGGGTCAGGAACCTATCCCTCCAGCATGTTTTGTTCATTGTGATGACAAGGTTTAGATCCCTGGAGTGTGTGGCACTGAGGGATTGGGATTTATTTAAGTGGAGCATGTCCAACAGCTCAGGGTTTGACATGGCCTTGTATGTTAAGCAGAGATCACCTCTGAGTAGACGATATGCCACAGAGTATAGCTGGAGTTTTTTTAGATGGCCAGCATAGGGCATCTGCTTTAGGCCTGTGATTCTTTTAGTGAGGTATTTCTGCGGCCTTTCCAGCTGTTGCAGATGTCTTGTGAGGTACATACCAAATGAGGTGTTGTACTCTATAATGGGTCTAATGAGGGATGAGTAGAGTGGGACAATGATCTCTTTTTTCTGGATGAAAAGCCCTTAGTGATGAGGTGTACCACATAGAAGAATTTCCTGACTGTTGTGGTGATGTGGTTATTGAAGGTGAGACCACTGTCCACCTGTGTACCTAAGTCTATCATCACCCTTTCGGTGTTTAGTGTACTGCCACCTATGTGGTAATTCATGGGTACATGTTTTTTCTCATAGTGGATAACTATACATTTCTTTGCATTAAGCTTGAGCCCATGACTCTAGCACCAAGCATCTGTTTCTGTAAGGCTCTTTTGTAGAATATCCACATAATTTGGGGATTCAATAATGGATCCCAGTTTGCAGTCATCTGCGAACTTTGTAAGCCAGAGTCTATTAGTGTTGGCCTGTACTTCACAGAAGTAGACACCAAACAAGAGCGGTCCCGGGACTGAACCCTGAGGTACTCAACCTGTCACTTGACTGGAGCTGGATTTGAAGTCAGCTACTTTTACACTCTGGGTTCTGTCAGTAAGCCAGTTGGCAACCCATCGAGTGACGTAGGGATTTATGCCCAGCTTAGTAAGTTTATCTATGATTCCAGAGTGGGGGATGGTGTCGAAGGCCTTGGCGAGGTACATATAGGCTGTATGGACCACCTTACTCTCATCCACAGCTCTGGAGACTGATTTGAAGAAGTCAATCAGGCTCAGGAGACAAGATTGGCCCTTCACGAACCCAAACTGCGTGGGGTCCAGTGTCTGAAGGTTGCCAATGTCTTTGTTTATAAGTCCCTTGATAATGCGTTCCATGCCCTTGCAGACCAGGCTTATCAGACTGATGGTACGGTAGTTCCCGGGATCCAAGGTGGATCCCCCTTGTGGAGTGGAATAACTGTAGCTGTGTGCCACTCGGTGGGTATGAAGCCTGAGGTGAGGCTATGATTAAACATGGCACTTAGGTGAGGTGCCAGTTGATTTTGTAATTCATGTAGTACATAGCCCGGGATGTCATCTGGTTCCATGTATGCTGTATTCTTAGCTTTGGAGAGTGTGGTTTCTACGTGTGTCGCCGTGATTACCGGAATTTGGCAATCTTTTGGTATTAAGATGGGCCCTTTAGGGGGTGAGAGGGGGTGAAGTTGGCACTAAATCTATCTGCCGGGATATTGGCAATATCCTTGGGATCAGTATATTTAATGCCATTCTGTTGTAGCTCAGAGCAGATCTGAGCATTGCCATTTAGATTCTTGACATAACTATAGAATGCCTTGCGGTGGTCTTTGGAATGTTTGACAATTTTATTTTCGTAACTAGCTTTGGAGGATTTTATGAGGGATCTCAGCTTCTTACTGAGGATGTTAAGGGAGTTTTTTGCATCCTGGGATTTTTCTCTTTTCTGCAGCAGTTTCTTCCTTCTGTTGTATAGTTTGCTTATGGCAGGGGACCACCAGATTGCCTTCCTTTTTTTGGAGGACAGCGTCTTGGTTCTATTTGGGATGGCACGATTCATGCTCGTACTAGCCTTAGTGTAGGTTTCAGCAGTAGAACTTTCAGATCCCGTCTGCATGGGTGTCATGAAGTTTGTCACTTTTGACTTGAGTAGCATGAAGTTGGCTTTGGAGAAGTTTTTTACAGAGGTTTCCTTACTGGGGTTGGGATGTGGATGTCAAGGGTGATTTGCTTATGGTCAGACCTGACCAATGAGGGGGTGACCACTGGTGTGGAGCATCTATCTCCCATGTTGGTAATGACCAGGTCTAGGACACTGGAGTTCCTGGTGGGACAATGGATTAGTTGATCCAGTGCATTGGAATTTATGAATTCCAAGAACCGTTGGGAAAAGGTGTTGGTACCCGAGTAGTTTTCCCAGTTAATGGCAGGGTAGTTGAAATCACTCAGTATTAGGGTGTTTAGTTGTATCTTAATATTTTCCATATCAACTTGTGGTCCAAACACTGTGACACTATAATATCTTTGTATGATCTCTCTATAGTGCAGACTGTGTTATTATGGGTTAACACATGGCATATACAAAAGCATACTGGCTACATGCCTTGCTATTACTGTGATGTTTCACAGCACAGATGCCACCAGCAAGTCTGTATAGTGCAATGCACTATGGTAGACATTCAGAAACAGTGAGACTGCATAGTCTTTTTAGCAAAATTGTGATGGAAATTTGATCCTTATTACCACGGTTTAAAACACTAGTACCATCTTTTGAAATCTCACACAGTGCTGTGAAACTGAAAAAGTGAGGAACCTCAACAACAGCCATTCTCAGGAGCATCTGTCCTCTCCATGTTTTTGTATTCATACAAATTCTGTAGGCTTGCCACTTTACAGAGATTAGGAAGGAAAGCTACCTGGTAAAGTACATCAACAGTAAAAAGAATCCCTATGGTAGATGTCATTCACTCTGCGGCAAACATTGTGATGTACATGTCATTGGAAACAAAGGACACTGATATAGCAGTGCATTGTCTGTCTATGGTTGTTGGAGAGGGACTACTATGTATAATGGAAATGAGATGAAGGACATGGCAGAGGTAGATTTTGGTTTGGGCCACAAGTTGAAGCATGTCTGTGTTATGTTATGAGTAGAGGAAGTCTGTTCACAATACTGTCAATGAATGACGCATACACATATGGATGGGATGTTGCAACCATGGGTACACGCAGGGATAGGGGTGGGTTGCCCATAGCATAAATTACTCCACATAAACAGGTCCTTGGGGGGAGTGTGTGACCAGAACTATGATCATCTCATAGCATACTTGACAGACATGCTAACTGATATGTTTGTCCACATGTAAAAATGTAATGGTATGGCCACCAGAGGAAGGCAACACCTGGAAACCTTCATTACCACGGAGACTGAAGTGCTACTGCTGACCCTCTGCAAATATGACCTGCACTTTATTGACAAACGTGCCAGCCCCAAGCAGCAGAGGAAACAACTTTTGCCAGGGAGTGCTGCAGGATTTGAATGCTGTTGATGACCATAATAGATCTGTGCAACTGGGTCAGTGTTGAATTGTTGATATGTTTCTCCATGCAAAGAAAAAAGCATGGGACTTTTTGACAAAAAGGTCCACCACAGTTGAGCAGACAAGCTATACAGAAGCATCTTATTGAGGCTGAGTTTTTGGTATTACTCACTGCCCAGAGGATGCCAATCATGCCTAGATGGTGGCTTATTTGTTAGATCTCGAAACTCTCCTTAGCATGGAGAACATCGATATCTGTGCAGTAACAGAAACCTGGTTCAAGGCTCCCGAGAGCACTCCAGCACTACCAGGTTATACCTCATACCATGCTTTTCGGCCCCAAAACTTGGACAGAACCACAAAAGGAGGGGGAGTATCAATATTCGTCAAAGATACCCACACCTCCAGGTTGGTGGCACAGCACAAAGCATCAGAGACTATCCATGTGCAACTAACAGTGGGTAAAACTGCCTTCCAGTTTATAGCCTGCTACAGACCACCCTCCCAAACCCAGGAACCCCACTCGGCCTTCCTGAGAAAACTGGAAAATATGAAGGTCTCTCCAAACACCATTATATTGGGTGACTTCAACTACCCAAACATAGACTGGGAGCATTACTCTAGCTCCAACAACCTAGCCCAAAGGCTCCTAGAATTTATAAAGTCAAATGCTATGGAACAACTTGTTACCATTCCCATAAGAGGGGAAAACATACTGGACCTGATCATCACCAACATGGGGACTCTATGCTCCAGACCAGAAGTGTATCCCTCATTGGTAAGATCAGACCATAAACTAATCTCACTGGATATTCACATCCCGACCCCACCCCCTGCCCAGAAAACCACAGTGAAAAACTTCTCTAAAGCAAATTTCACACTCCTCAAAACCAAGGTGGAATCCTTCAAAGCCCCCGAGCCTGTGGAAAATACAGCCCAGACTGCAGAATCCTTTATAAATGCATTCTATGAACACCTTCAGGAATGCATGGATCATGCAATCCCAAATAAAACCAAGACCCAATCCTCCAAAGGCAGACGTCCTGTCTGGTGGACCCCAGCCATAAACAAACTATACAACAGAAGGAGGAAGCTACTACATGATAGAGCAAAATCCCAAAAAGGGAAGGCATCTCTGATCAGTATTAGCAAAAAACTACGGGCACTCATAAAATCGTCTAAGGCCAGCTTCGAGAGAAAAATTGCACAGGACACTAAGGATAATCACAAGGCTTTCTTTAGTTATGTTAGGAACCTGGGTGGGAATTCCCAGATATGCTCAGAATTAGCCAAAATGACAAAAAATACATCGAACCCACAGACATTGCCAACATCCTAGCTGACAGGTTCAGCGCAAACCCCCCCCCTCCCACCAAAAGGGCAAATATCTATCCCAGCAGAGTGCTGCCCCCCCCTGACATCTCAGATGCTCAGGTAAGAGCCGCCCTCTCCAAAGCAAAAAACACAGCATCAATGGGACCAGATGGTGTCCCAGGCTGTGTCCTACATGAACTCCAAGAAGAGCTAAACCCAAACATAAAACTACTGTTCAGTCTCAGCCTTACTACAGGATATGTACCCAAAAGGTGGTGTACAGCAACAGTGGTCCCTCTCCACAAAGGTGGTGCCTCAACGGATCCTGGAAACTATCGCCCCATAAGCCTGACTAGCTTGGTCTGCAAAGCTCTGGAAAGGATCATCATGGACCTCATAAATAAAGATATTGGGGACCTACAGACACTGGATCCTACCCAGTTCGGCTTTGTTAAGGGCAGATCCTGCCTCTTAAACCTGGTTGATTTCTTTGAAACAGTCACCAAGGCCATTGATGATGGGAAGGTGGTCCACACAGCCTACCTGGACCTCGCAAAAGCCTTTGATACAATACCCCACTCGGGCATTATAGATAAGCTCACCAGCTTAAATATAAACCCCTATGTCACTAGATGGGTTGCAAACTGGCTCAAGGACAGACCCACATGGTTAGAATTGCTGGAACCATGTCAGACTCCAAACCAGTTACAAGTGGCATCCCACAAGGCTCAGTCTTGGGACCTCTCTTGTTCGATATATATTTCTCGGAGGTACAGGCCAACACGGAAGGACTGTGGCTGACCAAGTTTGCAGATGACTGCAAACTGGCCGCCATAATCGACTCCCCAGCCAACACAAGCATCCCCAATAGGGCCTCATAGAAACAGACAACTGGTGCCAGAGCCATGGCCACAAGCTAAATGCCAAAAAGTGTATAGTCATCCCCTTTGGCAAAAACAAAGTGCCCACAAATTACCACATAGGTGGTAATCCATTAAGTACAGAAGAAGTAATTAGGGACCTGGGGACCCAAGTTGATAGCAATCTCTCATTTGACAACCACGTGGCCAAAGTGGTTAGAAAAACATTTTATATAGCCCACCTAATCATGAAGGGATTCACATCTAGATCAGGGGAGGTCATCGTGCCTCTTTACTCATCCCTCATCAGGCCCATAATTGAGAACAATGCCCTTTTTGGGATGTACCTTACCAGACACCTGCAGCAACTGGAAAGACCCCAAAAGTACCTCACCAAGAGGATCAAAGGGCTCAAACAGATGCCATATGCTGCCCGGTTAAAGAAACTCCAGCTCTACTCAGTGGCATACCGCCTGCTCAGAAGCGGTCTGTGCCTGACGTATAAAGCCATGTCCAACCCGGAATTAATGGATATGCTGCACCTCAGAAAATCCAAATCCCATCGAGCTATGTGCTCGAGAGACTTGAACCTTAGTACTGAAATAAATAGGACATGCTGGAGGGACAGATTCATAACCCAGAGGCTCCCTTCACTCTAGAATAAAATCCCAGTCCAGGTTAGGCAGAGTCCCTCATTGACTCTCTTCAAGAGGAATCTTGATGAGTGGATGGGAGATCGTAGGTTTATCCCGGGTATCACTTCTGTGTCACTGTTAGACAGAGGCACAGTATACTAACCTCGAAAAAGGGCATAGCAAAATTAATTTAAAATGGGTGGCGAAAGCCAAACACACTCTGGTTAGGCATATAAATGCCCTAGGGCAGATAGCCTAGTATGAACCTATGAACCTATGAACCTATCTGGGCTGTTAGGTCAGGGCTGGCACCAAGTACCCATTTGTCAGTTGAGAATGCAATAAGTTAGCAATCTCTTCTACAGTAAGTACATTTGAAGGGAAAGACTGACCAAGGCCCATCTGCATATCTGTCTTTCCAGGCACCTCAGGTACACAGCTCCAGCAACCTGCATGGGAAGGATGATATGATGGTTAAGGTGTTTACCTCACAGAAAAAAGTTAGAGTTTGATTCACACCTAGGGAAATTGGATAGGCTTAAAGTATCCACAAGGGCAGCTAGCCTAGTACTCAACTATGAACCTGTGACAAGACTGTTATGGAGGTATTTTAATGTGTGGTACTGGGAGATAAAGAGGCATATATATATAGAGAGCACTATGGTGTTGTGTGTGTTCCTGCTTTCCCTGGTTCAACTGGTGAAGGGTATAGGACAGCACAACAACACAGGGATGATATCAGCAGGGCACCTGTGAGTGGCAATGATGGTTTCATGAAATATCACAGAACAATAACACAATGACACTGTCTGCAATACTATAGGGGGAAGGATGACTTACATCATCTATAGCAGAATCCCTTGTATAAATACAGCCTAAGCACACAAATTCACCAGGGCATGATGGACAACTTTAATCTGTAGACCCTGACAGCCTCTATCTGTGTCCCAGTTGAACACAACATCTGAATACCATACTCCACAGAGTACACATAGGTAAATAATAGTTGGGGGGGGGTTGAGGTACTGTCATGACTCCATGTTCATCATAGATATGACTTTGACATTTGGCATTTACAAGCAGATGTACAAGATAGTGACCTACCAGCAAATGTACGGGACACTGACATATACACAATTGACTACCACCCATGCTGTGGTGGAGAGTTACTGGGCTCTGCGAATTCCTGGATGATGGGCCATAAGTAGATAGTGAGATCCTGTATAGAGAGAGGGAGCAAACAACACTACTGTGGTCACTGGCAGCATCTGCAAAGTCTGTCAGTTAGCACAGAGGTGTAAGCCTATGAGCTGCCAATGAGCTTCCTGTAGTCCAGGGTTTGCCTCCATTTGTCTACTGTGAGCTTATTCTCTTCTGCAACATAAATAGAACATGTTGGAGGGAAAGATATGCATCATGGGGAATACCAGTCATCTGGAATTGTCTTCATCTCCACATAATGGAAATATATCTCTTACTCTATTTGAGTATCTGGATGAATGGATAGAAAACCACAGGTTTACCCCTTCAACCCTGGTTTAGCACTCTTGCCCCTTATGGTTAAGGGTAACATGTAAATATCTGCCCTGTTCTGGGTTATTCATACCTAAATTACAAGAGCTCTGGTTTATTCAATCAAAAACAAAAACAAAAAAATCTTGGGAATGCATGGCTAAAATTCTGAAGATCCTGTAAGTCCCTATGAATCCGCTGTGGGACTCTAAGCAAATCACTTAACTGGGAAGCACTTTGGGGAAGCTTATAAAACTGGGCTAGGCTCCCTAATGGTCTCCTTGACTGCATGCCTAGTAACTACTTATGAACCTATGTTGTCTCCATTGGTGTCTCCATCTGACACATTATGAATGCCCTGCCACTGACCTCCAGAGACCATTTTTTCCATGCTCTTTGCAGGATGCGGATGTTAGCTGGTTAGGTACAGACTGTCCCAATTCAGACTGTTTACATTGCTGAAGGCATAACTTCACTGTCAACTGTGGACACCCAGCCTGCTGTACCCATTTGTGGTCATATTCCAAGTCATAACTGACAGTATTTCTTTAAATGAATCAGTGGAACTCCTCAATGGGCTACTCAGACAGGTTTATTTTGCTCTACCCCTTTTCTATCATGAGTGGTACACGGGCTGACATTTCTGCTCAGGACTGGTGATCACTTTGTAGTCAATAATGTTCATCAGGATCAGAAAACACTATACCCTGTCAGGATAGATGCTTAAATCCCACAGACTGTTGTAATCAGCTCTCTCAGTGTCACCCCATCCACTAGTATCAAATTTACCCTGAACCACTTCATAAACTATAATGACTATAATCTGTCTGTCTGCTAATAATGGCTTTGGTTATGTCTTATGCACAGAATTCCCAGTTCACATAATGCCTAGCACAGTCTTTATGTTAATACATGCATCAATTTATTCCGTTGCTGCCCATAGTTGTGGACCAACTGCCACCTCCTGCCCAGTGCTGCTGTTGTGGCTTCCTCATCTGACTCTCCACTTTGCCCTTCCACTGTTGGAACAACTGGCATGGAAGATCCCATCAATACATTATTATGCTGCTTGAAATGTCATGTTTTGCAGCATTTCACAAAACAAATATTGCTCTAGACTTCAGGATTGAATTGCAGTGCACCGTCAGACAAATCTTGTCACCAGAGGTGTCCCTTGAGTAGGCTGAACACCCACTCCACTATATATCTGTTGCTTAATAGGGCATTTTGTACACAGTATGGGATTTATGGATGAGGATCATCAACTAGGGCTCTGTGACATATCTATCATCACCAGCTACACACAAAACACAACTGATTATATGTGGCCTGTTCCCTGGTTGCACAGTTCTATTATGTATAGACCTTTATAGCTATCCTTTGCTTACAGCTACTGATTAGATGAACCTGTGGGAAGTACATTTGCAGATATCCTGAAAGCCCTATGGACAACAACTGACAAAATGGGGGGACAAAGGCCCAGAAATAGGGACACATTTTAAATATTACCCTTATAAGCTTATAAAGTTGCTAGAATAACAGGATTTGTTTAAGCATACATTTTCTGAAGGATTTGAAGTCTGAAACTCAAATGTATGTCATTATTTGGTGACTTCAGTCCTCAGATCATCCCAGTGATTTGTCAGAAATTCATAGATTTTTATGAGGAACAGACCAAAAATATGAGCCAAAAATCTGGACATTCTGAGAAAATCTGTACAGTTGAGAGGTAATAGCTAGGCTATATAGGCTATATAGCTATGACCCTTTGATACAGGCTGGACATCTGCTAGATGTGAGAATCATAAAAATTGCCCAGGTAGTGCATGGATACATTAAAAATAATACAATATGCATTATAGACTACCTGACAGTTAAAGGAGTGGAAGCTTTTCCTGTTGATATATCATAGTCCATTTCCTTGAGTTAGGGCCTTAATGGGAATGTGAGTGTGGAATCAATACTTCCCAGAACCTTAGAAAATGAGAAATATTATAAAACATCTAAATGTTGATGTTTCTTTCCTCTGCACTTCTGGGGAACCAAATATTTTCCTTTACACACTGCAACATAATTTTGGGGAACTGGTTCGGCAATTATGAGGTGGATGCCTGTAATATCCCTAATCGGTCCCCAGTTCTTATGTTTGCAGCCCAAGCCTCCCAATAACCACTTCTCTCTCTATTATGTATGTGTATAATTCCACTGTCAGTCCCATTCTTTGTCAGCACCTCCCATGTAGGTCTTTGTATTTATCTTTGTCTGTGTATCTCTATTTTCACCAACTACCCCTTACCCTCGATTTTCCTCACCTGTTTTCCATTTACATCCTTCGCCATCTTTCTTTTACTAAAACAAAAAAGCACCTATATATATATATATATATATATATATATATATATATATATATATATATATATATGTATATAAAACTAGATAGATAGACACTGTGTCAGGTTTTGTGATATAAAAAAATGAGACCACAATAAGTAATTTCAAAACTTTTTCCATCTTTAATGTGACCTATATAATAACCACCTTAATTCAATAACCACATCACCACAACAGTCAGGAAATCCTTCTAAGTGGCACACCTCATCTCTAAGGGCTTTTCATCCATAAAAAAGGAGGTCATTGTCCCACTGTACTCATCCCTCATTAGACCCATTCTAGAATACAATGCCCCATTTGCTATGTACCTCTCAAGACATCTGCAACAACTGGAAAGGCCACAGAAATACCTCACTAAAAGAATCACAGGCCTAAAGAAGATGCCCTATGCTGACCACCTTAAAAATCTCCAGCTATACTCTGTCGCATGTCGTCTACTCTGAGGCGATCTCTGCTTAACATACAAGGCCATGTCAAACCCAGAGCTGTTGGACATGCTCCACTTAAATAAATCCCAATCCCTTAGTGCCACACACTCCAGGGATCTAAACCTTGTCATCACAATGAACAAAACATGCTGGAGGGATAGGTTCCTGACCCAGAGACTCCCCATACTCTAGAATAGACTGCCCATACATGTCAAGCAGAGCGCCTCCTTGGCCCTCTTCAAAAGGAACCTTGTCGATTGGATGGGAGATAGGAAATTCACCCCAGGGATCATGTCAGTCACCCTGCTAGACAGGGGTCCAGGGAAGTAAATATTGTGGGGAGAAATATCCAGGGAATTGTTATGGCTAGGCTTGTATAGGCCCTAGGGCCAATAGCCTAGTACCAACCTATGAACCTATAACAAGTTATGTAAAATATGCATCTATTTGCATGTGACGTGTACACCCATAGTGCCGTGGTGCTACACTGCAGGGATGTCATAGTGCAACAGTGCTGCATTACAGATATATCATTGTTCTGCACTGCAGGTCTATGTTGCACAACATATGATGTGAAATGTGCATCTGGTCATACAGAGCTACACTTATGCTACTTGAGCTGATCTGACTGTCCATTACTACTTCATATACTGTGGAATACAGAGCTCCTGAATGGTGTGCAAGGGAAATACAGACTTTTTAGTTTCTCCTGCACAGGGGCTCTCTGGATCACTTGCTTGGGCCATGTATTGGACCCAGAAGGTGTATGCCTGTCAGACACTTGCAAGTATGATTAGTGATACCACTGGCATCATCTATTCTTTTGAGCAGAGATACTATTGCCACATTGACCTACGACTGCACTGCATTGACCTGGTTTTGGCGCATAAGTCAGTGGTTATGGAGAAACCCCCAGGGATCTGCTGTAAGCATGTTTTTTTTTCTTTCCAGTACTTGTTTGTTGTATTACTTTACTCTTGTTACATATTTACGTAGGACTGCATTTTGTTTTGTTGCAGCTAAGTAGAAGGAATTGAACATGACCAGAATTTACAGGAGATAGTACTTACTCTCTCAGCAGGGGAGTTGTGTATACTGTCTTTGGCAGTCCTTACAGCAACTGCAATTGTGCTGCTTCCATATGTATATAATAATATTTTCCTGTTTTGTCATCTTTCTCCAAGCCTTTTTCTAGCAGAGTGGATCTGGCCACACCAAACTCAGTCTGTGGCTGCTGAAGCATCTGATGCTTCAGGAAGTATGGGGGGAACTTTTCTTTTGAGTCTGGTTCATAGAGGTCTGTCCTGGTCTCCTTGCATCAATTGTGGAGGCTGGTGGCAGCTGATGTGCATACCATCTGGATGTCCACCTCATTTATGTGAAAAACTATCTGGCATGGCTTGTGGAGTTGCATGACTAGCAGACCAAAACAGTTAAGTGACTGGAGGAATAACCAGCTCCTACAATCAGCCACCTATGTTTGTGATGCCTGGCTTTGTTGCTCTCTTGGCTGGCCTGGCATATAACCATGGGAGGACTGTAACGAATCCCATCCAGATCCTTCCTTATGTGTCATCCCCCATTGCTTGTTCATTATCCAGTCCTCTCCACCACATGTCCACCTTCTGTATGTTTATGTCCATATGCTCTCACATCATGTTTTGTGTGTCTTTCACTCCTGTCTGAGGCTGATCCTTATGTCTGTGTCACTGCTCCTGCGCTTGTCCTTCTCCCTCTAGCCCATATTCCCTTATTACCATAACCACCTAACCTTCTTTTCTATATATGAAAGTTAGTGCTCTTTCCCACCAAAGAAAAATGTACCCTTTCTGTGTCTCATCCTTTCATACATTATGTTTACCCTTTTGTGCTACTCTCTGTTTATTGGTCTACAATTTCTTGCTTTCCTATCTATCTATCTAGCTGCCTACCTCACCCCCCCTTTTCCTTGTGTGCTCCCTCTGCTTATTGTCCTCTCCTTTTCTACTTCGCTAGTAATCTCATTTCCACCCCTTTAATAACATAGTTTGATGGACAGCCCCACAGTAGTCAGTGTGATGTTCACTGTACTACTTTTCTAGGTAAGAATGCAGCTTTGTGGTGTTGCACTGTACAACTGAGCATACAATGCTTCAGCTGCACTAGTTTGCGACACTGTGGCATTCATTAAGTGGTGGCTATCACATCAGTCATATGCC
>NC_056726.1:912504793-912567293 GCF_019279795.1 Protopterus annectens
CCCCGGCTGCATACGCAGGGAAGGGGGAAGACAACCATATTGTGGTACCGGCTAAAATGTGGGAAGACCCTGAGTGCTTAAAATGTAAATTTAGAGAAATGTGTAACCCACAAATGAATATTACAATGGATAGATACATATTTTACACAAGATGAAAATCCTGCTGAAACTTTTGCAGGATATATAACTGACTTGAGAAACAAGGCAAAAACATGCCAATTTGTTGATTTAAGAGATGAGATGAAGACAGGCTTGTGTGTGGTATTAAAGATGATGCAGTGAGAAAGATCTTGGTTTAAGACAGTGATTTAACTTTGAATAAGGCAATAGAGATTTGTCAGATATATGAGCTCACAGAAAAGCACACAAATATGCTTACAAATGAGAAAAGCCTGGTTGCAGTGCCTTGCCGTGCTAATGTTAACAGTATGCAGCACAAGGTTAAAAGATACAGGCCTAAGGAGGTGGACCAAACCTTTCTAGCAAAATCCAGGGCAACTCCAGTAAAATCCAGAGCATGCTCAGTGAAGCAGAGGGGTGAGTCAGCAAAACCTATGACAAGCCTCATAGTCGTCTGTCATAATTGTGGAGGTAGCCATGAGCCTAAATGAGAAAACTGCTTAGCTTTTGGTCAGCAGTGCCACACATGTAAAAAATGGAATCATTTCAAAAGGTTCTGTAAATCAAAAGGGGCACATTCTTTTATTAAAAAAGAGCATTCAAAGAGGCAAGCTGATCAATTAGAAAGATGCGACCATACTTTTTAAATTGATGGTGTCAGTGCTTGGTGAAACAATCAATATAGTAGATTTGTGGGCAAAGAATGAAGTATTTTGTAGTGTTCTGATTAATGGGAGACCTGTAGAGCTCAAAGTTGATACTGGTTCGAAGTGCAATGTTATATCAGTAGAAATGTTTGCCAAAGTAAGGGCTAATGAGAAGCTTGATCTGGCAAAGTGTGCAAAGCTTGCTGCTTATGGTGGTGAAGAAATTCAGGCAGAAGGATCTATGGTGCTTTCATGTTATTCTGCTGAGAACAGTTATGACTTGCAATTTTAGTTAATCAAAAGGAATGTGTAGTAACTGTTAGGCCTCAAAACAGTTTGAAAATGGGACTGCTTTCATTTAATGCAGAAGTCCCCATGTAAGCACATGTAACAATGAACTTTTTACACAAACTATTTTTTCCGACTATGCTGATCTTTTCAAAAACAAGTTAGGCAAACTCCCAGTTGTGTACTCCATGAAGATAGACCACGAGGTAAGCCCAGTTATCAAACCTGCACGAAAAGTTCCAGTAGCCATGCAAGGCAGAGTCAAAGCTGAACTAGACAGAATGGTGCATCTAGGTGTTATTTGTCCAGTAGATAAACCAATTGAGTGGGTGTCTTCCATGGTGGTAGCGCATAAGAAAAGCTCAGATGATATTAAAATATGTATTGATCCAAGAGATTTGAACAAAACACTAAAATAACCTTACATCCAATGCATACAGTCAAAGAAGTCACTGTTTTTATGCCAAATGCCACTGTATTTTTTGTCTTAGATGCAAAAAGTTCATTTTGGAAAATTTTGCTTGACTGAAAATCTTCATTGCTAACCACATTCAGTACACCATTTGGAAGGTACAGATTTTTACGAATGCAATTTGGAATAAATTCTGCCAGTGAAGTCTTTCAGTGTGCAATGGAACAAATTTTTTCTGACTATCCATGTGCTATTATAGTGGATGATATTCTTGTAGGGGGCAATGGTCAGGTTGAACATGATAGAAACCTCAAGAAAGTTCTGGAACATGCTTGTGAAGTGAATTTTAAGCTAAATCCTCAGAAATGCAAATTCAGGCCACAAGAAGTTATTTATGTGGGTCGTTTGTTTACCATTTCAGGCTTACAACCAGATCATTCCAAGCAAACTGCAATTCTTAAGATGTTAGCTCCAGACAATGTCACTTCCTTGCAATGTTTTCTTGGCATGGTCAACTATTTGGTCAAGTTCATGCCAAATTTGAGTGATCTTTCAGCACTGCTAAGAGAGCTGACACACAAATATGTAATTTGGTCCTGATTGGAACAACAACAAAGAGCATTTGATGTCCTGAAACAGAGAATTCCCAGTCCACCCACTTTAAGATGTTATGATGTTCACAAACCCATAACTCTTTCTTGTGATGCTTCAAAGTTTGGTCTTGGTGCAGTCATTCTTCAAGAAGGCAGAACAGTAGCCTATGCATCCAGAAGTCTAACCCAAACCAAAAGGCAGTATGCTCAAACAGAGAAAGAGCTCTTGGCAATTGTGTTTGCATGTTCGAAGTTCCATGATTATATTTATGGACGACCTATTCAAACTGACTCAGACCACCAACCTTGGTTACTATTTAGAAAAAGCCAATGCACACAGCTCCTGTGAGATTGCAATGCATGATGTTAAAGTTGCAAAAGTGCAATTTTCACTTAGTCTACACAACAGGCAATCTTCTTTATCTTGCTGATACTTTATCCAGATCACCCAGAAAAAAACACTGAACAGCATAAAAATGTAAAACCTGATTTTGAAGTCATGGAAGTGAGAATTTTTTTCTCCCACATGTCTTGATAAGCTTAGAACTCACACAGTGTCAGATCCAGTTGTTCAGAAACTCAACCACTTTATCAGTCAAGGAAGACCATCAAAGCAACCTTGTATGCCACTAGACATGCAGCAGTATTTTCCTTATAGAGACAAGATCTTGATGGAAAATGGCATCATCATGAAAGGTCCAAAAGTAATTGTTCCAAAATTCTTGCAACAAGAGTATATTAAAATCTTGCATTGTGGCCACCCAGGAACTGATTCTACCAAAAGAAGGGTAACAGGACTAGTATTTTGGCCTTCTGTGTCAAAAGACATTGATAAAGGACTTTCACCTTGTTCTGTTTGTAATAGTACTAAACTGCATCAGTAAAAAGAACCACTTCAGCTAGGCCATATTCCAGAACTACCTTGGTCAACAGTAGCTACAGATATTTTTGAATGGAATGTTCAACATTACCAAGTGTTAGTAGACCCTTATTCAGATTGGTTCAAGATTGACCTACTTTCTAATCTGATGTCCAATACCATCATTATGAAGTTGAACAGACATTTTTTTGTCCATAGTAGTCCGCACAAATTTGTTTCTGACAATGGTGCACAGTTTACAAGTCAGCAGTTTAAAAGATTTGCTGAAACATGGGACTTTATTCATGTTATGAGTAGTTCTCAATACCCACAATCAAATGGCTTGGCTGATCCTGCAGTTCAAAGTGCAAAACAGTTGTTGGAAAAATGTAAACATGATAATACTGATGTTTTTCTAAATCTGCTTAATCTCAGAAAAATTCCTTGCGACTATCTTCTAGGTTCATCTGCCCAGAGATTAATGTCAAGACAAACCAGAACCACACAACCAATCAGAAAGAATTTGTTGGTTCCAAGTGCTAAAAACAACAAAGCAGTAAAACCTCAACTCCTAATGAAGTGTTTGTCCCAAACGTCCTACTATGATAAAACCAGCAAGCCTCTGAATCCATTAAAAGAAAGAGAGATAATGAGGATGCAGACAGTGAAAGGATTTGACCGAATAGGACTTTTGAAACATTTGTGTGAGGAACTGAGATCCTACATCTTTGAGTCATAAGGTATGTAATTCAGGCGGAACCAGAAACATTTATTACCTATGTCCAAGTCAGTGTTACTGCATCTTGTGTGTAATAAAGACTCTAATTCTCATAGTGATTTGTCCAGTGTTCCTATTCCAGTGAAGAAGAACATTCCTCAGTGACTGTCCCTGTTGCTAAACCCGGTTCTAATCATTATATTATAAGGTCAAGTTGTATCTCAAGATATATATATATATATATATATATGTATATATATATATATATATATATATATATATATATATATATAATTTGCATGCTCATCCAATTGTAATTTTTCATTGTAGAACAGAATAATCAAAGAGGGAGGATGTAGATCAGAGTGTGTGCTGTACCTTTAAGTGCTATTCCAGTCAGTGGGCACGTGCATATAAGTGCTGACCACATGCAAGCAAGAGTGCCATTCTGAGTGAGCAGTCGGAGTGTAAGCATGTATGTGTGTAGTAGTCATTTAGTTAGTTCCTTTAAGTTTTATGTTCCAGTCATCCATCCTGATATGCTTGTGTGTAATAAATACTTAAACATACACCCAGCCTCATCGTCTTATTTGAATACACAAGACGAGTGACAGATATCATAGCAATTTTATCTTGGAAAACCACTGAAAGAATGCAAAGAATATTTCATATATGGTAGAAATGCATGTACAAAGGCTAAAGAAAGAAAGACAAGAAGGCTAGAGTAGATAAAATCTACATTCATTAAAAGAATCAGACAGATACTAATGTTACCAGTTATATGCATACATATTTATACAGACTAGTGCAAGAAACACTGGAGACAGCTATATCAGTGTTGTACAGTTTATTGACAGTAATAAGGCAAAAGTAAACAAAAGCAAGATTGTATCTGGGAAGAGAAAACACAAAAGTCCTACAGATTTTCACCTCCAACAGTTCCTCCAAATGACAAATAGAAGGAGTCTCCTCTCCTGCAGAGATTCTTCCTCTATACTAGCAGGCAGATGTCACTTCCACTCAATTCTCCTGTTTTTAAAACACAAATGTCTTTTCCAGGTAGTTATGCCTTTACTCTGCAAGACTAATACCTTCTCCAGGAAGTTCTTTAACTTTTCATATAGATAGTTCCTCTGTTCTGTGGGACATATATCTCTTCTCCATAAAATTCCCTCTATACTAAGTTGCTAACTTCTCTTTGCACACAAATTTTCCCTCTGCACTGAAAGGAAAATGTATCCTCCAAGTATTCAAGCTCATACTATGCACCCATACTAAGCCCCAATGACCCCCTTCCAGCAGCCTCCTTTTCTGTATGGCTCATGAAACCAGGATAACCCATCCACTGAGGTTGTGAAGCTACCTGATTAGATACCCCAAGGTCACATCTAGGTCAGTTAAAATCCTTGCCATCCCTAACCTCTGTATGAACTTATCCAGCAGTTTCAACATCAGACAAGTGGCAAAGATACATTCCTCAATAACTTCCAGTTTAAGCATTTTTCTTATTTCTATACTTATTGCCTTTCTTTTGGACTTTAGAACCTTATGTAGTTTTGTTTTTTTTTATTCCCTGACACAGATGCTGTATTATAGTGAATTAATTTTACTCTGCTGGGTAGTGTTGAAAAAAAATCTCATTATTTTTCAGTAAGAACTCTTTTACATTTTGTTTCTGAGCCTTACACAAAATCTCATCTACTTAAACAGTAGGAACGGTACTTGCTGGTTCCTTAACTATTGCTATTTACCTCAGCTCCCACACTATTGACAGAAGTTTCAGATTCTCTCCATGCTTTTAACACATTCATGTGATATATATGGTCTAGTTTTCTCTTTACCCCTTGCCTTATTTTGTAGTTCACATTGTTAATTTTCACTGTCACCTCAAAGGGTCCTTAACATCCAGACAGGAATTTGTTGTCAGTAGAAGTAACTAACACTTTGTCCCTTTCTTTAAATTACTCTATTCTACCATTAAACTAAGAAAACCAAAGGCTGTCAAAACAAGCAAGAGGGGTATTTGCAAAGACTTGAATTCAAATAGATAAAATAGATAAGCACTTATGTCCTGTAACCAACAAGACTTCATTATATAAAATACTAGATATTACGTGCCATTTAAATACTCCCCATGTATCACAAGTTACATTCAGCAGCAATCCAATCCATTTACAATTACAGGCCCATCTTAAAACCTATAAAATAAATACAAATCTATTTACAAAACCTACCTGTACACTGTATTCCTAACTAACAATTAAATATTTTTTTGTAAAACACAAATACATAAACTTATCAAATCATATAGCACATAGACATCAATTATCTTGCTATAGCTTTCAAAAGGCAAGCATTTGAGCAATGTTCATTTAAGCCTGGCCAGCTATTAGCACTATGAGGCAGTTGCCAGTATAGCTCTGTTATCTCAAAGTGGAGTGAGCATGCTCCATCCCTTCTATTTTGTGTGACCTTTTCCAGAACTACAAATTTAAAGTCATGTCCAGGATAAATAACAATATGTTTACTCAAAACATTTGTTCTCCCTTCTTAATGTTGTATACTCATTTGCATACTCGATCCTTAAATATACATTCAGTTTTCCCAATATAGAAACATTAACTTTGGCATAGAGCTGCATAGACAATACCCTTTATAAGTCAATTGAATTTCTCCTGTAATCCCAAACTCCACCCTTTCACCTCAGACTGTTCACCATCTTTTTGTTTAGAACATCAGACTGTTCACCATCCTTTCATTTAGAATATCAACAAGTAGCACACCTCCAGTAGCTCCGGTTTCTTCAATACCAGACAGAAAAGAGTTATTACAGATAGATGCCAATTCCAACAACATAATCACCAACCAGAATAAGCAAAATTGCAAAGAAACAAAAAAACGGGTATAAGCTCCAATAACCATGACACCATAGAGTAAATAACCAGTGAATTTATTCTCTCATTCTGGTACCTCTGCTTTTCACGTTCAATGGAATGTTTAAACAACATAAAATCACTATTTATACACCAAGTGCTACTTGAAACAATTAATATATCTTTAATTAACTTTAATTGACATATAAACTTAAAAGAACCTACATCACCACCACATAAGAATAGTTTATGAATGCTATATATTTATAAAATTAATATAAAAAACGTGTTTAGTCAAAGAGTTTGGAGAATATTTTTGAATGATTTTTGAATGTATTTTTTGAATTAATTTTAAATGAACTTTGTATATATGTATAATGATAGGTAAATATTTTTGGAATAATATTTGTGTTATGAATTTAATGTTTCTTGTGTTTGTAGAAAATATTTATGAATGATTGGTGACCAATTTTAGGTAAAATACATCTAACAGTTACATTTAAATGTGTGGTTGAGATGTAGGTTATCTTAAGTGTATATGTTAATTACAGATTAATTGTTTCAAGTAGCACTTGATGTATAAATAGAGTGATTTTGTGGTGTTTAGACATTCCATTGAAGGCCAAAAGCTAAGGTACCAGAACAAGCGAATAAAATCACTGGTAATTTTACTCTGTGGTGTCATGGTTATTGGAGCTGTTTTTTTATTTCTTTGCAATTTTGCTTATTCTGGTGTCTTGTTAATGTATATGTATCCCTAGTGTACTTCCACACAAGGAAAATGTCATTGAAATACTGGATATACAATCTATAAGAATTATTGCATTCACCATCTAGTATAAACTGCTTTTCCCACTGAACCATGATTATGTTGGCAAACAGTGAGCCACAACTGGAGCCCATGGCTACCCCTTTTACCTGAAGATAATCTTTCCCTTCCAAATGTATGAAATTGTTTTCAAAACCATTTAAAGTAACTCTCCATACTAATTTATTTTATCCTGCTTAATGTTTTTCTCAAGAAGGAATTCCCAGGACCATTTTAGACCCAGATCATGCAGAATAATGATATAGAGATTGTTAACATCAATCATAATCAGTTTGTCCCTCTCATTAAACTCCAAATAATTGATCTTGTCTAAAAAGTCCCAGAAATCCCTACATACCTGCCTTTCATCCTTTAAAAAAATGTTCAGTGTAGCATCCAAATACTTAGCGCACACACTAGCAATTCAGCCCCTCGCATCCACAATGGAGCACATTGGTGGGTTATAGACACATTTATGGATTTTTGGAAAACCAACAATTTTAGGGGTAGTAGGAGTGATCGTATTTAAATAATTAAATTTGTCTATTGTTATTCCACCATCTACAAACATGTCCTTAATTTTGCATCCTGATTTTTCTATATGTTAAATTCATTTCATTAATTCATACTGGTATATATGCATCGTTATTCAGAATATGTAGCATTCTGTTTATGTAGTCTAGTCTATCCATCTTTACTATCCTACCCCTTGTCTGGATTCATTATTCTACAACTCTGATTTTTAATAAATTCCAGTTTCTCAATATCGGTGTTTTAAAAAGTTAGGTTTGTTAGCAACAGGAGTATTAGCAAACATATTTCTAAGATCAAATTCACATTTTTGTAGCGCTGTAAAACTGGGTGAAGGAGTGGGTTAAAAGTGCTAGATACCTTTAAATTATCCATTGATGTGGAGTTAAACTATTGTACATCAATTTCATAGGTTCATAGGTTCATAGGTAGGTACTAGGCTATCTGCCCGAGGGCATTTATACGCCTAGCCAGAGTGTGTCGGCTTTCGCAGCCCCATTGATTAATTAACTGAGCCATTGTCAAGCAGAGCCAATGAAGTGATCTCAGAGGTATATTTTCTGTTACCCATCCACTCATCAAGGCTTCACTTGAAGAGTGTTAGTGAGGGGCTCTGCCTAATGTAGTTAGGAATTTTGTTCCAAAGCATGGGGAATCTCTGTGACAGGAATCTATCCCTCCAGCATGTTCTATTTATTGTTGTGGTGAGGTTTAGCTCACTAGAGCGCGTGGCTCTCAGTGACTTGGATTTCTTTAGGTGGAGCATGTCCATTAATTCTGAGTTGGACATGGCTTTGTAAGTCAGGCAGAGATCACCTCTGAGTAAGCGATATGCCACTGAGTACAGCCAGAGTTTTTTCAGTCGGGGCTGCATAGGACATATGTTTGAGGTCAGTAATCCTCTTAGTGAGGTGCTTTTGTGGTCTTTCCAGCTGTTGTAAGTGTCTTGTGAGGTACATCCCAAATGGGGCATTGTACTCTATGATGGTTCTGATGAGTGACGAGTAGAGGGGCACTATAACCTCTTTATTTCCAGATGCGAACCCCTTAGTAATTAGATGGACCACATAGAAGGATTTCCTAACTACTTTGGCAATATGATTGTCAAAGGAGAGATTACTATCTACCAGGGTCCCCAGATCTCTTATTACCTCTGCTGTATTAAGGGGGCTGCCACCTATGTGGTAATTTGTGGGTATTTTGTTTTTCCCAAATGGGATGACTATGCATTGTTTGGCATTTAGCTTGAGGCCATGACTTTGACACCAGGTGTCTGTCTCAGTAAGGCCTTTTTGAAGGATGTCCGTGTCAGCCAGAGAGTCAATTATGGCTCCCAGTTTGCAGTCATCAGCGAACTTGGTTAGCCATAGTCCTCCTGTGTTTGCCTGTACTTCTGAGAAATATATGCCGAACAGTAGGGGCCCGAGAACCGAGCCTTGCAGGACACCACTTGTGACTGGTTTAGAGTCGGACCTGGAGCCCGCTATTCTTACCATGTGAGTTCTGTCTGTAAGCCAGTTGGCAACCCATCTCATGACATAGGGGTTTATGTTCAGGCTGGTGAGTTTTCTATAATACCCGAGTGAGGAATGGTGTCGAATGCCTTGGCGAGATAAAGGTAGGCTGTGTGAACCACCTTTCCCTCATCTATGGCCTTGGTGACTGTCTCAAAGAAGTCAACCAGGTTTAGTAGGCATGATCTGCCCTTAACAAAGCTGAACTGGGTCAGGTCAAGTGTTTGGAGGTTCCCAATGTCTTTGTTAATGAGTTCCATGATGATGCACTCCATAGCCTTGCAGACCAGGCTAGTCAGGCTTATGGGGTGATAGTTACTAGGGTCAGTTGGAGCGGAATAACCATTGCTGTTCTCCATTCTATGGGCACGTAGCCTGTGGAGAGGCTGAGGTTGAACAGCGTGTTTAGGTGGGTGGTTAGTTCGTTCTGTAGTTCTTGCAAGACGCAGCCTAGGACACCATCTGGCTTCATTGATGCTGTGTTTTTGGCTTTTGAAAGGGCTATTTTCACCTGTGCCTCTGTGATTTCTGGGACACAACACTTTTCCGGTATTGTCGTGGGCCCTTTTGAAGGTGAGAGGGAGGTGAAGTTTGCACTGAATCTATCTGCCAAGATGTTGGCAATATCAGTAGGTTCAGTATATTTTGTGCTATTTTTCACTAGTTCAGAGCATATCTGTGAGTTGCCACTTAGATTCTTGACATAGCTAAAGAAGGCTTTGTGGTTATCTTTTGAATCCTTGGCTATTTTTCTTTCAAAGTTAGCCTTGGATGATTTTATGAGGGACCTTACTTTCTTACTGATACTGATCAGGGATGTCTTTCCTTCTTGGGATTTGCTTTTTTTCTGAACTAGTTTCCTCCTTTTGTTGTATAACCTGTATATGTCAGGGGTCCACCAGACTGGTTTCCTTCTCTTAGGGGAGTGAGTCTTGGTTTTGCTAGGGATGGCACGATCCATGCATCCTTGTAGGTGCTCATAGGTGCAATTGTAAAGGATTCTGCATCTTGGGCAGTGTTATCCTTTAGCGTGGGGGCTGTGAAACTTACCACCTCTGCCTTAAGTAAGGTGAAGTTTGCTTTAGAAAAGTTTTTCACTGTGGTTTCCTTGATTGGGGGTGGTGGTGGGGTGTGGACATCCAGGGTGATTAGTTTATGGTCTGATCTACCCAGTGATGGGTTGACCTCCGGTACGGAACACCTGTCCCCCATGTTGGTGATGACCAGATCCAATATGTTATGGCCTCTGGTAGGGGAGTTTACCAGCTGATCCAGCGCATTTGTGTTGATAAATTCCAGGAAGCGCTGAGCCTGGGAGTTTGTACTCAAGTAGTTTTCCCAGTTAATGGTAGGGTAATTGAAATCGCCCAATATCAGGGTGTTTGGTAGGGCCTTCATGTTTTCCAGTGTCTCCAGAAAGGTGGAGTGTTGGTCCTGGGTCATGGAGGGTGATCTGTAGCAGGCCACAATTTGCATTGCAGATTTGCCCAATGTTAGTTGCACCTGGATGATCTCAGAGGTATCATGCTGCACCACTAACCTGGAGGTGTGGGTATCCTTGATGAATATGGATACACCCCCTCCTTTTGTGTTTTGGTCCGTGTTCTGTGGCCGAAATGTGTGGTATAAGTTGTAGCCCAGTAGTGCTGGAGTGTTCTCTGGAGTCTTGAACCAAGTTTCAGTTACTGCACAGATGTCGACGTTGTCCATACTTAGGAGTGCTTCGAGCGCATGCATTTTGAGATTTAAACTCCTGGCGTTGAGTAGCATAACCCTCATTTTTTTACTTGTGCTGTTTATGGAGGTGGGTTTGAATTTTGAGCCTTGCCTAAAAAAGGCACTATGGGGGCAGCAAGAGCCTTGGCCAGTATTTGAAAGCCAAGGGGTGACAGGTGCAAGCCGTCTCTTGTGAAGCAACATGGCTTGTCGAGCATGTAATCCCAGGCTGACAGACACTTGATCCCCTTTGAATGACACCAGAAGCTTAGCCAATTGTTGAAATTGATCATTTTTTCTTTATATTGAGGTATCATTCTTGGTGAGGGCAGGATGCTACTCAGGGTCAGGGTCATACCAACCTGGGTTGCATGATCAGAGAGCTCTTCCATGTCTCTTTTCATGTAATCCAGGGAGGTATGTCTCAGGTCATTCACACCAACCTGAACAATGACAGAGTCATATTTGTACTTGTTCTGGAGTGACCTGAGTGCTTGTGTTATGTGGCGGATTCTGGCTCCAGACAGGTAGCTAACAGTAACCTTCTCCTTGTCCAGCCTAGTGAGTGGGGCATCAGTGTGCCTGACTATTGAGTCACCTATTACTAGTGTGTTAGGTATGTTATTTCACCTTTAGGCCTGTGATTGTGTGGCACATTGATTTTGTGTTTTATGTGTTGTCTGGTTTGTGACGGGAGGTGCAGGTTTTGTGAGTGTCTGCTTTGGAGCTCTCTGATGCTTTTGCAGGTTTTTATTCAGAGCCTCCGTGTATGATTTTGTGTATTTATGTGTATTTTTTTCCAGTGCTGGTTTAGTAGGTCTATGTGAGGATGGAGGTGTGGTGCAAGTGTTAACCTTCTCCTTATGACTGTCTGTTCCAATCTTGGGTGGAGAGACCTTAGCCTCCAGTTTGGCTGTATAATTGCATCTCTCACATATGTTAGTGTTTTGTGGTAGGAGGATAGGGCTGTCTGTGTACATGAGGCAGTTGTAACATTGCCTCAGTATACCCAGATTTACCAGCTGGACTGGACAGTATACCTGAAGTTACCCTTTGGTCATGCCTGAATAGTAGGGTGAGCTGCTTAGTCGCTTGGTTAGTGAGGGGTGGATAAAGAGCCTTGCCCTGCTGGGCAGTCAAATGTTGGGGTATATTAGTGTTTGCTATTAGTTCTGAGCAAGTGCTGGACTGTAGGATGCTTTTTGAGTACTTAGGTTGAGAGTTAGACTAGTTTCAAGTGAAAAACTGAAGAGGAGACTTAGTGGAGCCAGGAATAATTTAACCCTAGCTAACCGGTGCTGCCCAGTGCACCAAAACATGCAAACACGGTTTTTAAACTACTAACTTCTGGGCTGAAACCACTCCTCCAGGGACAGATGGCTGCTCAAAGTTCCCCTCTCTCACACGTGAACAGAGAAACTTCCCTCTATCCAAGTAAGGTATGGGCAACTCAGAAATTTGTAACACAGCCCTGAATTCAGCGCTCCTGAAAACTGGAATTTAAAATTCAGTTTCCTAACATATAGCTTGATATTGACTAAAACATTTGTTATATTAGCTTTTTTTGATGGAACAAATGACATACCTTTCCACAGAAAATCCACAAGTTCAGTTTCAATACTACAGGATGTAAAATTATACAGATTAAAATCACCCCCACTACTTGTAACAATGTCCGAGTATGATCCATTTGTAGCAATTAAATGTTTGTTACTTTCTCGTGGAACTGCATTAAGCTCGCCATTTTCTATTCTTGTCAGTTGGACTAATTCTGGAGGAATGTCCGATTCCTACCATTCCACTGGTTCATTGTTGGAGGAGGTGGCTGATTCCTCTCTTCCATTGATTTCTGGTATTCTTCTCTTTTGTCCTGTCTGATTTCCAGAGAGGAGGAAAAATCCAGGCTTATTATTTAGATCCTCCTGGTAGTTATTGACATTTTGCTGTGAAAATCTATTATTAGGATGATAGGACTGTCATTCTGGTTTCTTATCAAATTTCTGTTTGCCTCATGTTAAACAAAAACCCTGTCATCCTTCCAATTTGCAGGATTAATGTGAATTTATATGAAGCAAGTCAGACTACTTTATTGTGGCTAAAAATTGTGTGAAACAAAAATAAACAAGCTGAATAAAAGTAAGGTGGGTTCTGCTGAGAGTTGGAGTGCTTGATTTTGATTGTCCAGTTCCTGTAGCGGCATTGCCTGCATTTTGATTGGCCGGCTCCTGTGGAGATGTAGCCCTACAGACTTTAAATACCAGGTTTCTTGCTCAGTTTAATGCACTGCTGCTCAAGCAGAGCAGAGTGAACCATATTTTATCCTTTTAGGCATCCAACAAAAGAGCCTAGTCTACAACAGGTAAGGCAACTTCTTTATACTTGTCATATTTGAGTTATAATTTTGAAGAGTGAATGCTTATTTGACCAGATGCTTTTCTGTACTTTAAAAAAGTGACTGTTCTTTCTAATGGAGTTCCTGTCGGAAGTCTTTTGAATGAAGTTGAATAAGATTGCGGTACAGCACAGTAAGGTAATTCACCCTTACCCCACTGTTGTGTGATCTCAGAGTTAGTATAAAAAATAAGCAAGGAGAGTGGGTGGGGGGTGGTGCTAGTCACCCTGAAAAAAAAACATTATAAGGTAATAATTGTTTGTTTCTTTGAGTGTTTGCTCATATGAGCATTTACTCCAAACTGATCACTGTTTAGAAGTTCATTCATAAGACTGTTTGCTGTTTTATGAGGCACTCCTTATTTCATGTAGTTAAAAGACATAGCACTTTTTAGCTTCTTAACTCACTGACTGCCCTTCTCCTGGATACATTTCTGAAATTAGCCCATTTGTGTTCCTGACTGTTGTATTACTGAGTTAACCTTAAGTAAATAAACTGACCAAATATTGTTCCACGATCACCCCTAAAAAGGGACTGTGCCCATTGGGCCTACCTGGTTAATTTTGTCATGGTCAGCTGCCTATCAGGTGCCAGGATCTAACAAATCACGCATGCGTTCATGTTACGCAACAAGTACCATTATGACAGTCATAGTCCATGTTGGAAGAATGACTTGAGACATACCTCTGTGGAGTATATGAAGAGAGACATGATGGAACTCTGATTATGTGTCCCAGACAGGTATGTCTCTAGCCCTAAGCTTTCTATATCCAGGATGATGCCACAATATAAACAAAAATGATTGACTTCAACAATTGGCTCAGCTTCTGGTGTCAGTCCAGGGGGATCCAGTACCTGTCAGCCTGGAAGGATATGGTAGACAGACCTCACTGCTTTGCTAGATATAGTCTGCACCTATCTACCCTAGGCTTTCTAATACTGGCAAAGGCCCTTTTCTTCCCCATAGTGCCTTTTTTAGGCAATGTCAAAATAACAAATTTTCCAACATAACAAAATCTGATCAAGACAAACTCAGTGTCTTGCTGCTTAATGGTAGGAGTTTAAATATGAAACTGAGCTCCCTGGAAGCACTTCTCACCTTGGAGGATGCTGACATCTGTCCAGTTACTGAGTCGTGGTTCAAGGGCACTGACAGCACCCTAGCCGTGCAAGGCTGCAATGCCTTCCACATGTTCAAAACTCAAAATGAGTGTGAAGAAACCAAAGGTGTAGGTGTATACATCTTTATTAAAACCATGTACACTTCAAGACTGGTCAAACAGCATGACTCTGTCAAACTACTCCATGTCCAGTTAACTATTGGGAAATACCATACCACATCATTGCTAGCTATAGGTCCCCCACCATGAACCAGGGTAAGCATACCACATACCTTGATTTTCCTTAATTGTGGGTGATTTCAACTATCCTTACATAAACTGGGGGGCATACACAAGCAAAAACATGCTTACCCAGAGGTTTCTGGACTTTGTTAACATAAATGCTCTGAAGCAGATTGTCTGCACCCCCACTAGGGGCTCTAATGTTCTGGACATAGTACTCAACAACACGGGGGAGTCACTGTACTTCCCCATGCTTGATGCCCTCCATGGTTAGGTCAAACCACAAATCAGTCTTGTTTGAAGTAACTACTGGAACTGACACACTCATAGGAAAAAAAAAATATATATATATATATATATATATATATATATATATATATATATATATATATATAAAAACTTCAACCAATCTACTTCAGCCTGCTAAGCAATGGTATAAAAAGGATCATACCATCCGCAGTTGCAGACATCAATGATCACTATGCAGAAGTGTACACAAATGCCCTGTACAAACACTTAAGTGACTGCATAAACTCTGCTGTACCTGACCAGATCAAAATCAGGTCTTCCCATAAAAACAAACCACAGTGGCAGACTTCAAGTATAAACAGATTATATAACAAGAGGAAGATACTGTTGTCCAAAAGCAAGACAGATATCATGCTGCAGAGGAAGAGTTCCCTCCCAAGCCTAAGCAAGAAAATCAGAAATCTTGTAAAGTCTTCTAAAGCAAATTATGAAACTAAAATCGCATCCCTAGCCAAGGATAATCATAAGGCATCCTTTAACTATATCCAAACTCTAAAAGGGAATGTCCAGCTATGTGCCAAAATGGTTGTAGATGGGATAACTCATAATACATCAGAAGTTATCACCAACCTGCTAGCTGACAGATTCAGTGTAAACTGTATCCCCCTATCCCCACCTACCATATCCCAAAGCATACTTGACACCAGGTCTCTGTCTAGTATCTCTAGAGAACAGTTCATCTCTGTATTCACCAAGGCCAAGGGGTCCTGATGGAGAGATGAAGTCAGCAAGCAAAGGAGAGTAGTAGTGCTGAAATTTAATTCATCCTCAAGTCTTGCTGAGTACCTTTGTGAGGTGGACCCTTTTTTTCACAAAATCTCACCAAGACGACATTGATATATAGACTATATTTATATAGCATATATCATGGACAGAAGTAAAACAAAAATAAAAAAAAGATAGTGGGTGCACAAGACCCAGGGGAAAAAAGTGCCCAATCCTGATAGGTGCACTGGTGCAAGGACTGGAAAAAATGACAGTGTAGAATCCTCAAAATACGGAAACAATCCTACAATGGGGCCAGGCCAGTCTCAGGGGGAGGATGCCCCCCCCCATTATAGAAGGAAGCAGCCATCCACAAAAACGACAAAAACTGATTGGCCAAAGAAGAGTCATAAAGACAATATAGTGAACTACTGAGGATAAGAAAGAAATGATGTATTGTTACTATTATGTAAAAAGCCAAGAATTTCCAGGCACAAGATATACAAAACGATTAAGAGAGAAATTAGAGGAAAGAAAAATACTTCCACAGGAAAAACTGTCAGAAGCTTCAAATAAAAATTTGCGTTCATTACTACAACAGCTTTTTAAAAAACAGTATATAGATCAATACATTTTGATCTGTTTGGAAAAAAATGTATATGAGGAAGTGAGAAAATATAAACAACAAAACCTAGAGATATTTGAAAAATATAAAAAAGAAATATGGATAGGAAAGAAAGAGAGATGTGATATGGTGCAATATGTATGTGAAGGAGAAAGCTAAGTTAACTAATATAGAGAAGGAAGTCTTAAAGATATTCAAAGAGAAATACAGGTAAAGGCATCCAGATATGGAAAATTTGACAATAAAAAGATTAATAGCACAAAAATGTAATGTAGAAAATAAGATTAGTAAAGCAGAAGTTAAAGAAATAATAGTTGAAGTTATGGAGTGCCTGCAAAGTGAATGATTTGATGTAGAAGGTCTAAAACAGACTACATCATGGCATGATGGAGTGAATCCCCAGAATAAGGAAGAGCAAGAAGATCAGGAAAAATATCAATAAGAAATATGGACATGGGAAAGGTAAAGAGATTTAATATGATGTAATATTTATGCAAAGGAGAAACCAAAACTAACCAACACAAAAAGAGCAACACCAAAGATATTTGAAGAAAAATACAGGCAAAGGAATCCTGATATGGAAAATTTTACAATACAAAAAATAAGAAGACTAAGAGGTAAAGTAGAAAAAGAGATTAGTAATGAAGAAGTCAACGAAATAGTAATTGAGGTTATGGAACAGCTGCAAAGAGAAGGATTCAGTGTAGTAAATCGAATGCAGAAAGCACCACAACAGGATAGAGCAATGTATATCCAAATTAAGGGGAAACCAGTGGAACAGGAAGCAATTGGTCAGGTGTCATATCAAGATATTTTGGAGCCTTCCATAGGAAACCAGTATAAACATTCACTTGAAGCTAGACAGCAAGGAAAGGAACAGGAAACTGTGGAAACTCTGATGCAGTCAATGTTGAGGAGTAATAGGCCAGTGAGTTACCATATAACAGAACAACAGATGACACAGGATGAAATTGAAGAGAATGTGCCACAGGAAGATGATATAGAACTTTATATAGAATGCCCGCAGGAAACGGAAAACAAGGGATGTGCCCTCAATATGGAAGAAAATGACATAAGAGAAGAGTTGCTTGATTTAATAGACAAAGACATATATATCAAGATCAATGAGAGAAATAGACTGCAGAAGGTTAATTGTTTGTGTCTTTTGGCTTTTCCCGGTTAGGGGTCGCCACAGCAGAACTCCGGTCCACTAATGATTGGCAGTAGATTTTTGACGTGCAGAGTTTGCCAGCCCTGACGTACAACCTTCAATGAAGGTACGCCCATTCATGCATGTCTCCACACAGAAGACGCTCTAGCTGAGAATCGAATGGCACAACGTCTTGCTGTGAGGCGACAATGCTACCGCAGCACCACCACCGCAGCGAAGGTTAATAAAACCCCAAAAGTCAGAAGCTTGATAAAACAAATGAACACAGTAATTAGGACTGTCCATAGAGATCCATGCAATATAACAGAGATAAACAGGATATATTACTGTGCTGCTAAATTAATAACTGATAAAGTTCTACCAAAGGAACACAGGGTAGCAAGGGGAAAGGAAGGGGAGAAAACGAATACCATCATGGAAATATCGAATAGAGAAAACTATAAAGCAGCTAAGACAAGAAGTGTCATTATTAGAAGATTATAGAAGATGGAACAGATCAACAAAAATGCTAAGAAAGATAAATGTGATAAAAGCAATGTGCAGTATTAGAACAGACCAGGATCTATTATGCACTATTGGAAATAAACTAAAAATTTAAAAAACAGGCGGAACGACTTAGAAGATGCAAGGATAAATTTAAGGGAAAAGCACAAAATAAGCAATTTATTGATAACCCAAAAAAGTTTTATAGAGAATTGGGAAATAAGGTAAAAGGAATTGAAAGACCACCAAAAAAAGAGGAAGTAGATACATTTTGGAGAAGTATCTATGAAGATCCTGTGGAACATAACAAAGATGCTAAATAGATAGAAGAAGTAAAAGAAAGAATAAAAAGTTTAAAGGTACAGGATATGAAATGGGATGAAATAACAGCAAGAGAGATTGAAACAGTTGAGAAAAGGCTCTAACTGGAAAACCCCAGGCCCAGATGCAGTACCTAACATTTGGCTTAAAGTATTAATTTCTTTGCACGAGGATCTAGCCATAAGTAAGAACTATTTATATGCACACCCCGAACAGATGCTGCACTGGTTAACAACAGTAAAAACAATGTTCTTACTTAAGAGTGAACCCGTAAGCTACCCTAAAAATTATAGACCAATAACTTGTCTTCCAATGACGTATAAACTATACACGGGAATTGACGCTGGCAGAGTTTATAGTCATTTAGAAGAAAACTCAATTGTGGCAATAAAAGAAAGTCATATGGAACAAAGGATCATTTGTTGCTAAACAAAGTTATAGTGGAGAACTGTAAGAAGGGGAAGAATCTAAGTATGGCATGAATTGACTACAAAAAAGCATTTGATAGTATCCCACATTTATGGCTAAAAGAGTGCTTAAAAATGTATAATATACACCTTACACTGATTGATTACATTACAGTAACCATGAAACAGTGGCACACCACCTTGCAATTAAGCCGTGATAGAGGACAGATTATTATCCCAGGGATAAAAATTCAAAGGGGGATATTCCAGAGTGATTATCTGTCACCGCTGCTATTCTGCCTTGCATAATTCCATTAAGCTGTCTACTTAACAGCTTAAGCCATGGCTACAATTTGGCTCCTAGAAAACAACAAAGTCTAATGACTTCTCATCTTCTCTTTGTCGATGATTTAAAACTGCATAGCTCATCAGATGAGGAACTGAAAGCACAGCTGGAGGTTGTCAAAACTTTTTCAAATGATATTGGAATGTCATTTGGACTTGACAAATGTGCAAAAGCAACCTTTAAAAAAGGAAAACTGTGGCACCAGGAAAATATCAGTCTGGGACAAGAATGTGTTGTAAAAGAACTTGAGCAGGAGGGGGTGTATAAATATTTGGGAATTGATGAAGGATCAGCAATAAAACATGAACAAGTGTGAATAAAATTCAGTAAGGAGTACTTTAGAAGACTTAAATTAATCCTGAAAACAGCATTGACATCTAGGAACAAGATCCAAGCTATAAATCAGTTTGCTCTTCCTGTCCTAACTTATAGTTTTGGAGTGATTGACTGGCCCCAAAAACTGTTGGATATATTGGATATTAAAACAAGAAGAATGCTCCATGCTCACCAAATGATTTATAAAAGTCAGTGTATACCAAGATTATATATTCCCCGTTCAGAAGGAGGGATGGGCCTCCTTGAAATTGATTACATGTATAGATCAGCAATAGTGGGACTCCACACATATCTTCTGACCTCACAAGATCCAAATGTAGTGAAAGTTTTGAAACATGAGGAAAATAAATTTAAGATGAAGTCTCTGCTTAATTTAGCAGAAGTATATCGACGTCAAGCAAGAATGGAAATCAGACCAGAAGTAGATAAAAACAGGCAGCAACTGAATGTGCTAAAAAACAAAAGAAAGAATATAAAGTGAAGGACCAGATGAGAAGGCAAGAAATGTGGAAAGAAAATAAATATAGTTGCAAGTATAGAAAACTTTTGGGAAGAGCCTCATGTTGATCAAGAACGAACAAAGGAATGGTTAAGGAGAGGTGAATTCACATCAAAAAATGAAAGGTTAATATTGGCAGCCCAAGATAGTGGGCTATGTACATGCTGGTTTACTAAGTCCACTGAACATGTGGGAGAAACAGACAAATGTAGTTTTGTAAAACCAATTTGAAAACGGTCACACACCTTGTTGCTGGTAGCGATGCACTAATGGCAGAGGGACTGTATACTGAAAGACATAATAATGTGGCGAGACTGTTGCACTGGAGACTCTGCAAACATTATGGTATCAAAGTGGTTGAAAAACACTGGAACTGAACCACAAAGAATCATAGAAAATGATGACATTTATATCACATGGGATCACCCATTACCAATAGTTCAAAATATAGATGCTAGAAAACTGGACATAATTGTCCAAGAAAAGAAGACAAAAGTAGCATTGATCATTGAAATTGCCACACCCAATGACTACAGTGTCTTGAGTACAGAGACACAAAGTCATAAAATACCTGTATCTGCAAGCAGAAACAAGAGCCATGTGGAAGAAAGATACCCAGACAGTTCCAATAGTAGTAAGAGCAATGGGTCTTATAAAAAAGAATTTAGTTGTATTTAGATATGTTACCAATCCATGTAACCTCATACGAATTGCAGAAGGAGTCATTACTAGGCACATTGTGGGTGCTGCAAAGGCCACTTTTGGCTGATGTCAAAGAGTGAAACAATACTAATTTCATGAACTTTAATCATACTTTGACTTAGGAATGGGGTCCATTCCTGTCATGGTATTAGAAACCCAAAAGACTTTGAGAAATTAAAAATGCCAAAAACATAACCTCATTGAGACCAGATATTATCCCAGGTAGTTTACTAAACAATCTAAAACAAGCTCTAGCAGACCAACTTGGTGTTCTCTTTAATCATAGCTTGAGAACTAGCTATGTTGCTGCACAATGAAGAACAGCAACAGTAATACCCCTTCCCAAAGGGGGGCTATCATCGGACCCTGGGAACTACAGACCATAAGTCTAACCAGCCTCATCTGCAAGGCCATGTAAAGAATTATCTTGGACCTTGTCAACAAGAACATAAGTAACCTCCAAACACTGGAACCAACCCAGTTTGGCTATGTTAAGGGTAAATTATGCTTATTAAACCTGGTATACTTCTTTGAAAATGTCACCAAAGCTATGGATGAAGGTAAAACAGTGCACACAGCCTGTCTTTACCTGGCCAAGGGTTTCAACACAATACCCCACTCTGGCATCATTAAGAAACTTATCCAGATAGGGATATACCCTTATGTTACTAGATGGGTAGCCAACTGTCTCACTGACAGAACAAACTCTGCCAAAATTGGTGACTCCAACTCCACCAGTAGAGCAGTCACCAGTGGAGTACCACAGGAGTATGTGCTGGCCCCTTAGTATTTGACATCTATTTCTTAGAAGTCCAGACCAATTTGGTTCACCAAGTTTGCTGATAATTGCAAACTGGGAGCAGTCACTGAGTCGCCCATTGATGTCAACTTATTACAAAAAGGGCTAACACAAACAAATGATTGGTGCAAAACCATTGTCTAAAACTAAATGCAAAAAAATGCATTATTATTCCCTTTCGCAAAATGGAATTACAATATTGACAGCACTCCTCTGAGCTCTAACCTAGTGGTATGAGACTTGGGAACACAGATTGAAAGCAATTTGAACTTTGACCACAAAGTTTCCACAGTAGTAAGGAAAATCTTCTACATAGCCCACCTCATAAGCACGGGCATAGCATCTAGGTCAAGGGATGTTATAACACCACTGTACTCAACCCTCATCAGACAACTAATACACTATAATGTACCCTTTTGCATGTACCTTGCCAGACACCCGCAGCAACTGGAGAGACCTCAGATCTGAAAGTTCGACTGCTGAATCCTACACTAAGGCATTGTATGAGCACATCCACTCATGCATGAATCGTGCCATCCCAAATAAAACCAAGATGCTCTCCTCCAAAAAAAGGAAGCCAATCTGGTGGTCCCCTGCCATAAACAAACTTTACAACAAAAGGAACAAACTGTTGCAGAAAAGAGGAAAATCCCAGGATACAAAAAACTCCCTTACCAGCCTCACTAAGAAACTGAGATCCCTCATATAATCCTCCAAAGCTAGTTATGAAAATAAAATTGCCAAAGATTCCAAAGACAACCACAAGGCATTCTATAACTATGTCAAGACTCTAAACGGCAATGCTCAGATCTGCTCTGAGCTAAAACAGAATGGCATTAAATATACTGATCCCAAGGATATTGCCAATATCCTGGCAGATCGATTCAGTGCCAACTTCACCCCCCTCTCACCCCCTAAATGGCCCATCTCAATACCGGACGATTGCCAAATTCTGGTAATAATGGCCACACATGTAAAAAACGCACTCTGCAAAGCTAAGAATACAGCATCCATGGGACCAGATGACATCCCGGGCTGTGTACTACATGAACTACAATATGAACTGGCACCTCACCTAAGTGTCATGTTTAATCATAGCCTCACCTCAGGTTTCATGCCCACTGAGTGGTGCAAAGCTACAGTTATCCCACTCCACAAGGGGAGATCCACCTTGGATCCCAGAAACTACCATCTCATCAGTCTGATGAGCCTTATCTGCAAGGCCATGGAGCATATTATCATGGAACTTATAAACAAAGACATTGGCAACCTTCAAACACTGGACCCCCCCAGTATGGGTTTGTGAAGGGCTGATCTTGTCTCCTGAACCTGATTGACTTCTTTGAATCAGTCTCCAGAGCCATGGACAAGGGTAAGGTGGTCCACACAGCCTATCTAAACCTCACCAAGGCCTTTGACACCACCCCCACTCTGGAATCATAGATAAACTTACTAAGCTGGGCATTAATCCCTACATCACCCAATGGGTTGCCAACTGGCTTACTGACAGAACCCACACTGTAAAAGTAGCCAACTCCAAATCCAGCTCCAGAGAAGTGACAAGTGGAGTACCTCAGGATTCAGTCCTGGGACCGCTCTTTTTTGGCATCTACTTCTGTGAAGTACAGGCCAACACTAAGGGACTCTGGCTAGCAAAGTTCACAGATGACTGCAAACTGGGAGCCATTATTGAATCCCCAAATGATGTGGATACTCTACAAAAGGGCCTTTACAGAAACAGATGCTTGGTGCCAGAGCTATGGGCTCAAGCTCAATGCCAAGAAATGTATAGCTATCCCCTTTGGGAAAAAACATGTACCCATGAATTACCACATAGGTGGCAGCACACTAAACACCGAAAGTGTGATAAGAGACTTAGGGACACAGGTGGACAGTGGTCTCAACTTCGATAACCACATTGCCACAACAGTCAGGAAATCCTTCTATGTGGCACACCTCATCACTAAGGGCTTTTCATTCAGAAAAAAGGGTGTAATTGTCCCACTGTACTCATCCCTCATTAGACCCATTATAGAATACAATGCCCCATTTGGTATGTACCTCTCAAGACATCTGCAACAGCTGGAAAGGCCGCAGAAATACCTCACTAAAAGAATCACAGGCCTAAAGCAGATGCCCTACGCTGACCACCTTAAAAAACTCCAGCTTTACTCTGTCACATATCGTCTACTCAGAGGCGATCTCTGCTTAACATACAAGGCCATGTCAAACCCAGAGCTGTTGAACATACTACACTTAAAGAAATCCCAATCCCTCAGAGCCACATTCTCCAGGGATCTAAACCTTGTCATCACAATAAACAAAACATGCTGGAGGGATAGGTTCCTGACCCAGAGACTCCCCAGACTCTGGAATAGACTGCCCATACATGTCAAGCAGAGTGCCTCTTTGGCCCTCTTCAAAAGGAACCTTGACGATTGGATGGGAGAAAGGAAATTCACCCCGGGGATCACGTCAGTTGCCCTGCTAGACAGGGGTCCAGGGAAGTAAATAGTGTGGGAAGAAATATCCAGTGAATTGTTATGGCTAGGCTTATATAGGCCCTAGGGCTGATAGCCTAGTACCAACCTATGAACCTATGAACCTAAGAAAATACAAGAACTCCAAACAGTGACCAGTGTTGACAGGCTGAAAGCCCTGTCACTTTACTCTGTATCTTATAGGCTTACTGAGATGTGACTTGTCTCGGGCCTATAGGGCAATCTCCAACCCTTTCCTAATAGAAATGCTGTACATCCACAAGTCAAATGGTTCAAAAGTCACTCGGTCTATGGATCTCAACCTAGCTTGTGACATAAACAGATCATGCTGGAGAGACATATGTCTCCCAGAGATTGCTGCTTCTCTGGAATAGATTCTCTATTCATGTTAAACAGAGCTCACCACTGATCCTATTCAAAGACAACCTAGATGATTGAATAGGAGACAACAAACTCCCCCCTGCAGTGGCACCCATGTCCCTCATGGACAGGGGTAGCCGGTGTTGATCACAGACCTGCTCTGTTCATAAATTTGTTCTGAGAACTATACAAAAAAACAAATGGAGATACTTGGATTTAACATGGCTAGGCTTGTAAAGGCTCTAGAGCCACTGGCCTAGTGACCTCCTATAAACCTATGAATTTTAATAATATTATACTTGTGTTCCTCATTTGTATTGTACTGTTGCTGCTTTTGCTTTGCTGATTCGAGTAGTATTAAGTTTGTTTCACTACTGTGTCTTGTCTTGACTGTTACTGACACTATAGGTATATAAAAACAAATTAACTTATTATGTTAGTTACTGATTGTCCTTTTTGATCACTGACAGTGTTGCTGGTCTGTTTGTTACTAATTATTGTATTACTACCCCACTAGAGCATAGAGACTAACCTATGTGATATATTTTTGTTGCACAGCAAACTGTTAGACTAGGATGGCATGGGCTAGTGGTAGAGCACCGGAATCCTAAATATAGCTATGTGAATTTGAGGCCTGCAAGCCCAAACCTTACACACAGAGGCAGACAGAAATGCCCAAACTAACATATCCCCCATATAACCTCTAGAAACTTTCCAACTAACACACTCCCCTCTTAATACATGCCCATGATACATAGGGAAACAACTGGTTTGAGTTGCACAGTTAAGTTTATAAAGGCCCTGGTGGTCATTAGCCTAGTCTATACCTATGAAACTATGATACTGCATCAAAACTATTCACTATATAGTTACTGCACTTGAAGCTACTCATTTAGATTATCTATAGCTATTACAAATATTGCACCCAAATGTGTTGGGTTAGACTCTCAGTTGCTATTTTTGTTTCTTCTAGTTAGGTAGAGACCACATCAGCCTAATGGCTAAAGCTATTTGATTTACATTTGTCACGTGCTACTGATTTCCTTATTGATCATACATATTTATGTCACTTCTACATTTCTTTTCTTTTTGCACTTATAGGTTTGTAGGTTCATAGGTGAATACTAGGCTAACTGCCCTAAAGGGCCATTTTAAGCCTAACCAACAGTCAGAGGTAAGCATCAAGTCCTGTACTTTGTGTCTATGAGGTAAAGACCTTAACCATTATATCAAACCCACACTTATCACTATGATATTAGCCACACCTCATATCTGTGAGGTAAACACCTTAACCATTATGTCAACCTCCAACTCTTATTTTTTAGCCTTTAGCTATATTCCATGTTATCACGTTTTCTAGACCAATTATTCCCCTCTGTCTTAAAATTATTAAGCTATTCTGTTTTTCTGTACCCATGTATCTCCACTAGCCAATATGGAATATCAGTCAGCTTTTGTCTCTTCTGTAGCCAGCCTGACAGTGCTACGTATTTTGAGGCAGTGGTGCCTGCAAATGCTTACCAAAAACTCTTTATTGCCATCACACAATGATTCAGTATTTCAGACATGTAACTTAACTTGGAGGCTACCTTTATACCTCAGAACACGTGTAGTAAGCAAAGCACACATACACACACAAAGCACAGAGCAATTCCACTAAATCAGATTATGCAGAGGTAATTAAGAGAAAACTGCCTAAGCCTCCCATGCTAAAAGCTAAGAAACTTGTCAGAAGATACACCCATCCCTTTTTCCTTATGAGGAGTATGTAGGTTTTAATCAGCATGTAAGGCTGTTGTTAACCTTTCCATTCTTATTAGGAATGCATTCTCAACTGTGCATCATCTGGGTTCCCCTTTATAATCTCAAAATACTGAACTCTCAAATTTCAGTATCTCGAGACCATACAGGCAAATTTTTAAAATAGCGAAAGTGCATAATCGCAAATTCAAATATCTCAAATTTGCAGTTATGGCTTTACGCTATGTTAAGTGCGGTGTTTTGTATGGATGGTGTCTGGTGTAGTGTGTGGATTTAGGTGCAATTTAAGGTAAGTGAGTGTTTTGTAAGAGTTTTGGGGGTGAGTTTGGATGTATGTGAGTCTGCTTGTAAGTTGAACATGTGGGTTAGGGTAGGCAGATGACATTATGAGTGTGTAAATGTTGGATGTGTTGGTGTTTGTGTGTGTGTGTGTATGTGTGTGTGTGTGTGTGTGTGTGTGTGTGTGTGTGTGTGTGTGTGTGTGTGTGTGTGTGTGTGTGCGCATGCAACAGGGACTGTAGAATGTCTGGTTGTGAGTTTTCTGTCTTTTTCTGTTTGTGAGATTTCGGAGTTAGTATATATAAGTAGGGGGTGTGGGAGGTGCAGGTGTGTTGATTTGTGTTATTGTGTTTGTGTATATTTTGTTGTTTGATTTGTTGTAGTGTAGGTAGATTGTGTATGTGTTGTGTGGTATATAGTGTGTTAATGTTTGCGATTTTGTGTTTCGCAGTTTTGGGGTTTCGGGATTTTGAGCGTTCGCCTTTATGGTTTTGAGATACTGAAATTCAAGATTTCAGTATTTCGAGATTATAAAGGGCAGCCGTCCTCTGTAGTGTGTCAGGCTACTGACCTCCTTCATTTTCACTAGAAATATTTTCTTTATTAGGAGTGCCCATTTTTATCAGACTATCAGACTTCAGTTCCTTCCTCCCCATTCTTACAAGACATATATCATACGTAAGTTCTTAGTAGTTCTTAGGCTGTTGATGTTGTTCTCCATCATTCTTACAAGGTGCATGTTCAGAATTGTGTGTTGTTAACAGTATATCAGTGTAATCCTATTGTCCTTTCTTATTCTCACTCAAAGCAGAGACTGCTACTAATAGGGTATCTTGCTGCTGGTACTGCCCTCACTGATGCTTTTTAGGAATATATTCAGGCCAAAGACTACCTAACCAAGGTCTTTCCACCCTACTATTTCCATACGGTTTGCAAATGCAAAAAATATTGACCTACTGCAACATCATATATAAAGATAGGATCTAAAGCCACAGGGTGCAAGACCTTACCCAACAGAGCCTGAATTTCTACATGTACTACAGGGTACTTTTGCTTATTTCCCACATATCACTTCCACATTTCTCCTATCATAGGCTTTATGTTTTGAGTCATAAGTGTGACCCAGCTCCCAGAATCTAACAGTCCCTTCAATTCCTTTCCATCCACCACTACTATACATTTAGCTCATTTACTTTTTTTTTTGTCTGTCTCATAGCTGACCATCAGTTGTTCCCAGTGCCCCCCTTCATTGCCAAGTCTAATCAACCCTCCCGTCCTCTGCATTACTTGCTCTGACTATATTCTGTGCCAACAAGGAGATAAATGCATCCAGGGCAGTGCCACTTTTTACCCACTATATTCCTGCCCAGTAACACTCAAAGGATGGGAAGTGCCACTCTCTCCCCCCAAGGGGTTGATGTCAGCAGGATTCCCTACCTACGTACAGGCAGCATTATATGGTTGTTTCAACATTCTTAACCTAGAAAATCAAATCACCCAAGTATGCCAAAAAAAACCTCCTCCCTAGGATAGGTATGGTCATCCTCCTGGTCTTCTCCTTCACCTGCCTGAACCAGTATCCAAACTCAGGTCATCTGAACTATTGATAGGAATGTTTTTCCTCTATGCTACCAGTGCAGGAACATTTTGATGGCTTAATTGTTGCAGAGAAGTAATATTCTTGTCTCTAAAGGGCCAGCAGACATATAAGCACACAACTTTGGCGCAGTTTCATTAACATCTTGCTTGGAAATTATATATCTGAAAGGCACTACAGTTATATTTTCATTGCTAGCTGTTTGGTTAAAAAATTATATTCTCAGTTAGGCACAACAGCTGCATTTTCAGTACTCTTAACAGTTTGCTTAAAAAAATCATGTTATTATGCACAACAGTTATGCTTTCATTCATAATAGCATTATTAGTTAAAAAACACATTTAGTAGCATGTCTCATCTTTCTACATTTAGCATATATCATTTCACTACTGAGATTTTATGGGTACCTGCAGGTATCTGCACCTTTCTCCTTACAGGTGTAATTTTCTCATTTCTGAATAAGGCTTCATTAAGTATCTGTCTTTCCTTTAGCACGTCCAAGGTCTTTTGATGCAGACTGGCTAAGTGTCTCTGTGACCTTTTACTGTTCTATAATGGACAACATGGTATGTTTATTGCCATCCTGTTCTCAACCAGAATTTTCAATGTTTCCAGGAACTTCCCCATTGTATAGAAAGGAAAAGATAAATGGCCAGATTCCAAAAGCTATTTTTGGACGGCGTAGCACTCTGAAGGAAAACTTCAGTGCACCAGATGATGATGTGATTTCAGAAGACATGCTGAAAGCAGTCTGACTACATAACTATTCAGCATAGGATAATTATGGATTCTGCATATGCCCTTGGATTCTAAAACACATCATGCATGCACAACACAACTTAAATGTGACAAAAAGCAATGCTGACTGTTTCTGGAATCCTTGGTGTATGCTATACAGCATCACAAGGAATGGAAGCTACTACTATGGATTCTATCGTATTCCATAAGAACACTGGAAAAAATGAAAAATGCAACCTGCAGTGAGTGAACTGCAGGGCACTGCAGTAAAACAAGCCATGGATGAGGATGTCTCTGTGTGCCTGAGAAGGTAGACACCTAGAGTGAGAGCAAGGCTGCAACTAAGCCAGTTATCAGACTAAGAAGTTTTTGACAGGTACTGCCTATACATATAGCTGGTACAGGCTGTCTGTAACATGTTTGTATGAACCTTGCAAAACAACCTCACCCCCCTTGAAACCAAAGTGTATCTCAGCCTGGGTGTACTTGCATCTGGGACATTCCAAAGACACATGGGGAATGCTGTGGTAGTGTCACAGACAAATGCAAGGTGTATTCTGACAAAATTCCTGGCAGCAATGTGCAGCAAGGTGGATGACTACATATATTTTCTATTCATCCCCATGGAACAGAGAACTGTGAAGCACCAGTTCTAGATCATTGTAAACTTCCCCCATGTGCTTGGTGCAATCAGTTGCACCCACATCCCTATCAATAACTTATTTCATCCAGAAGCAGACAGTTTTATTATCAGAAAGGGCTGGTCTTCCCTGAACTGCAAGTCATGTGTGCAGTCAGATACCAGCATAACAAACATCATGGCAACACACCCTGGAAGTGTGCATGATGCTGCCATATGGAAGGAAAGTTGTCTTATGGCTGTATTCCAGCAAGGAGAAATACCTGAGACACTACTACTGTATAAGTACAGGATCATAGTCAGGAGGTAAGTTAAGGACACCCCTTCAAACAATATCCATGCTGACAACATGTGAGTTTACTCCCCACAACAAGTGACTGTGGTTATCTTTTTGATCCTTGGCTAATGACCTTGTACCACAAACCATCAAACCCTGCAGAACAAGCCTACAATAGAGCACATGCAACAACAAGAAATATCATAGCGCATCTGTTTAGTGTACTGAAAGCTAGGTTCAGATGTCTGGACACATCCGGGGGTGCACTGCAACACACACCTGAGAAGGCAACATAGATTATAAGAATGTGTGCCATGCTACACAGCATGCTAACTAGAACTCATGGTGGACTTCCAGCTGCAGGTGTAGATGAACTACCCCAAGAATCCCAGATGTATGAAGATGACATCCCACAGGTATAAGAGGAGGATCAGAAGACATAGGAGGCATGAGACACAGGCATGGGTGAAGGAAGGTGTGACCACAAGTGCAGGCCAAGGCAACATAACAGGATCTGACATACAACTTTGAGTCATGACAAGCCATGTGTACAGAAGTACACAGATTAAACATTGATGTTTAGGTATTGCCCCACCACAACACCATGGACTGCATCTAATGGCAATTACCCACTAGATGTACACACTGAGCATCAGGCATAGCAATATAATTATAACATACATTATAACATATACAAATCTATAACAACAGAGGTCACCAACTCATGGCACAACTGACACAGGTATGGATACAGACTAATATTAGTCTAATTATGTATGGCACACAATAAGGGACACACACCAGTGCAACACATTCCCATCTGTCCACTATAAAAAGCAGCAAATAGGTAAACAAAGCCGGACATAATGCCGAACTGTTAATATCACAAGCCAAATATATAGCTGTAAAGTATGTATAAAGTAATATAATAAATGGAATCAGCTATGTTTAGTAAAACTGTTGGACTCCCTTGGCATAAAACTTGTCAATGAGCACAGACAGATGACATTGTCAGTGTTCTGCACAACGATCATCATTGCCAGGGGGTAAAAGTGACACTACCAAAGAGTGGATCAACTGTTTGCGTTACTGTAATGCAATTTATGGTGCCCATGCTGAAGTCTCACACTGTGTTCTGGTCTGCCCTTACCACATATGGAAACAGAGGGAACTGTTGGGGGTGATTCCAGTATGTGGAGGTGAAGGAGTATGACTGTGACTTGTCTGTCTGGTTGTGACTGCTGGGCCAGCATCAGATGGGTCAGCAGCTGGAGTGTGTGCACGTTGGAGCATATACATTGATGTCTGATGGGCAAGGTTGTTTGTGTTGAAAGGGGGTCTGCCTCTTCTCTACGGCAATTGGCTAGGCTCAGATAGGGCACACAGAACACTGCTTGTACTATAACATTGCTCTAGTACTGCAGAGACCAGAGAATCTATGGACCATGCCACAGATAACATACTTTCAGTCTGTGCAACCAATGATGCCATTACCTCACCATGCCTGTGCTCCTATCCTTCATGCAGCACACCCAGCTGGTGTGCAGCACAATTTGTGGTACAGGCAATTGCATGGATGTCAGATCCATGACATTGCTGGGAACATTCATTTGCTGTAGGAGTAGGCTGTCACCCTCTGACACATGCTCATTCACAACAGCACACCTATATCTACTGTGATGGGAAGTAGCACTTTGTTGTGGGGAACTAACATCAGCAGCAGTCTCAACATGGGTCTGTTGTTCACAGACCTCATCCTGTCCACTATCCCATGGCCTCTAATTGTCAGAGTGGCTGTGCAAGTTTCCCTCCACATCTAAAGATACAGCCACAGCCACATGACTGTCACCATCTTGCCGGACTGTATTACCATGTCACTTTTTTTTTTTTTAATTTTTCAAAATCTTTGGGTTTCTAATACTGTGACAAGAATGGACCCCATGCTTAAGTCAAAGTACGATTTAAGTTCATGAAATTAGTATTGTTTCACTCTTTGATGTAAGCCAAAAGTGTTCTCAGCACCCGCAGTGTGCCCAGTAATGACTCCTTCTGCAGTTCGTATGGAGTTACATATATTGGTAGCATATCTAATTACAATTGCAGACTCTTTTTTATAAGACCCATTGCTCCTACTACTATTGGAACTGTCTGGGTATCTTTCTTCCACATTGCTCTAGTTTCTGCTGGCAAATCCTGATATTTTATGGCTTTGTGTCTCTCTGTACACAAGACACTGTAGTCACTGGATGTGGCGATTTCAATGATCAATGCTACTTTTCTCTTCTTTTCTTGGACCATTATATCTGGTTTTCTAGCATCTATCTTTTGAACTGTTGGTAATGGATGATCCAATGTGATGTAGACTTCTTCATTTTCTATTCTGCCTTGTGGCTCATGTCTCCAGTGTTTTTCAGTCACTTCACTACCATAATGTTTGCACAATCCCCAGTGCAACAGTCTTGCCAAATTATTATGCCTTTCAGTATACAGTCCTTCTGCCATTAGTTGGTCGCAACCAGCAATGAGGTGCACAACTGTTTCCAATTCTGTTTTACAAAACCTACATTTGTCTGTTTCTCCCACATGTTCAATGGACTTTGTCAACCAATGTGTACGTAGCCCACTGTCTTGTGCCACCAATATTAACCTTTCATCTCTTGGTTTGAATTTGCCTCGCCTTAATCATTCCTACATTCGTTCCTGATCAACATAAGGTTCTTCCAAAAGTTTTCTATACTTGCAATTATATTTATGCATTTTCCACATTTCTAGTCTTCTCATCTGGTCCTTCACTTTATATTCTTTCTTTTGTTTTTTTGGCACATTCAGCTGCTGCCTGGTTTTTATCCACTTGTGGTTTGATTTCCATTCCTGCTTGATGCCGATATGCTTCAGCTAGCCTAAGCAGAGAAGTCATCTTAGATTTATTCTCCTCATGTTTCAAAACTTTCACTATGTTTGGGTCCTGTGATGTCAGCAGATATGTGTGGAGTCCCACGATGACAGATCTATACATGTAGTCAATTTTAAGGAGGCCCATTCCTCCTTCCGAACAGGGAATATATATTCTTGGTATGCACTGATTTTTATAAATCATCTGGTGAGCATGAAGCATCCTTTTTGTTTACCTATCTAATTTGTCCAGCACTTTTTGGGGCCAGCCAATCACTCCAAAACTATAAGTTAGGACAGGAAGAGCAAACTGGTTTATAGCTTGGATTTTGTTCCTAGATCTCAAAGCTGTTTTCAGGATTAATTTAAGTCTTCTGAAGTACTCATTACTAAGTTTTATTCACATTTGTTCATGTTTTATTGTTGACCTTCATCAATTCACAAATATTTATACACTCTCTTTTGCTGAAATTCTTTTATATCACATTATTGACCCAAATTGATGTTTTCTTGGTGTTACAGTTTTCCTGCTTTAAAGGTTGCTTTTGCACATCAGTCAAGACCAAATGACATTCCTATATCATCTGAAAAAGGTTTTTGCAACTTGCAGTTGTGCTTTCAGTTCCTCATCTGATGAGCCAACTTGCAGTTGTGCTTTCAGTTCCTCATCTGATGAGCCATACAGTTCCAAATCATTGACAAAGAGAAGATGAGAAATCTTTGCACTTTGTTTTCTAAGAGCCATATTATAGACATGACCTAAGCTGTTGAGTAGACTGCTTAATTGATTAAGGGCAAGGCAGAATAGCAGCAGTGACAGAGAGTCACCCTGGAATATCCCCCTTTGGATTTTTATTCCTGGAATAATAAGTTGTCCTTTATCATGGCTTAACTGCAAAGTGGTCTGCTACTGTTTCGTGGTCACTGTAATGTAATCAGTCAGTGTAGGGTGTATCTTATGCATTTTTACGCACTCTTATCCATAAATGTGGTATACTATCAAATGCTTTTTTTTACTCAAGTCAGGCCATACTTAAATTCTTCCCCTTTTTACAGTTCTCCGCTATGACTTTATTTAACAACAAATGATCCTTTGTTCCGTATGACTTTCTTTTGTTGCCCTTTTGTTCTATTGCCATAATTAAGTTTTCTTCTAAATGACTATAAACTCTTTCGGCATCAGTTCCAGTGTATAGTTTATATTCATCGGAAGATAAGTTATTAGTCTATAATTTTTAGGGTAGCTTGCAGGTTCACTCTTAAGTAGAAGCATTGTTTTTCCTGTTGTTAGCCAGGTTGGTGTCTGTTCAGGGTGCGCATATAAATAATTTCTACTCATGGCTAAATCTTCATGCAAAGATGTTAATACTTTTAACCAGAAGTTAGGTACTGCATCTGGGCCTGGGGTTTTCCAATTAGAGGCTTTTCTTAACATTGTTTCAATCTCTCTGGTTGTTACTTCATCCAATTTCATATTCTGTACCTTTAAACTTCTTATTCTTTCTTTTTTTTTACTTCTAGCCATTTAGTAACTTTGTTATGTTCCGCAGAATATTCATATATACTTCTCCAAAATATATCTATTTCTTCTTTTTTTGGTGGTCTTTCAATTCCTTTTACCTTATTTCCCAATTCTCTATAAAACTTTTATGGGTCATCAATAAATTCCTTATTTTGTACTTTTCCTTTATGTTTGTCTACATATCTTATAAGTTTTTCTGCCTATACTGAGATTTTTAGTTTATATTTGCAATAGTGCATACTAGATCCTGATCTGTTCTAATACTGCACATTGCTTTTATCACACCTATCTTTCTAAGTATTTGTGTTTATCTGATCCCTCTTATATACTCTTCTAATAGTGGCACTTCTTGTCTTAGTTGCTTTATAGTTTTCTCTGTTTGATACTTCCATGATGGTATTTGATTTCTCCCCTTTCTCTCCTTCACTACCCTGTGTTCTTGTGGTAGAACTTTATCAGTTATTAATTTGGCTGCAGAGTAATATATCCTGTTTACTTCTGTTATATTGCATGAATCTCTATGGACATTCCTAATTACTGTGTTCATTTGTTTTATCAAACTTCTGACTTTTTGGGTTTTATTGACCTTCTGCAGTGTATTTCTTTCATTGATCTTAATATGTCTATCTATCTCTATTAAGTCAAGCAACTCTTATCTTAGCTCAGATTCTTCTAGACTGAGGGCACATTTTTTGTTTTCTATTTCCTGTGGGCATTCTATAGAAAGTTCTACTACATTTTCCTATGGCACATTCTCTTCAGTTTTGTCCTGTGCCATCTGTTGCTCTGTCCTATGAGAACTCACTGGCCTAACACTCCTCAGCATTAACTGCATCAGACTTTCTGCAGTTTCCTGTTCCTTCCCTTGCTGTCCAGCTTCAAGTGGATGTTTATACTGGTTTTCTGTGGAAGGCTCCAAAATATGTTCATGTGGCACCTGACCAATTGTGCCCCATTCCACTGGTTTCCCCTTAATTTGGAGTTCCATTGCTCTGTCTTGTTGTGGTGCTTTCTGAATTAGATTTACTACACTGAACCTTTCACTTTGAAGGTACTTCATCACCTCATTTTCTATTTCTTTAAATTCTCCATTACTGATTTCCTGTTCTGCTTTTCCTCTTTGCCTTTTTATTTTTTGTATTGTAAAGTTTTCCATGTCTGGATTCCTTTGCCTGTATTTCTCTTCAAATATCTTTGGTGCTGCTCTTTTTGTATTAGTTTTGCTTTCTCCTTTGCATAAATATTACACCATATTAAATCTCTTTTTTTCCCATGCCCATATTTCATCTTCAGATGTCTCCTGATCTTTCTGTTTCTCCTTACTATGGGAACTCATTCCATCATGCTATGACGTAACCTGTGTTAGATCTTCTACATCAAATCCTTCACTTCGCAGGAATTTCATAACTTCAACTTCTATTTTTTTAACTTCTACGTTACTAATCTTCTTTTCTACATTCCCCCTTTGTGATATTATTTTCTTTAATGTGAAATTTTCCATATTTTGATGCATTTGCATGTATTTCTCTATGAATATCTTTGGGGATGCCTTCTTTATGTTAATTTGACTTTCGCTTTTGCATAAATATTGCACTATATTAAATCTCTCTTTCTTTCCCATGTCCATATTTCCTTGTTATGCTTTTCAAAAGTATCTAGGTTTTGTTGTTTACATTTTTGTACTTCTTGAGATGTTTCTTTTTCCAAACAGACCAAGGTATCTTGATCTATATACTGTTTTTCAAAAATCGGTTGCATTAATGACCCCAAATTTTTATTTGAAGCTTCTGACAGTTTTTCTTGAGGAAGTATTTTTCTTTCCTCTAACTTATCTCTTAATCTTTTTGTATATCTTGTGTCTGAAAATTCTGGGTTTTTTGCATAATAGTAACAATACATAATTTCTTTCTTATCCTCAATAGTCCAATCTATCGTCTTTATGCCTCTTCTTTGGCCTATCAGTTTTTGTGATTTTTGTGGATTGCTACTTACTTCTACAACAGGGGAGCCATCCTCCCCCTGGGCCTATCCTTGCCCCATTGTAGGAATGTTTCCATATTTGGAAGAATGGAAGATTCTACACTGTCATTTTTTCTAGTCCTGGCACCAGTGCACCTACCAGGATTGGGCACTATTTTATCCCGGGTCTTGTACACCCAGCTATCATTTTTAGATTTTGACCTACTTTTGTCCATGATATATGGTATATAAATGCAGGGCCAGATTGAATAAAGGAAAATCTCTGTGTCAGAATAGTGCAGCAGCTTCTGCGTGGAATATGGCTGCTGAGTGATCCAGTAAAAAAGGCCGGGGGGGTGCATGAGCCTGCAAGAACTATTCATAGGTTCATAGGTATGTACTAGGCTATCTGCCCAAGGGCATAAGTAAGCCTAGACAACAAGGTTTCCTGGCCTATGCCACCCAAGAAAGTTATTTTCCTGTGCCCCTGTTGAGCAGAGCCACAGAAGTGATCCCCGGGGTGTATTTCCTATTTTCCTATTCTGACATGGACACCACTGAAAGATCCTAATTACCTCATTTGCTGGTGAAAGCCATGCACATGAGGTGAATTAGCGATTCAGTAAGCAGGCAGGCATTCATGGCAGATCAGTGTCCTTTGCAGAAAAGTATTTGGTTACTAACCATGTACATTTCTGCAAAAATCAAAACAGGGGCATGACAGCTCAAAGTAAAGCATGTGTTATGACTATTAGGCATGCCAATGGCCAAACATATGGCCATTGGCAAGGAAAACAGTTGCAAATTATGAAAATCAAAGATTATTTTATATTGGCCAATTTTGGCCGTTTAAGCATAGCGCAGTGGGACGCAAACTAGATTGTGCAGAAAATAAGAAAAAAACTGTGAAAAGAAAATTTTAAATGAAATCTGCATTTTGCCATTATAGTGAGTAGCATGTAGAACCAAAACAGTAACAGGCAGCACTGGTTGCTAAGGAGGTAGCCTCCGATGTAGTGGTGTAACAAGGGACTAAGGCACTAGGGTATGCAAATGAGCTAAATTTATGAATAGCAAAATGGGAGACCATGTTCGCATGCACCTAGCAATGTACAAGCTATATTGCTGCAGTGTAAGCAGGAGGAGCAGCTGACATGAAAAGGGGGTGTGTCATGCTTGGTGTAAGCACATTAGAGCTCTGCTGCCTGTATTTGTGCTCAGCTAAGCACAACTAAGCATGGGGTGTGTATGAGCTAGTTCAAGAAATGCAGAAATGCAGAAATGCAGAGCGTGTTCACATCTGTGGGAGGGTCCTTTCTGCTCAAAACTGTTTACTATAGCTGCAAGGTGTTGCGTGGTGCACCAGGAGGCTTAAATACAACAGAAATTAAAAAAAAAAAACAACAGAAACTAGCAAAAGTATTTACATTTGAGCAGTGGGTTTGCGCAGTGAGCTGTGGGGCTTAGAAGGCACGGAAATGGGAAAGAAATGAAAACCTGGGAAAAAGCTGAATAAAGGCACTCAAGTACAAATAATATAGCTGGCAGGTGGAATGTATCATAGTCAGCCAATCCCATAGGCAGCATCTGCAGCACAGCAGTATAAACTATGCAAACACTTTCCAGTCTGTTTTTTCCCACAAACTCTGCACCATTGGTGTACACACTCAGGGGAAATTTAACTGACAAAATGTTAGGGTCTGCTGTCATTTTGATACATCAGTATGTGTAGATGCTGAGGGTTGTGTGGAGGATAATGCTGTCAACTGTCCCAGACTAAGAAGAAGAGAGTTCAGACTCAGGGTAACCTACTAGGTGTTACATGATCTGGAGATATTAGAGCACTACAGGGTGGACAGGGACTTACTTCAGCAACTCTGCGAGCTGTGCCAGCCTCACCTCAGACCCAGAGCCAACAGAGGGGAACCCATCCCAGTTGAAACCAAGGTATGTGTAGCCTTAAGAATACTAGCTACAGGTACCATCCAAAGACCTACTGGGGACATCATGGGGGTCTCACAGGCATCCTCACCCAGTGTACTCCACCAATTCCTGGATGCCATGCTCCCACATGCTGGTGAGCATATTTATTTCCCCAGCACTTGTGAGTAGAGGACCAGCAATATGCTTCTCTTTCACCATGTAGCAGACTACCCAGAGGTACTAGGTGCAATAGACTGCATGCACATCCACATTAAGGCACCACCCTGTAAAGAAGTTTGAGCTTATGTTAACTGCAAGGGCTATCACTCCATCAACTGCCAGGTTGTGTGCAATGCCCAGGTTATTATCATGAATGTGTGTGTTGGTAGCCCTGGTAGTTGTCACAACTCCCATATCTGACATGCCTCACAGCTGTACCAGCCATTTGCCAGGGGGGACATCCCATTTGACCATTTGGCGGGAGATACTGGCTATGCACTGGAGCCATGGATGATGACACCCATTAGAAATGCACACACACACACACACACACACACACACACACACACACACACACACACACACACACACACACACACACACACACACACACACACTGAAGAATGCCATAATGAGGCACACGCACAGACCAGGAACATTATAGAGCATGTTTGGGATGCTCAAGTCATGGTTCCACTGCCTTGACATATCTGGTAGAACCCTGCAGTACTCTCCAGCCACATGTGCACACATTTTCATAGTATGTGCCATGCTAAACAATATAATCCTGGGAAACAGCTTTAGCAGGAACATCAAAGGGAAGGCCCAAACAGCCCTCCACCATTGCAAAGGCCCCCACAGGCACAGGAGGACTTGGAGGAGGAACACCCTGAGCCTGCTCCTGTAGGCAGATGGAGGCATGCCCAGTATGCACAGGCCTTGACAAAGAGGCAATACATAGCACACACACTGACAGTGTAGGGACCCAGGGACTGACACCTTTCTCTGACTCGCACACACAGTAAAATGGATGCCACACACTTCACACTACCTGTATCTTACCATGTATAGGCTGTGTAGTGCATGCATCTGACAGAGCCAGCTCTCAAGCACCATCATACCAACTGCCGCAGGCACAAGGTAAGTCAGTCTTATTAACAATAAATGGAGTAATAAATTGTGGTAGCATAGCTATGGTATCGGTGTATGCATGCAAGGGAATGGGGTGGCCTACTGGGATAGCAGCAGACAACTGAGAGCTATGTGAGACAACAGAAAATGTCTGCCCAATACTGGCTTGCCCAGAGAATGCAGTAGTACCCTAGGTGACAATTCTCACAGCAGTATATGTGTGGGGGGGGCTTACAAACTGGTGAGGTCATAGGTCAAATGCATGGATGAGAATGGGGGGTCCCATACTGACCCCTTAGCTTCACCCAGCAAGTCAGCTGTAGAAAACCATAAAGAAATGTCTAGCAAAAGCCCACAAATGGGGACAATGATGAAATATGCCCATTCAGACCTACACAGTGATACCACAGCAGGTCTTGCAGTTGCAGTAAGGCTCTGGAGGGTGAGAGGTCTGAAACTAAAATGTCTGCCATTACAATCTAACCTGTGGTCTTTAGTGATATGCCTGTAGTCTCCAAGACAGGCACCATACTATGCTAAATGGAACCAAAATATAAAGGGAACATCAGCACAGTCTGTGTAAATGTGGATAGCTGACAGGTGTACCCCCCACACCCATATTCCTATAGAAATGCAGTGATAGTAATAGTAATGTTGTTAGGGTATAAGCAGCAGAGCACACATTCTCAGGGCTGTCCCAATCAACTTGATAACTTGTTGCATGTCCCCAATATGCAGGGGTCAATGAGCTATGTATATGTGTGGTCCGTACTGGCAGTATGTGGCCTGCACTTACTCCTGGCTTTCGTGTCTTAGTGGCCTAGGTACAGTACTGTGGTTGACAGGGTCCATGTTCAAAGAACCTCAGTGCCAACTATTCTGCATGTCAAATACAGCTATGGTAGGAGCTGTACACAATGTCCAGACATCAATATATGTTACTGTAGGAAAGCTGAACAGTTCACGGACAGGATGCCGCACATATGGACAGTACACAGCTCAGAGTAGCTTACACAGTGCCTAGCATACCCCTCAATTGTAAAGACATTTTAAAGAATGTCCATAGGTTTGCATCCTATTTATGGTCTCTTTACCATGAAATCATGGTTGTCTGGCAAATCACTGGCAAATCACAAAAGACTAAAGTCAGAAAATAATGACAGATTGTAGTTTCAGACTTCATACCCTTTAGAAAAATGCATGTTAATGCAAAACCTGTTACTGTATCAACGTTCTAGGTTTGTAAGGCCAATATTTAACAATGATCCCTATATGTAGTACTTTATTCCCAAATTACATATGGCTTTGTCCAGATGTCTGGGTCTAAATAGTCGGGAGATATGGTGCCTTGAAGGACAGCAGGTACCTGAAGGTCAGTGTACTGCCAGGTCATAAAAGGCTCCCAGCTTATTGTGTCAGCACTGACAACATGTCACTGGCCAACATCCATACACCTGGAATGACAGGTTGTCACAGAAAGAGCACAAGTATGCCTTGCATATCTGTCCTGCCTGTCCTAACATTACATTTGCCCGCCAAATATTTGCAAAACAAGAAAGGGTCTTGTCAAAACATCAATGGCAGACAGTGGCTAAGCAGATGTCATACCCATAAGAGAAAGCAAGCAAATACTAAACTGGTCTATCAACTGTCTATGTTTGGCAGAACAATAGTAACACCATCTCCATGTGTGTGCTTTTGTCTGACTGTCATATATGGGCCTGTCCATATGTCATTCTGTGATGGTTTGACACCTAGGCCAACATATAGCCTCATAATAACATATAGCAACACAAACCTTCTGAGGACCACAGCAAATATAGTGGTACAATGATGGACAACCTGGTAAATAGGTACATTTGGAGGTGTGAAGTCCACAGCAAGACATCTGGACAAGGTCATAAATAAAAGTGGGACAAAGGCCCAATGACTGGCACATGTAAATATTGCTCCTACAAACTGAGAAAGTTGGGAGAATAATGGGTTTTGCATTAGCAGGAATTGTCTGAAGGTTATGAAGTCTAAAACAATAATGACTGTCATTAGTTTGTAATGTCAGTTATTAACTATTTGCAAATAACTTGACATAAAAACACAAGTTTATGTAGACTGGACAAAACTTCTAGACAAACCCCTGGACAATCCAACAAAAACTGTAACTTGAGAGGTATGGATCAGGATATAACTTTTCAAGTAAGAAGAATACCACACAAGCAGAAGATCCCTAGCCAGTACATCACCAAGTTGGTGGACTGTTTACACAGCTTCATCAGTCAACTGTCTGTAGCCACACCTCTCAAATGGCCTTTTTGAGCAATAATGTCTATAGTTGGACTCATAATATTGATCTGTGCATCATACATCTTGTATTCCTCTGATAAAGCACTGGTATGATCTGAGGATGTCTGTCACTATGTAATGGCACAATACTTTCCAGTGTCAGACTTCACTTCAGATATGTTAGAAAATGTCTGCAAAAACACACCCTGTACACCTATCATCTTCCTGTTTACTGTTGAGAGGTATGGCTGCAGCACTCAGAACCCCGGAATGGAGTACAACTATCTCTGGACTGGAGTCCCACTCTTACTATAAAAGGTCATGCTGGGCATGATCCTACACTTAGAGAATCACAGCCTATGTTGGAACCCACATCGAGCTATATAACTGTACTGTGCATATATGTATTTGCATACAGACAGCTATGTACACCTTAACTGTCTCTACACACACCCATCAGGCAGGATTACCCTAAGCTAGATTTAAGTGGCCTATATGTAATATATCTGCATCTGTTGCATGTGATACACCAACATATATATATGGGCAACATAGAACAATATGTCCAGCATACACACACATAGACATGGGGAAGAGAGAGACAGATAGTGATAGAGAGAGAGCAAGAGAGAGAGAGAGAGAGAGACACACACACACACACACAGAGTGAGTCATACACATGGATATCCTGAATGGCATACAGTGGTGTCCTGCTGTGGACAGTGGCATGCCAGTCTTCACCAGTTGCACGTATCAGCATGAAGGTGAGCTCCATTGTGTAATTGTACTGAGATGGGGGTTATAACATCACATCACCTGCCTTTGTGTGTGTATGTGTGTGTGTGTGTGTGTGTGTGTGTGTGTGTGTGTGTGTGTGTGTGTGTGTGTGTGTGTGTGTGTGTATGTGTGTCTGTAGGTTTAAGTATTAAGAGGCTGTTACCACTGAGTACACTTTCCGTTCCCCTACTTCACAAGATTTGCTGATGTTATTCACCTTAGAAGTACTATTGGACACCTGTTAGCCCTATGAACTCTGTAGCACATGTGATAACTGTGTAACACTATAGTACCAATAACAAGATAGGTAGGGGTTCTAATCTCAACTATGGCAAATGTAAGTGTGTGTGTGTGTGTTTGTAGGTGAAATGGTCAGTTTTAGGCCATTCCCATCCAGTACACTCCCCAGTGCCCTACTTTAGCAGTCCTGATGTTGTCATTCACCTTAGCAGTACCTTTGGACAGTTACAGCCCTATAAGCACCAAGGTGCATGCAGTAACTATATAACAGTATAGTAGAAATAAGTATATAGGCAAGAGTTCCATTTTCAAATCTGGCAAATGTGTATGTTTGCAGGATGAAGTATTTTGAGGACTGTCCCACCCACAACACTTCCCAATGCCCTACTTCAGCAGTCCTGCTGATGTCATTCCTCTTAGAAGTTCCTTTGGGCAGCCTTCAGCCCTATAATCTTTGTAGTGGGTGCGATAACTGTGTAACAATATAGTACAAATAATTAGATAAGCAGGGGTTCTATTCTCAGTTCCGGCAAATGTGTGTGTGGGTGTCTGTGTGTCTGTGTGTGTGTGTGTGTGTGTGCGTGTGTGTGTGTGTGTGTGTGTGTGTGTGTGTGTGTGTGTGTGTGTGTGTGTGTGTGTGTGTGTGTGTGTGTGTGTGTGTGTGTGTGTGTGTGTAAGTGTTTGTAGGATGAAGTATTTTGAGAACTGTCCCACCCAGAACACTTCTCAGTGCCCTACTTTAGCATTCCTGCTGATGTGATTACCCTTAGAAGTACATTTGGACAGCCCTCAGCCCTATAAGGTCTGTAGTCCATGTGATAACTGTATAACTCATAGTACAAATAACTAGATAAGAAAGGGTTCTACTGTCAGTTAAGGCAAATGTGTGTGTACAAGTGTTTATAAGTATGTATGCTTATGGGATGAAGTATTTTGAGGACTTTCCCACCCACAACACTTCTCAGTGCTCTACTTTAGCAGTCCTGCTGATATCATTCACCTTACATGTACCTTTGGGCAGCTATCAGCCTTATAAGCTCTGTAGCATGTGTGTTAACTTTCGTAACACTGCAATACAAATAACTAGAGAGGTTGGGGTACTAATCCCAGTCCGAGCAAATGTAAGCTTGTGTGTAGTTGAAACAGTTTTAAGCCATTCACCAAAACACTTCCCAGTGCCCTACTTTAGCAGTCATGCTGATGTCATTCCCCTCAGAAGTACCTTTGGACAACCCTCAGCCCTCTAAGCTCCATGGCACATGCAATAACTATGTAACAGTATACAAATAGCTAGATAAGCAGGGGTTCTACTCTCAATTCTGGCAAGTGTTTGTAAGTGTGTATGTTTGTAGAATGACATATTTTGAGGACTTTCCCACCCACAACACTTCCTAGTGCCCTACATTAGCAGTCCTGCTGATGTCATTCACCTGAGAAGTACCTTTGGACAGCTCTCAACCCTATATGCTCCATGGTGTGTGCAATAACTATGCAGCAATATAATAGAAATAACTAGATAGGCAGGAGTTCCTCAGCCCTATAACCTCCGTGGCATGTGCAATAGCTATGCAACAATATAATACAAATAACTAGATAGGCAAGTGTTCTATTCTCAGTTTTGGCAAATGTATGTGTGTGTGAAGGTGTTTATAAGTGTGTATGTTTGTAGGGTATTATATTTTGATGCCCTTCTCACCCAGTACATTTCCCATTGCTAGGCTTTACAAAGGCTCTTGATGTAATTCATCTAAGATGTACCTTGGGACACTGTTAAATCCTATAAGCTCCATGGCACATGTGATAACTGCATAAAACTGTAGTACACATAACTAGATAGTTAGGAGTCCTAAACTCAATATTGGCTACTGTGTGTGTGTGTGTATGTGTGTGTGTGTGTGTGTGTGTGTGTGTGTGTGTGTGTGTGTGTGTGTGTGTGTGTGTGTGAGAAACATATCCTCCTTGTTTTGGTGAGAATCACTTCCTCTGGGGGTATGGATTATACCATTTTGAGGCATGTACCACCAAGTACACTTCCCATTGCCTGCTTTACAAGGCCTGCTGATGTCATTCACTGTAGATGTGCCTGTATACACTTGTCAGCCCTCTAAGCTCTGTGGCATGTGCAATAACTGTGTAATAGTATAGCACAAATAATTAGATAGGTAGGGATTCTAATCTCAATACTGACTATAGCGGTGTGTGTGAAGCATATACCCTGTGGTTGTTGTGTGTGTAGGTTATACCATTTTAAGGGTTGTTGTCCCCTACCTGTGACATTATTTTAAAGAGCCTGTTAATGGCATCTGCCTAACATGCACCATGTAAAATTATACAGCCCATACCAGTAATCTGTACAGCTGTACATGGAATATCCACATAATTACAACCTATACATGGTCTGTGTCCCTTAACAATGAGCATTCCTGTGATATCATTGCCAAATATGTCACAGTTACCATAGTGACACACTTGCCAGCAGCAGACATTGTGTCTCACTGATACATCATGCTGCTACAAGGTCTGTCACTCTTTCACTTTTGCAGGTTTGTAGGAACAATAAATGAGACCAATCACTATTTCTGGTGGATATCCCACCATCCATAAAGGCATTCACAACATTACTTGTTGTAAGAGGTTGGATGCCATGTCACAGTCATATAATCTATGTGGAGCATGCCATGTGTATGTAGCACTATAGTACATAAAAATGGATACGTAGGGTTACTAATATGTCAATTGGCAACTGTGTATGTGTTTCTGTATGCACAGCCCCTGTGGCTGGCTGTACTGTGTGTATGTCATGGCTATACCATTTTGTATGCCTCCTTCACCTGGTGAACTCCCCCATTGCCAACCTAGTTTCAGTCCATACAGATGTCATCCACCGTATAAGCACAGTTACACAATTTCTAACACCAAGCCACTGTGGTGCATGCAATGGTCATATCACTTTGTATTGTACATAAATAGATGGGTAGGTCATCTACTCTGAGAAGTGTCAACTCTATGTGCATGTGTGCTTCAATGTATGTCCCGATGCAATAGTGTGTGTGTGTGTGTGTGTGTGTGTGTGTGTGTGTGTGTGTGTGTGTGTGTGTGTGTGTGTGTGTCTGTGTGTGTCTGTGTTTGTGTGAGATTGTTCTACTATATTACAGGCCTCTGAACCCACCATTGGCAATCCTAACAGTCCCTGCAATTGCCAACTACTTGAAAAGTAGTGGCAGACACTGCAATACTGCATTACCTCTGTGCTATCTGTGTTATGTATCTAGAGCTATCATTCATAAGACTGTGCAGGTAGAGGCTTTGCTCAGCCCTTCAACAGCTGCCCCATGTACAGCACTATGACTCTGTGTGCACTACCAGCACAACAGGCCAGGCATGCATATTAGTTAGCAAACACACATGCTTGTGATTGTCAGGTTAAACTAAAACAGGCTGACCTGTGTCAGGAATACATACCCTACACCTATCATACACAGTACCATGCAACACTCATCACCTGCATGAAGGTAGAGTGGATGGGACAGAAATGGCAGGGGTAACAGGTGCTGATAGGCAAATCTGTTGCAGTTAAAGTAATGGTCAAGTTTGTGAAAGATCTAGTGCAAGTGCTCAAGTGACCTCCTCTGTATGTGTGAGCCTGATGTCCTACAGAATTCCCAGGTGACATGTATGAAGGCTAGCTGGCTGTGTCAAGTGTATGTATGCAAGGTCACACTGTCTGCCACATTTGTCCCTCATACAATGTTGCATGCAAACTCACCTAGTAAACATGTACATATGCAGCTGTACCTTGGCTATGAAAAGGTCATTGCGTTTCCACTCCGCCATACTCATAATCGCTACTGTCAGCAGGCCCACAGCCTGCAGACACACAGACACCTGGAATACAAACAGAATACAGTATGTGACAATACAGTCAATCAGCAGTACTAACAGCAATAATGCATCATGGCTAACAAGGTACATACACCTCGATGTGTGCCCATAACTATTGCCAGCAGACAGCACCTTACACAGTATTACATTACTACACTGTACTATATTCACCCTGTGCATCAGACCCATATGAGAATGTCTCTGCATTGATGGTATGGATAACAGGGTTGTCGCACAAGTAGCATCAGATGCACAGGGTGTGGTGTGGGAATGCCAGAGGCCTAGGCTGGGTCATATGGTTGACATCATGTGTGTGTGTGTGTGTGTGTGTGTGTGTGTGTGTGTGTGTGTGTGTGTGTGTGTGTGTCTGGAGGGGTGGTGTTCAACTGTGCCATGCAGAGAAGCTGTGCATGTCTGGTAGTAACCGGCCTGTGAAAGAGATGTGTGAGTATTTGTCTGCACACAATGAAGATATGTGGATGCCTGACACAGGGCTATGTTGGACAGCCATGGACCATACATGGCAGCATGTATGGTTCACCATCTCCCAGCAGGGACATGGGAATTGGTCTGTCAGGAGTCTCACTGGCATCACCAGGCCCAAGGACAGATGCAGTACTTCTCCCCAATGGTGATTGCTGTCTGCTGGATCCGCATCCCTGACAGGACTGGCCAGGACCACGTGCCTAGGGCCTGCTCCAGTGTGGCATGGACAGCACCCTCCCTTCAGTAGTGCTGATGGTACTGGCACTACAGGACTGTGAATGTGCATGGCCACATGGGCTCTCAGCTGATCATATTGCTGACCCACGTCTACCTGGCCAATGCCCTACTCCCACCACTTGCTCAAGCAAAGACATTGCACGGTCAATCACTGGCAATGTCTCACCCCACTGTCTATCCATGACATCAGTGAAATGACGTATGGCATCACAAATGCCGTGGAGGTCATCATGCATGGCAGGAAGCACTGCATTCATGACCCTGAACATCTGTCTGGTGTTGAGGGAGGTCAATACATGGGTGTGCCTCCATGATGGACCATAACATGCATCTGGTGACACCTGCTGTGGCACTTGCGACAGGGGCTTTATGGGCAGCAGTCCTCTGATGAGCACCCCTGTCCATCTGCCTGTGTGTGACCTCACCTGCCGTCTGGCTATGGCTAGTGTCTACACTCACACTTGCCATAGTCACCACAATCTCCTGTTCCATACCACACCCTCCAACTGTCCATTATCTGTGGCTGCTGGGGACTGGGTATATGTGGACATACTGACTGCATGCAGGGACATTGTGGGTGAAGGTGGGATACTAACCAATGGCACAGATTCAGGCCCCATTTGCAAAGACATCAGGTTGTGAGGGGGAGAGACACCAACCCCCATGTTCACCTGCGAGGGGAAGATAACATATGTAAATTAATAGCCTGCAGTATTATGTTTGCTGGTATACACACACACACACACACAAACACACACACACACACACACACACACACACACACACACACACACACACACACACACACACACACACACACACACACACACACACACACACACACACACACACACTCCTGGTAAAGTCTGGCACAGCTTTGCCACCTATGGGCCCTTCAGGCCAGACCTTACCGTAGCTATGACTGCCACAATCCAATTCCTTAACAGCTACTGTAAGGCTCTCAACAAAGGGTGATGGATCTTACTGTGTGATGAGTTTATTAGCAGAATGGTAAGTGTGACCATAACCAAGGCTATTGGAGTGAGCTATACAGTGTCACCAAGTGCATATGCAAATACTGTAAGAGATGACTTACTGCTTTACAGACCAGATGCAATGACAAGGTGTAACAATATGTGATAATAACTAATGAAGGAACAGAAGAATACTCCATCACTGCAGTACCTACACAGTTCAGACTCACAGGGATTAATTTCAGGCAACATTGCAGGACAGTCTGAATACATACAGGAAACATGTAAAGTACTAGGTGCATAGCTTCATAAGATGATACCAGGCTATTAGCTCGGATGCCCTCCTTGATATTGTCTTCCATGCCCCTGCAGATCAGGCTAGTTATGCTGATGTGCATATGATTGGCTGGGTCAGTGGATTGCTCTGCCTTTTTGTATAGGGTTGACAGTGGGCTGTCCTCTGTGCAGATGGGATGACACTGGTGCTCAGTCTTTGGTTGACTACCATGTGTAGTGGAGCTGAGAGCTCATGCCTGAGTTCATGTAGGATGCAACCAGGGATGGTATCAGGTCTATGGAGACTTCTGTGTGTTGCCTTTGACAGGGCATTACGGACCTACTTCCTGATGATGAGGAGAGGGGGGGGGAGGTGCTGTGAATGTCCATGTGTACCAGTGGGGGGGCAGGGGAGTGATGTTCCACTTAACCTGTCTGCAGCGGGGTGGCGATATCTATGCTGTATGTGTATGTCATGTTATTGGCCACCACTACAGAGCAGATTTGGGTGCTTCCTCTGGGACTGCAGACATATGTGTGGAAGGACTAGTGATTGGCCTTGGTGGATGTGTCTAATTTGCACTCAAAGATAGCCTTAGGGTAATTCATCTGTGACTGTATTTGCTTGCTCAGACCAAGGTGACATTGATTCCATTTAGGCACCTGCTCCTTCTTGGCCCCGTCTAGTAATTATTTCCACCCATTATAGTATTTTTGTGTATTGCTGCTGTCCACCACAGCGGTTTACCCTACCATGAGGGAGACAATATTGTCCTGTCAGGTTTTGCTGAGTCCATACAGCTATATAGTCACTCACATAGTATTGTGGTGTGGGCTTGGACATTACTGCTAGATCCAACTGATGGGACAGTGGCTGTAAAGCTACATCTACCTGCCCTGAGGAGATTTATAGTCATTTTTGTAAAGTTTATTTTGTTTGACCCTGACAAGGGTGGGAGGAGATGGTGACCTCAACAGTGATGGTTATGTGGTCAGATCTTACCAAGGGGGATGACACTGTAGGAGTGCTACAGTGGCTAATCATGTTGGTTAGGACCAGGTACAGGATATTTCCACCTATTGTCAGAGTATTGACCAGCTGATCCAATGCATTACCACTGACAAAGCCGAGGAATCTCAGTGCAGTCAGGTTCAGGTAGAATAGATCATGCACACTATGGTTGAGTAGTTAAAGTCACCCAGGAGCAGGGTAGATGGTTCAATCTTGACAGATTCAAGGCAAGTCCAGATAGGTGCAGTGTGTGTCTAGAGTCATGGATGGAGGTCTGTAACTAGCTATGATTTAAGTAGGTGTTTTGTCAACAGTTAACTTGGGATGTCTCCCATGCATCATACTGTTTGGCCAGCTGTATGTGTATGGTAATGTTTAAAACTCTACCTCCTGTGGCTTTGCAGCCCTCCATTTGGGGTCTAAACGTATGATGAGATGAATAACCTGGCAAGGTTAGTGTGCCCTCCACAGCTGCAAACCAGGTTTCAGTGACTGCACAAATGTCAGCATCCTCCAAGACAAGGTACGCTTTTAATGACATTAGTTTCATGCTAAGACCCCTAGCTCCTGTTAGAGCAAGACATCTGCACAAAGGCACACATCAATGGTGGGGAAAGGCCGAAAAATAGTGACACTTTATAAATCTAGCTGTGACATACTTAGTTGCTAGCAAATAAGGTTTTGCATTCACAGGAATAGTCCGCAGAATATGACATCTGACATTCAAATGTATGCTATTATGTTATGAGTTCAGTCTTTACTGGGTTGCCAGTGATTTGCCAGACAATACACAACTGTATGAGGCATTGACTACAAATATGAGGCAAACATGTGGTCAGTCAGCAACTCTCTGGACAGTTGAAAGGTATGAGCTCAGTATATAACATACAGTTCTACACACAATTCTGTGCCAGTTGTGTACTATGCACATACCCTATATAAGTCTCTTACATTTGTAAGACAAGCATATGTTTCATAGTAGCATTCACAGGTGACATATGGATATTTACAAGATCACAGGTAGCTGGACTAGCTGTGTCACAGTCAGTATTGGACAACAGACACTCCAGTAGTAGTCATACATGAGCTGACCTTTGCTGGGGTGATTCAGGGCCAGAGCTCTGATCTATGTCACTGCAGACAGGGCCAGTATGAATGTCCATAGGTGCCAGACAGCAACATGTGAGTTCAGCAAGTCTTATTGTGACCTAGTGTTTAACTTCCTATTTCACATTATTGCATCCCCCCTTACACATTCCATTACATGCTTAATTGATTGACATACCTGTTATAGTGCTGAAGTGTTTCATCAGAATAATGCTAATGTTTAGGTTTGTGTAGCCGTAGTCTCTCTCTGTGTAGATGGATTTAGACCTGTGTTGCATAGGCAGCAGCCTGCTTTTTGTAGGTAAAGCTCATGAGCAGGTGATGACCTGTGCACCAATTTGTGTCTCCCACTTACTACTTACATTCAGAGCAGCTTTGCTGTCTTTCGATTAGCCAATGTCATAGCAAAACAGTGTTATAATTAAGTCCTTCATGTGGGCCTTGCTCCTTTTCCTTGCCTGTGAGGAGAATATTATGGAGTTGTGGAGGCTACAGCTTTACAGAAGGTAGGTGGAAATATCTCTCAGAACAAGAAATGTGGAGACAGCCCAACAAAATGGGGACAAAGTTCCAGAATTGGGCACAGTATTGCTGTTATTCACATATACTGCTAGATTAACAGGGTTTGTCTGGGCATGCATTTTCTGCATGAACTTAATGTCTGACAGTAATATGTCTCTGATATACCTCTCAACTGTTCTGATTTCAGCAGAATGCCCAGAGGTTTGCCTCTTATGTTTGTTCTGTTCCTCAGACAATTTCTGTTTTTGAGATCAGTAAGATAATGTGAGGAGTGAAGTCAGTAAATGTTGACATCCATTTGTGTTTCAGATATCATATCCTTCAGGGATGTTGTGTTACAACAAACCCTGTAACACCAGCAACCTTTTTAGTTTGTAATACCATTATGTGGGATATATCCCTCTTTTCTGCCCCCTGTCCCCCAAGTATGTCAGGCTTTGTTCAGATATCTTGTAGTAAGAGGTTCACAGGTATGGTATATCATGATTTAGTGACTTCACTCCTGATATCATCCCAGTGACATAGCAGACTTCCAGAAGTGGTATGCTGCAGTGGACATGAATATGGTCCTACACCCTGGACATTACGTGGAAATCCGTACAGTTGAGAGTTATGTATATCTGGCCATTGTTAACAGACTGTCAAGACTGTGTAACACTGTAGTGTGTAAATGTTTGTTGGGCTGTGGAGGGAGAGTGGCAGATGTGGATGCCATAGATAATTTTCTATCTGATTGTGCATGCTGCTACAGTTGCTGGTGGTCTATCAGGTGCATATGTTTGTAGAGGCAGACTGAAAATGTCCTGTAATACCTCAAGATTCCCAGTAGACTGTGACTTGGGGCAGTATATGTTGGTGTAGTGTATGACTGTCAGTCAGGATATGTTTGTTCAAACAGTTGTTCTACTCCAGAGTTCATTTGGGGTACTGGTATGTTACTGTGAATGTGGTGCAAATGGTTGTGGGTGGACAATTTTTTACCAATGTCTGCTTTTCCCTACAGTTACATCCCTGTAGTGCATGATATATTTGTAAATCCATGAGTAATTCCCCATACACGATTTGGGGTAGTGTCGTGTAGCTCAGAAGGTGCTGGGTGAAATGGATGGCAGCTCTCAGTGATTTTTAACTTCTGATACATGACTGCGGTCATACCTCTCCGCTGTCCAGATGTCTATAGACTGTCCAGATGCATGGCTCAAATGTTTGGTCTGCTCCCCATAACAGTTGTGTGTTTCTGACAAATCACTGGGATAATGTGAGCATTGGCATAAGTAAATGATGACAATCATCTGTGATTCAGACCCGAGATCTATCAGAAAATATATGTTAAAACAAACCATGCTACTCTAGCAAATATCTACGCTTATAAACACCATATTTTAAGTATGTCACTACTGTTTGCCCTTTATCCCCCCAGTTTGTCAGGCTTTTTGTAGCTGTCTTCCAGTAAGAGGTTGAGTATATATATATATATATACTGTCTTTCAGCTTTTCCCAGTTAGGGGTCACCACAGCAGAACTCCAGTCTGCTAATGATTGGCAGTAGATTTTTATGTGCTGGCTTTCCAGGCCTAACACACAACCTTCAACGAAGGAACACCCATTCACACATGTCGACACACAGAAAACACTCTAACTGAGAATCGAACATGCAATGTCTAACTGTGAGGCAACAACACTACCGCAGCACCACCACCACAGTAATATACTAATATAAAAACTCTCTCTCTCTCTCTCTCTCTATGTATATATATATATATATATATATATATATATATATATATATATATATATATATAGAGAGAGAGAGAGAGAGAGAGATTTTGCATGTATATATATATATATATATATATATATATATATATATATATATCTAGTTATATATACATATATATAGTTATATATATATATATATATACATATATATATATATATATATTATACATATATATATATATATATATATATATATATATATATATATATATATATATATATATATATATATATATATATATAATGTTACACACACACACACACACACACACATATATATATATATATATATATATATATATATATATATATATATATATGGTTGTACCTTACATAGTCGACAGTGCAGAACATCGACAAGCAATCGCGACGCCAGAAGATCAAAATGCAGAAGACCGACGGATGAAAACACCGACGCCGAGGATACCGACATGAGAAAGGCTGTGAAAGTTATGGGTAGTGACGGACGTTAGGGGTGCGAGTAAGGTAAGTGTGGATATTGACGGTGTGGGGGATAGGGGGTTAAGTGAGTTAGGTGTAGGGAAAGAGTTAGGGCGTGGTTAGGAGTTAGTGAAAGTCTTTGGGTTAGGGCGGGTTAAGTTTAGGGTTAGAGGCGGGGTTAGCTGAGTGTGCGATAGTGATGGACCTTAGGGTTAGGGTTTGGGTTGTTGTAGATAGTTGTGTATGTGAGGTTTAGTGTGGGTTTGTAAGGATTTTGGTGTGCTTGTGTTGTGTGTGGTTTTGGACAGGGGATGTGTTTTGTTTGTTGATTGTTGTTATTGTGGTGTGTGTAGCATGTGAGGTGTCGTGTTTATGCACTGTCGATTATGTGGTGTCGATGATTGCGTTGTCAGTGTTCTGCACTGTCGACTATGTAAGGTAGAACCATATATATATATATATATATATATATATATATGAATAAGAGTACTATGGATATGTATTTTTCCCTTATGTTAAATGACTGTAGTGCATGATGTGTTTGTAAAAGCATGACACCTTCCTATAACTCAGTTGGTGTAGAGGTGCTTGTTTTGATTGTAGTGTGCAGAGTCCTGGGTTCAAAATTTGGCAATGATGACTTTTTTTCATTAATGTTAAATGACCATAATGCAGGATATGCTTGTAAAAGCATTGCAAATCTGTGCATTTCAGATGGTGTACTGGTACATTTCTGTGATTAGAGTGCACAGTGTCCTGGGTTCAAAACTTGACAGGTCTGGTTGATGGGCAGAACAAGGGCTTATGGAGGCAGAGTTATAAAAGCATTTTAAGCAGTTGTAAGTGGGTTTGCACAGTTTTGCATGAAGCTAAGCGATGCTAATAGGTGGTTAAGTCCTCTTAGTTTCACTTAGCACAACGTACTCCTAATTACAACAGCACTAATTTTAATTAGAGAAAAGAAAAAAAAACAGTGATAGGAAAGTGGTGAAATGGGGCAAGCAGGGGGTAAAACATTAGGAAAACCAGCTGGGGATGTGCAGGATGGGTGTAGGAAAGCACCATAGCTCTACATTTCTACTGCAGTGACAGCTGTGACTGATGTGGAAATTTTGGAATTTATAGCCTCACACCCCACTAGGAGGGGTGTTGGCGACAGACATTTGCAGAATTATTTGTGGGTAGATTGATTAATTTCACTGTACATGGGGACAAAATGTAGAGCTATGCATGGGGCAATGATTTTTTTTTGTGGGACAGATGACCTTCTTTTTAAGGTGAGAGTGGGATGTTGGGGAAGAGCTGTAGGTATGTTTGGGGAGGTAGGTTGGGTAGTATAGGTTGCATTCACAGACAGACAAGACAGACAAGACAGCAGACAGTTGTAGTATATGAAACATGAGGGAGGTAAACACCTTTGACGGGTTGAGTGGTTGGGAATCCAAAGCCCATGAGCCCCCAAATGGCTGCAGTGGGATTGAGGTCCCCAGTCATGGGCATTCACCACTGCACCTTCATGGCCCTGAAGGTGGCTGTGCTGGCGGATGGACAGGAGGGGCATTCTGACCCTTGATGTGCATCAGGCAGCCCTTCATCTGGTGCAGCCGTCCATCCATCTCCGTGTAGATGATGCTATGCACCATACCCTGGCGGTGGGTGATGGGCTCATCTTTGCACCCGCACCTGGGGGGGACAGACCCCGTCCCCTGAGATGGTTACACCCAAAGGTGGTGCAGGACCAGCAGAGGATGTAGTTCTGGGTTGGGTCCCAGATGTGCTAGGGCACAGTGCCATGGCCAGATGAGGCAGGGCATGTGGATCCGCCTGGATCTGCCTTCCCAAATGTGCTATGGTGTTGAGGTTTTACAAAATATATTGATTAGTCATGAACAAAACATTTCAAAATTTGTTATAACAGCATGCGTGGGTTTTCCAATTAACCCCATACAGCAAATTTGAAATGGTTGCATAGCAAACAGAACACATGCATAAATGGAGCAACAGTATCCAACAGCATGCCAGTAACATTCACGGTGACAGGCCACCAACAATGGTATTTGAACAAGGTATGTTAACATGCAACCAATCAAATATATGTATAATAATAGAACACAAGTCCCAACATTAGGTATTGAGAACAACATACCCGTAGTATATGAATGATAATTATTGATGCAGGTAAGGGATGGGGGGGAGAGACAAAAAGTACATTAACAACTATTTAGGCTTCTATTTTTCACAACAGTACTGCTTAATACTCTACAGGTCTGCCCTCACTTTAAATCTACCTATGGCCCAGAGCTTGTGTAGCGCAAACATACCTGTTAAACTGTCAACCTGGAATGGTATAAGGCAAACTGTGACAACTCTGGGTATATGACTAGAGGGGATTCGTACATATCTGAGTTACATATCTGGCACAGAATGGGTACCCTGCACTACTGTTATGCTTGTGTGCTACTGGCATACTTCACCTGATTTCATATATGTGTCTAGGGTTATTGGCAGCAGTGACAACTAGACGTGACAGTGTTATACTTGAGAGACATGTATGGGGAAGAGTGCATGCTGTATGTACCTATCCTGCTTTCATTTGCAGGCATGGGGTTGGGCAGTGGAATAGTTGTACACAGCGTATTAATATACCCTTCCTACAACTAGTACCAACATTTCATTACCTGTAAAACCTGTGGAGAAAATATCTGTTAACACTATCTGACTGTTTCTACATTTATTCTTGATTCCTTGTGTGTAAATATGTACACATCCCTTTGAACCGTGTCTGGGTGTGCAAAATTAACAACTAAGTTATTTCTCATCACACTGAGCTACTGCTGCTTCATATTTGGCTGGTTTCTACCTAATACTCTCTTGGTTAGACAGTCTGATCTTGTAATCCTTAGATGCATGCATGACAGATAGTGTACTATGCATTAATCCTTTGAAATAATACAATGCTGCATGGGACCTACTGTGATACATTTCACATTGCTATTCTGGGTTCAAAGCTTAGTGCAGTATATATTTCATATTTCATTTATATCTTGTTTTACCTCTCCACAATCTACAGTTTTTCTTAACAGCTGGTTTTCAGAGCAACCTTGGTTAATGCATGCTGTCAAAGCCATATTTGCTGTGGAGAACCTGTATACATTCTATTTCTACAACAGCATACCAGAGTAAACACAACAGTTTGTGGTATAGACCATTATTACAGTGACATGACACAGTGCTTTAGTACTACATATCCTGTAGATCAATATTAGTCTGACAAACTTTATTTATTCAGTTAACACAGTAACAGTATGCCTACTGACAGTAAACAATGTACTTCTTCTTAATTATTTACACTATATACTGCAAGATAGATTTGTACTCACTAGCCTGTTGTTGCAGCCTTAACAGTCTGTCGGCATGGGCTTCGATGTTGCTAGCCTTCTCTGCTGCAGCTGTAGGGGAGAGAAACAAACATTATGCATACCTGTCTATCACATACTCAGGTTAGACTTTGTTGCAAACTACTTGATACTGATACATACACACTACTGGAGCATTTTGTGCCCATGCATCTTGGACCCACTGTGCCAAGAATACTCCCTTTCGCTGCTTTAGGTCAGCATAATGATGCCGTACCTACTCACCAGTTTGGGGGATGCCAGTAGCACTGGTGAGATCATGTGCAAGATGGTCTCAGGCCTCCATTTTGTATTGTGAGCCCTGGTAGTGGCCCTGCAGCAGTCTCTCATCGTATTTTTCTACAAGGAGTGCAGCCATGACCCTGGACTCCTGAATTATCCAGCCCTGTGCCCCAAAATGCGCTCCTTCACCAACACCCGGCATAGTACTTGCACAGATCAACTACAACAGGTTCTGGCTGTTTTCCTACCTGTGTGGTTTAAATAAGACCATATTCCCACCCTTTGCCATCATTGGATCATTTTGAAACTGTTGAGCACAGCTTAGCGCTGCACAACCCCGCTAATCTGTGTAGAGCAATGCTTAGCTGAGCTAACTGCTGCTTAGAATTTTTGTCTAAGCAATGCTTAAACTGGCTAAGCATAGCTGAGCACTGCTTAGAATTGCTGAGTTTTCATTTTAAAACAATATTAGGATTGTAGATGTAGTCATCATTACTAACATATTATTAAGTGCATATGATTTACTTTACATGGCATCTGCCTATGTGCTTTCATTACATTACCTTGTGGGTGTGACTATACTGTATGGACACTTGTGTATACATCAGTGATTTCACATGTTATATTCACTCACACTTCCATTTTGGACCAGCTACACTACCCTGGGTGACATATATCACTTACTACATCATTTAACATAAAAAATTAATTTTAACAATGCTTTCCCATGTAAAAATAAAGTGCCTGCTTTGGCACTTGAACTGTGAATGCCTGCATGTAAAGTCAAGACTCTAACCACTACACTATCTCATCATTAGAAGTTTAGCTGTACATTTTTATTTAGCTGCTATGAGATGCTTAAGCAATGCTGAGCAGAGGGCCCTAATGTACAAACCCGCTCAGCTACAGTTAAACATACCTTAGAATGGAAAAAAAAAACAGGAAATTAATAAAATCATATATTAAGTATAATATATGTATATGCATATATATGAAGTTTTTTATATAAAAAATTTTTGCAGTAAGTATTGTGATATCACTTTAAAAACATGTATATAAAGTTTTCCCTCCTTTTTTGAATTTAATTGTATAATTAATTGAATGATTGATATAATTAATGTATATAAAAACTGTCATTGCTCCATGTTGAATTGTGATCCATTAGGTACCAGGTCTTGTGGAGATAAAGGAGATTTCTGCTAGTATTGGCTGTTTGGTGTGTGTTTTTTCTAATTAATAAAATCACTTTATTTACATGTATCAGTACTCCTTGTCAGTCACAGTAAGGGCAATTGTAAGGGGACAAATAGGGACAGATTTTAAATATTGCTCTTAAAAACTTAGAAAGTTGATAGAATAATAGGTTTTGCATTAGCATGACTTTTCCAAAGGATGTGGAGTCTTCAAATCAAATGTTTATTATTATTTAATGACTCCAATCCTCTGCTATTTGCCAGACAGGAACATATATTTGGGGGAACATACCAAAAATATAAGGCAGCATACCTCTCAACTGTGCAGATTTTTGCAGAATGTCCAGATTTTTGCTTCATAGTTTTGGTTAATTTCTCATATGATTGTGGTTTTCTAGCAAATCATTGGCAAATCACTCAGGGTTTAAGTCAGAAAATAATGACAGACATTTGAGTTTCAGACTTCATACCCTTCAGAAAAAATGTGCTAATGCAAAACCTGTTATTCTATCAACTTTCCAAGTTAGTAAGAGCAATATTTAAAAAGTGTCCCTATGTTTGGGCCTTTGTCCCCCATTATTTATGGCTTTGTCCAGATTTCTTGCTCTAAGAAGTTAAGAGGTATGTGAGGCAGACATGGACATTCTGCAAAAAACTGTACAGTTGAGGGCTATGGCTGTATGGCACTTTTTCAATGCAGGGTGTGTGTGTTGCTTCCTATCTACATAACTGGTTTCAGTGTCTGCTGACACTGAAAGCACTTGGAAAGTGCCATACGGCACTTTAACAATGTAGGAGGTGTGTGACAATACCTGTTATACACCCCTGCATTCCTTCCTATCTAAATTTCCTCCTTTCAATGTCCACAGACACTGAAATCACTTGGAAAGTGCCATACAGCACTTTGACAATGCAGGGGGTGTGTGAGAGTAAATGCCACACACCCCCTGCATTGTTTCCTATTTATTTTCCTGCTTTCAGTGTCTGGGGACACTGAAAGCACTTGGAAAGTACCGTATAGCACTTTGGCAATGCAGGGTGTGTGTGACAGTATCTATCACACACCCCCTGCATTTCTTTCATGATCTCCTATCTTTTTCAGTGTCCGTGGACACGGTTTTACTATTTTATTTGCTTTCAGTGTCCACGAACACTGAAAAGCATTTAAAAAGTGCTGTATGGCACTTTGAGAGTGCAGGTGGCATGTTAGATGTGCAGGCACTACTTAAACATGCCCCTTGCACTCTGTAGTGTTCGTGTCCACTTAGCCTTAGCAGTAGTGTGCCTTCATTAATATGCAAGGTGCACTGCTGTTAAGGCTATGCAGAAACTGACATGGTTCACTCCATGCAGGAGTAGCACTAGTCCTGCAGGGAGTTTATTGAATCCTGGGGACAGTCTATATATCAGTGTGACCTGGGTGAGATTTTGTGAAAAACAGGGTCCACCTCATGAAGGTACTCACCAAGACTTGAGGATGAATTAAATTTCAGCACTACTACTCTCCTTTACTTGCTGACTTTTCATCTCTCCTTTCAAACCCTGTTCAGTATGATAGGTGCCACGCTACCATACCGAGACACATCATATCCCACATTGGTATCAGTGGACAGGCTAATGGAAGATAGAGGCAGTTTAACTGTTAAAAGAAGACACAGATTACACAGATCCTGGCAATGTGCTTATATCACATGCTGTATACCATTAAAGACATTTGACACATATGCCTCACTGCAATGTTACAGATAATACTAACTTACCATTAAGTCTTATCTACATATGAGTCATGGACTCTACATAATAGGGAGTTTACAATTATGTTACATATCCAACAACATACATGGCATATGTAATGAATACAAACATAAGACACACTTAACAAGTCCTCGTGGGAAGATAATGTGGCAGAAGAGGGGTGAACTTCAGCTGTTGTAGGGAAACAAAGTCAGATTTATTAATGACATCACTGCCCTCATGGACCATTCAAGTAGTGCTAAAACATACAGTAGGTATTACATAGATATACCACTTGTTTGTGCACTTTATTATGATGCAATCTGTACTAAGAATGTATAGCAGGACATAGTATTAATGGAGGACAACAACAAGAGTAACAACAACGACATGTATGAAAGATAGGTAGTAGCATACCACTGTCAGACTCTTGCTGGTGTGAGTTTGTGTGTTGCTCTGTGGATCTTGCACTGATAAAGTAAAGAGAAAAACAACACTGTCATGTCTGCAGGCAATGGAATACTGACAGGATGACATATATGACACAGTAACTGGGGCTGGGGATAGTCACATGACATATGTTGCCTCTGTTGGCTAGATTTCTCTGTGTAGAAAAATATCAGTGTGACGTATCACAGGTCTTCTACACACTGCTGCAACCTATGAACCTGTTGCGGTAACATACCTGGTCTGACTGTACTTGCACCTGCATGACTTGGGCCCCTGTTGGATCCACCCGTAGCATACAATGTTAGGGAAATATCAATGTGACAGTAAACAGCAGTGCCATGACATGAGGCTGAGGCAATAACAAGTGGTGATCACAGTAACACTGTATGGGAACACACATCTGCCATTCTCTGGTGTTGTGCAGAAGTAGATGGACCTGTGAACATTAATACTGACCTCACTACACATGTAGGGTGCACTATTCTGTCTGTATTGCAGTTGCAAGGCTACATGTCATTAAACTTACATTTAAGACAATGGTGTGTACATGTTCATATTTATGTGGGGGTGCACTTATGGAGATTATTATGTGGACAGCCTATTGCACTGTAAACAGTATCTATGAAACATATGTGACATAAAGTAATGTGACATATAAAAACTTAAAACAATGCCTGCATACTTAACACTTTTGAAGCCAATATAACTTGCATTATCTGTAGAGACTGTGACATTCAAACCCCTTATGGTACATATCTGTTGAAAGGAGGTCCAAACACAAGACCATTATGCCATATGTTCCACAGTCTGTATGCATTTCATATTGAAATACTACAAAAATCTAAGTGTACAACTGAAATAGATATTTGTATATTGTCCCATGCTTTATAAGACTTGTTTTATGAATCCTCAATGAATAAATATCTATAACAGCTTAAGGAATACATAGTACATACAAATACCACCAGAATGCACAGGTTTCTGTACATACACCTCAGAGTGTACGGTGTCAGCTGCAAGATATAGGGATAATCTGTAAATCCGTCTTTATGTCCTCCTCACTTTTGCTATGTAAGTCTGTCTGCACAACTGCATATGGGGAATTACTACATGTCCTTGATGCAGATGTGAACACCTGTAAGCATACAGGTAAATCAGACACCACTCCAGTAAGTTACAGACATTTGTCATAATGCACACATTTTCCAATAAAGTAAATCTAAGCCTTTGATAATGAGTAATGTTTGCATAGGTGTATAATGAGCTAATATTAACCCAAAACAGAAATGTTACTAGGTGCCAATTTGCCTTAACAGCTACCTAAGACTCAGGTATGACTGAAATTAAGAGCAGCTAATGTGCATTCATCTTTTAAGTACGATTTGTACCAAACATGATTAATGAGGTTTATCAAAATTCCAGGTTTTGGCATCCCATTTGCACATAGCCACATAAGTTCTCAAAATCTGACACATTATCCAATAGTTTGGTGTAATGGGAAGGCGCTCCATGTAAGTACCCAATAGTTATCTATAAACAGTACTAGGTGTTGCTTGTGCCCATTATCTTCCAATGATCTGATAAGATGACATCAGCCCCAATTTTAAATACTGATTTTGATGCATTTACAGATCAGACAATTACTACCTGTAAACTGAGTGGGACCTCAGTGAGCAATTTTGAGATCTGTCTGCATTTTCCATTGGAGTATTGACATTATCAAGATGGCTACTTCAATAAGGCTTCAATGTGTCTGGCCACCCAATTGGACTGAGGAGGAAACTACCTAGATGATGATCATCTACACTGGCATGGATATTGATAAGACTCAGACCAAGGAGCTTTGTGATGATTGACATTTGGAACTGGACTGCGGGGGAGCATCAATGATGTATGGGTATCTGCTGCTATGACAAGGGACAAAGAGGAGCTTTGTCATAGGGTCACCGGGGTTTGGAGACAACTGGTGGATGCCTACAGCAAGTTGTCATAATGCTACATATACCTAAGAATTCCAAATAATTATTAGATATAGCTGTGTAACAAATATATCAGATACATGGCTTTCCTAAACTTAAAGTAGTGTTCTGACAATTAACACATTTGTATAATTAAAAAGTCATGGTGGAGTTGAACCCACAGCACACCAATATATAGGCATACTAGCCTGTTTCTTTACAGGGTAAGCTACCAGACAGCATGCATTACTTCTCAACAAACAGTACTACCTGTGTGTATACATATTCCTGCTGATAATGGATGAATAATGAAACATCCAACACATAACAGCTATTGGCCATTATAATTTAAAGAAATAACAGCTATCAAGACATCACTGAAAAGATATGTGTAAGCAGTTGGACAGGCATTCCTCT
>NC_056726.1:912572293-912799793 GCF_019279795.1 Protopterus annectens
CCATACTCTGCACCATTGACGTACAGAGTTGGGAATTTTAACTGAGACGATGCTAGGGGCTGCTGCAGGTCTGCTACATTTGCATGTGTTAGATGCTGAGGTCAATGCAGCTGTTGCCGATGCTGACCATAGGCCTAAACTGAGAAGGAGAAAAGTGTTCAGCCCCAGGATAACCTACCAGATGTTACATGAACTAGAGATTGTAGAGTGCTACAGGGTGGAGAGGGACATACTGCAATAACTCATTGAGCTCTGCTGACCTTAACTCAGACCCAGAGCCAACCAAGGGGAATCCATCAAATGCCAGGTTATGTGCAATGCCCAGGGCATTATCCTGAATGTGTGTGCTGGCAGCCTTGGCAGTTATCATATCTCCCATATCTGGCATGCATCACAGCTGTACCAGATGTTTGCTAGGGGTGACATCCCACACAGCCATTTACTGGGGGATGCTGAAAATGCACTGGAACCGTGGATGATGACACCCATCAGAAATGCACACCCACCCACTGAAGACCACCATAATGAGGCACATGCACAAACTAGGAACATCATAGAGTGTGTGTTTGGGCTGTTGAAGTCACGGTTCCAGTGCTTCGATATATCTGTGGAGTCCTGCAGTACTCTCCAGCCACATATGCACAGATGTTCACAGTATGTGCCATGCTACACAATATGATCCTGTGGAAGCAGCTGCAGCAGGATCAGCAAAGGGAAGGGATACACAGCCCTGCACCAGTGCCTAGATCACCACAGCCACACCCACAGGGGGACTAAGAGGAAGAACCCCTGAGACTGTCCCTGTAGGCAGACATAGGCATGACCAATATGCACATGCACTGACAACCTAGGGCCCTAGGGACTGACACCTTACTCTGACTCACATGCATATTAGTAAAAATGATGCCAGCCAGACCACACAACCTGTACCTAAACATGTATTAGCTGTGGACTGCATGCATCTGACAGAGGTAACCCAGAACTACAGGTCTGTCACCTGCTGCATTCCCAAGGTAAGTGAGTCTCCTGTACAGCACTTGTAAGGGGTACTACAATATGGTAGCATATGTATGGTCCTGCCACATGTATGCAAGGGAATATAGTGGGCTATATATATAGTGTGCCACTGGGCTGCTTGCAGAGATCTATAGTGGGCTACTGGGCTATTTGTAGAGATCTAACAGCTACTTGAGACAACAGGTAATCTGTTCACTAGTATGTGCCCCATGATATCCACTAGGCCACATGGCTGGAAACTCCACAACATTATTCAAGGGAGATGCCAAACAGTGGGGTCACAGGACAATCACATGACTGTCTGTGCCAGCAGAGCATGGGCTGGTCATCCCCCACCGCAAACAGATCAGTGTTCCCATACAACTACTGTAACAGTAAGTCTGCAATGATATACCAGCAGGCCAGACAATTCCTGTATGTTGCTGATAGTGTGAGGAAAGAAACCTCTCTGCCTGGTGGCTGGTGTGGCTCACTGGGCCAGGCACAGTTGCATGGGTGATGGTTTTGATGGTTCAAATTTGACAGCATCATGCATCTTTTGCATGTGAGGTACTTATATGATAGTATTCCCACAAACTGTCATAATCCCTCAATATGTTACTGTAACAAACTGGACAAAGCCAGAGTGAATGGGGGACAAAGGGCCATACCTACAGACAGACATTATAGAAGCTCTGAGTAACCTAGCAGGTGGCTAGTATAACAGCAGGCTGCAACAGGTCAGATTAGCTGCAGGATGTAAAGGCCATCACTGAAATGTATCAGCGGTTACAACAATTCAATGACTGCTGTTTACAGTATAATACCAGAAAACCAGAAATGTATGAGGAACAGAGCAGACATATGGAGTGAAATGCTGGACATTCTGCAAAAACATGTACAGGAAGAGGTATGTAGACTGTCACCCTGTGTGCAGTGTTACATCATGTACCCCAGCACAGCATTTCTGTCAACCTCTTAGAGCAGGAAATCTGGCCAAAGCCATGAATAGAAGTGGGACCAAGGCCCACAAATAGGGACAGCTTTTAAATATTTGTTCTTACAAATGTAGAATGCCATTAGAATACCAGGTCTTACATTAGCATGAATCTCCTGTTCTGTATGGAGTCTGAAACTGAAATGTCTGTCATTATTTATTGACTTCAATCTTCACTGATTTGCCACTAATTTACAAGAAAACTACAATGTCATGTAAAACAGACCAAATATATGAGTCAAAATGCTGGACATTCTGTGAAGCTCTGTACAGGTGTGTGGTATGAGTCACATATTAAGGTCAGCAAACAGTGGGGGAATGCCTTGAACAATATCAGGGAAGTGCAGTACTGTGGTAACATGCAGCAGCCAATGGCCAGCAGCACATATAATCCCAAACTGGAGTACAGGTATCTCTGGCCTGGAGTCACCTTGTAAGTACTGACAGTCGCACTGGGTATGCGCCTGCATTTAGCTAACTTGAAACCAAGTCTGTCACCTCTACTGCCCAAAGACCTGCTATGTGGAAATATGTCTGTACATGCAGACAGCTACATATACATATCTGTCTCTCCTTATCCCCCTCACACTTGATGAGTGTATGTACCAGTATGTGGCACATATATATATATATATATATATATGTATATATATATGTATATATATATATATATATATATATATATATATATATATATATATATATATATATATATAAAATAACAAGATGTATATATAGCTATATAAAGTGCAATGATACATACACTCTCCACATATATCTACAAAACACATTTACGTAATGTACCCACACAACATTTAAGGAGACATTCCTGTTATACACATTTATATAGATATGGGTGGGGAGGTACGCATGTCTCCAAATAACGCAGAATGCTGGGGTTATCTTTCCTTACACATCACAGTAGTTGTCCAATGGCACCAGACCAAGGCCACAGCAGTACATAAACTACTCACCCACAGAACCCTGTGGAGTGTCACCCTGTAGGCAGACAAAAGTACGCAGGTGGTGTAATGTACAGTAGCTGCAACCCATGCCTTGGAGAGTCCATATTGTCCCTTGCCACATGTCTGCCTATCAAACTGCAAACAGCTGCACATGGCCAGACTGGCAAGTGTACACACATAGCAGGAATATTACTAGGTATCCCACCCCTAGGACACTAGCAACAATAACAGTATCAAGCAGTATCACTCTGCAGGACATGCATGCTGTCTAACACAAGGCCAGTTTGTGTACTCCACAAGTACTGTGCCTGCATCAACATATACAGCAGACATAACCTATTGCACATGTGAGAAGTACTGTAAGCTATATTGTGTAACACAAGATAGGTAGGGGTTCTAATTCAACATCATTCAACTTCTGTATGTGTGTGTGTGTGTGTGTGTGTGTGTGTGTGTGTGTGTGTGTGTGTGTGTGTGTGTGTGTGTGCGTGCGTGTGTGTGTGTGTGTATGTACATATATCCCCTTACGGCACTACATACATGTCCATCTGGCCTATCTCTGTGTAATGGTTATGCATTTTAAAGCCATGTGACTAGCTGTTGTCCTCAACACTGGCCTCCTTTACAAGGCCTGCTGATATCATCCACCTTAAGAGCACTGGCTGACACTCCAATATCAGATAAACTCCATGGACAATATCCAACTTGTGTGTATGTGTCCATCTGGTCTATCTCTGTGTGATGGTTATGCATTTTATGGCCCTGTGACTTGCAGTTGACCCTAAATTGCTCTCATCTACATAGGCATAATTTATATTCACCACCATCTAGATTTGTATGTGCAGAATACCCCATTGTCCCTGACACACTATTCTACACATATGCACCTAGGAAGCCATGCACGTATACTGGCATACCTTGTTGATATTATGTTTCTGCTGTGATGCCTTGCCATCCTGTGCAAATATTTTGCCGCCATGTGTCCATAGATGAACAGCTCAGACTCCTGGGACAAAATGATACACAGGTCCGTGACACATCTGTCATTCTGTAACAAAACCACCAGTGTACCATTAAGCAACAAAGATACACAATATTTGATGTGTAGTCATGACACATGCCAGCATACAGTATCTGTCTTGGCCCAAAGCAATTGCCATGGCATAACACTACTGTACTACACAAACACATGTAAAGTAATATAGTCACTTTGTGCATCAGACACATATTTTCAGGTCCCTGCATTGATGACATGGATAGCAGGGATGTGGCACAGGTATCATTACATGCACAGGGTGTGGTTTGAGGGTGCCAGAGGTCTAGGCTGTGCCAAAGAGTTTACAGCATTTGTGTGAGTCAGGAAGGGGTGCTGGTTAGATTGGCCATAGAGAGGTGCTGTGTGTGTCTGTTGGTGACAGTGGTGTTGGAGTGTGTGTGTGTGTGTGTGTGTGTGTGTGTGTGTGTGTGTGTGTGTGTGTGTATATATACACAGTCAAGCCCAGTGCTAGCCCTACACATGTGTATGGTGGACAGTTGTGGACTGTACATGATATAGTGGGCAGTTCACCACCTCTGGCTATGAACACAGGAACTGACTTCACAAGGAGTAGCACGGGCACCACCATGCCCAAGGTCAGATCCGGTGCTAGTACCTGATGGTGACTGCTGTCTGCTGGGCCTGTGTCCCCTCCGGGACTGCCCAGGACCATGTGCCCATGGCCTGCGATGTTGTGGTGTGCACAGCACACATCCCTCTGTAGTGCTGGAGGTACTGCCACTACAGGACCATGAGAGTGCACAGCCATGTGGACTCTTAGCAGATGGTATTGCTGGCATGCATGCACATGTCCAACACCCAACTCCATCCAGATGTTACAGCACAGACAATGTACAGTCAAAGACAGACACTGTTTCAGCCCACCATCTGCCTACTACACCAGTGAAATGATCCAGGGCATCACCAATGTGATGGAAGCAGTCACGGATGTCAGACCTTGCTGCATTCATAACCCTAAGCATCCATCTGGTGTTGCATTCTGAACATGCCTGTGCCTCCATGACAGCCCAAAACATGCGGCGAGTGACTTATGATATGACACTTGAACAGGAGGTGAATGGCAGCAGTCCTACTTTGAGCACCCCTGTCAATCTGCCTGCATGTTGTCAGCTCTCTGGCTGCAGCCAGTGTCTGCACTCACTGATTCTATAGTTCTCACACTGTCCTGTACTATGTCACCACCCTCTGACTGTCCAATATCTGTGGCCTCTGGTGAGTGGGTATGTGTGGACATACTAACTGTGTTCTGGGACAATAGGGGCAGAAGAGGGATGTCAACCTCTGGAACAGATTCAGTCCCCAAAAAACCCACCTGTGCCTCACTATGGCCACCATCATCATCATAGTCTGATGAAACACTGACATCAGGTTGTGAGGGGGACAGACTCTAACACCCCTGTTCACCTGTGAGAAGCAAGACAAAAGCAGTACATTACCACCTGAACTATTATGTATGGTAATCCACACTGACTCATACAGATCAGGATCCACAACTGCATTACATGTCCCACATCTTCTCATCTCTGATCCCAGGCACAACACACAAACTCACATCAACATACACAGACAAGCCAGGCCCTGTATAACATGCACATCACCTACATCTGGTTAAAGTTCCCAGTACAATGCACCTGTAAGGTATGCAATATGACAGTGTATGTGATAGAACTACACATAAAGCACAGCATATCTGTCTTGTGAATGATATGCCAGTTGTAGTATCACTGCTTCAGGTATGTACCATCTCCCTATTGTGTTTGAATGGGCATCTTGAAATAATTGCCTCATATAGAGCAGGCTGCATAGTTGCTCATAACTGTAAGTGCAAACATATTAATGTTTGTACAAATACACACCTGCCATTCCCAGGCTATGCACTGTAGTTAACTGCTCTGAAATGGAACATACAACTATTCTACTCTGGCTAAGCACAACAGTTGTGCATAAGGCAAAATGGCAGCCCTTAACTTTCATAGAGTATATATGATCTGTAAAACAACAATATCGCACTTACCAGGTACAGGACCATGGGCTCCGGCCACAGTTGATGGACCTATGAAAAAGTGAGGGATAGGTATTGTCAGCAACACCAAATGTTGCAGTGTTACAAGATAATATGTGGATATACCCACATGTACAGTAGCTAATGTGATACTGGCTATATTTCTGGCATTCTGAGTATGTGTGCACAACTGTGCATAAAGGCCAACCCCCCCCCCCCATGCAGATAGACATGACACCCATGTAATGACATGTAGAGCCTGTCACAATGACTGATACAGTATTATACTGGTGAACACAGTAAGCTTACCTGGACAATCCTCTGATGTGGACGCCATGGCACTCACCTCCAGGACGTATGGCGTGATTTATGCCTGGGAGCTATTGGTTGATCCTAGGTTCACCAGGAATTCCTCTGGGCTGAGAGTGGTTGTTCTGTTGCAGGCCGTCCACTGGTGGCAGCACAATCTCTGGCAACAGCAGCTGCACTTTGACATGCAGTATTGACCATATCCATGGCCTGGTATTGGACCTGCTCATAAGTCCTGTCCTGTTGGCCAATCTGATTAACAGCCCTCACAAGGTCGCCCCACAATACTGCCCACTGTTCATGATTATGGTGACCCCTGGAAAGCAGGATGTGATGGTGGAGTCTGAGGGTATTCGGTAGAGCATCATTGTCTGCAGATGAAAATGGTGGATGTCTCCATCGGTACATTGCTCCTGCAAGACAACAAGAGGGGAGCACATTACAGAGCCAGATACATTGATGTCCACTATGTACAGACCCTACACACCCATAATGGCCTGCACTATCCACTGCTCTCACACACATCATACTCTACAGTCTGGCAACACACTACATGTCTGGTGGGTCTACTTCACCCTATCGAAGGCCGACAATATTGAAGCTGATATTGTTGGCACCAGAATGCCAAAAACGAAAGTCATCACACATGTAAATGGAAATCTTTGTAAAGGGAGATTTCCATTTACTGCAATGTAGTGCGATCTCGGAGTTGGTATATTTAAGTAGTGGGGGGTGTGGGGGGTGCAGGGGGGCTTGCCCTCCTGCATAGAGCAATTTGAGTTGTGTTTGGGTGTTTTTTTTTTTTTGTGTGTGTGTGTTCGATGTTAAGGGGATTCGACATTTTCGTGTCGATTATTACGCTGTCGACAGTTTGAGTTTTCGACAGCATAATATAAACACTGTCTGGCTTTCCCCAGGATAGTAGTAATACTGGGTAATGTCCCTGTGTGCCTTGACAGATTCTGCTGTAAGTCTCTACACTCATCAGTGCAGTCTACTAAGGTGTGTCCCGTATGGGCAAATCCCCTCTAATATGTCATACGGCCAGTATCGGACAAATAGCAGTGTGCTATTACAACAACTATATGGGGACAGTCCAGCAACACCAGCATGCCCTAATGACAGAAAGCAATGTAAACCTGCTGTACTATATGTTCCCTGCAAGCATCATATCTCTCAACTATACAGATGTTTGCAGAATGTCAACATGTTTGCCTCATAGATGTGGTCCTTTTTGCACAAACTTGTGAATGTCTGACAAATAGTTGTCCAATCATTGATGGTTGCTGTCAGAAAATTAAAACAGAATCTGACTGTCACACATTAGCTCCCTCAGAAAACACTTATGCTACAGTAATATCTATTAGTCTATTCACATTCTTACTTTGTATGGCCAATATGTGTACTCTGTTGCTGAGTTTGGGTCTTTGTCCCCCATTAATTATGGCTTTGTCTTGATTTCTTACTGCAGGAGATTGAGAGGTATGTTAAGCATAGCTCTCAACCAAACAGGGACGAATATCCAGAAAACAGGGACTTAGCCAGAGTACATCAGGGACACTCAGGGACACTTTTACAAAGTTAGAAATATTTATGTGTGACATTGACAGCCTGAGAGGAGGTGATTGTTTGATGTTACAGGAGTGTACACCCTTACTTAGTGTCACTATGTCTTATTTCTAATCCACTATCTTTACTACAACAACCGACCATTACAGGAGGGATTGACAGGGACAGATCCAAGATGTGATTCACAGCAGGGACAGCTGAGAGGCATACCTGCAGGTGTTGGTCAGCAGAGTATCACTGACATGTCAAGATCATAGATCAAATACAAGGCTACTGTTGAAATCCCTATTCCCAATACCTCCCATCTGCATCCTGTTTTATGGGAACTCTAGTATATACCTTGTAGAGGTCTTTAATACCTGGAAGTTTCCCCTGGATGCTGCGCGTTCCTGGCCCTAGTGTCTCTGACTCTCTTTCATAGGACCATAGGATCATAGGAGGTTAGTGGGCTAATGGCCCTGGGGCCCTTCCAAGCCTAGTCAAGAGTTTATCCTCAAAAATAAACCTCAGTCAGCACCTGTCACCCCGTCAATGAGGGACACAGGTGGAACCCCTGGGATGAATTTGTGGGTTCCTATCCACTCATCAAGGTTGTGCTGTTTGATGTGTATGGGAAGTCTATTCCATAGATGGGGAAGCCTCTGGGAGACAAACCTGTCCAGCAGCTTTTGTTATCTGTCAAACCTTCTGTCCTGTACTAAGAATTTGAGAATATACCTGCCTGGTGAAAAGGACCCCCTGCAAACAATCTCCAGCCAACTCTTCCTTAACTAAAGAAACTTGCCACCCTACCTAAGAACCTTGCTACCAAAGGAGGTTAGAAACTTTCAAACCTTCTATCCTGTACTAAGAATTTGAAAATATACCGGCCTGGTGAAAAAGATCCCCTACAAACAATCTCCAGCCAACTTTTCCTTAACTAAAGAAACTTGCCATCCTACCGAAGAACCTTGCTACCAAAGGAAGCAAGAAACGTTCAAGCCTTCTATCCTGTACTAAGAATTTGAGAATATACCTGCTTGGTGAAAAGGACCCCCTGCAAACAATCTCCAGACAACTCTTCCTTAACTAAAGAAACTTGCTGTCCTACCTAAGAACCTTGCTACCAAAGGAGGCAAGAAACTTTCAAACCTTCTATCATGTACTAAGAATTTGAGAATATACCTGCCTGGTGAAAAGAACCCCCAGCAAACAATCTCCAGCCAACTCTTCCTTAACAAAAGAAACTTGCCACCCTACCTAAGAACCTTGCTACCAAAGGAGGCTAGAAACTTTCAAACCTTCTATCCTGTACTAAGAATTTGAGAATATACCTGCTTGGTTAAAAGGACCCCCTGCAAACAATCTCCAGCCATCCCTTCCTTAACTAAAGAAACTTGCTGTCCTACCTAAGAACCTTGCTACCAAAGGAGGCAAGAAACTTTCAAACCTTCTATCCTGTACTAAGAATTTGAGAATATACCTGCCTGGTGAAAAGGACCCCCTGCAAACAATCTCCATTCAACTCTTCCTTAACTAAAGAAACTTGGCGTCCTACCTAAGAAACTTGCTACCAAAGGAGGAAAGAAAGTATGTGTTATCTAAACTTATCAGTATAACTGAACATTTGCTTAATAACATGCGTGTTTATTAAAACACGCTACCTAGCCAGGATAAACAGCAACCATACCCCCGCTCTAACCCTTAACAAATAAACTTTTCCTCTTCTTGTGTTGTCTCTTGTAACTGCTTACAGAGCCTTCCCAAAATCTATACCAGCTATCTCCGAACTCCAGCTTCTGCTGCATTATACTTTTTGCCCACTAGGCACCCTAAGCTAGGCTAGATCCTAGCACATCTATCATTTCTCCCTCATAATTTAACTTAAAGAAAGATTAGACTCTAAACTAACTAAAGAAAATAAAAAGGAACTCTCTCCTGTATTAGACTGATCTTTATTTCACACTCGATCTACTACATTCCTCTCAAATTGCACGTAGCTATCCACTAATATCACTACCACTGTATCTTCACCTCCACACTCACCCTTACCTACTGAAAGTACCTCAGTAGTCAGCCGCTCATAGATTGTTTTTTTCTGACATTTCTTCAGTTACTTTTCTAACTCTGCTCCTATTCCCCATTGTTTATCTGCCTTTTGATCATACTTCCCTCTTATAACTCTTTTCCTTACTTCTACACCCAATCTGTACCTCCGCTCTTTTCTCTTTCTCTCCCCTTCCCGACACATCTTTATAGGACATCCCTCCTTCCACTTGATTACCATTTATGCTTGTAGTCCCACCTGGTCTTCCCTGTCCGCTCCTTTACTCCCCTCCCCTTCCCACCTAATACCTTTTCAATCACATAAATTGTCTTGCCCTGTGAGGTGCCATCTTTAATACCTGGAATTTCCCCCTGGTTGCTACACGTTCCTGGACTTAGCGTCTCTGACTCTGCAAGTTAATTTCAGCTGTTTATAATGTTTTAATGAATGGTAACTGATTACTTAATAAACTGTTTAGCCTATGGTTGGAAATACTAGGTATACATATACGAATGTCCAACTTGTTTTAATTACCCTATGCTGATGTACATTTATGGAAATGGTAATTTGTATCTGCGCTTACCACGTGGACCTGTAGTAAGCCACCCCACTTCTGTGAGAAAGAGCTGTGATAATCTTTAGAGTACTTTTTTATTAATGAGGGTTATTTAGCAATTAGACTAGTGACTTGTGCCTTGCCGGGCATATGTTGTATGTAACTAGCCTGCTTCACAGTCATAACCCTGTAAACCCTGTAGTGTTGGATAGCCTTTACTGATTACCTTATGGCAGTGCAATCATTTTATTTTACTCGAACCACCTCCATGCTGAAGATACAGCTCGCACTCTTCTACTACTCCAAGTAAATGTTTTTAACCTGAGGGAAGCTAACGTTTTTGCTGCTGCATGGAACTGAAGTGCACTACATGGCACTTCTTGGATTTCCCCTTAACAACAGGTATAAGGGACAAAATACCCCCTTTGATTACATAATGTTGACGAAACACTAGTTAACATTGAGGCATCATCAGGGTTAGTGTAGTGCTACTAATTTAAATTGATCGTGGACAGAATAACTTAACTTAGAGCCTCCTTTCCTCAATTAAATAGTAGTACTGCAGCTACTACATGGGTCTAGAGCTTAACTGAGTCCAGCGGTGATGTTACCTTAGGTCTGTGCATGGGCAGATGCAGCTCATAGCCTCCCTTTGTAAAATTTCAGCATCAATGAGACATCTATAGACATGGTGTAGGGCTTACGGCACCTTACACATGTAGGCAGTGATACATGTAGCCGTCGCTAGCTGTTAGCAATTAACCTATGACTCCATATGTTTGCATAATTGTGCTATCTTCCTGGCTATGTGGAATTACTATAATTTGACCTGATTTCCTATTGCCTATTCCATACTGTTGTGGTCACATGAGAGGAACTAGTCTGAACTGAATACCTTAAGTGTTTGCTTCTACTTAGTTTTATGCTACAAACAACCTCATTGTCCCTGTACAACATTGATTACACTATTTAAAATGTGGCAGAACTTAGCTGTAACTTGTAAAGCACTCCTAGCCAGACTATGTTAAGCTACTAAGAACTTTTCCCTTACTCTTGAATGTTTTAATCTGTGCCATATTAGTTTGCAAATGAGCCTGGTGCATATAGACGTAGCTACCGTAGTATGCTTAACCTATTTGTTTGATATCCTAGTAGTGAATGTTGGTAGGTGTTTTTTTTAAATGAAATGTCTATGTCTTTACCCTAATTCTATTTTAAAGGACTGTTTTAATTACCCCTTCATTGTTTCTCTTTCTCTCTAACGTTCCTAGCTTTCAAACCTTCTATCCTGTACTAAGAATTTGAGAATATACCTGCCTGGTGAAAAGGACCCCCTGCAAACAATCTCGAGCCAACTCTTCCTTAACTAAAAAAAATTGCCATCCTACCTAAGAACCTTGCTATCAAAGGAAGCAAGAAAATATGTGTTATCTAAACTTAGTAGTATAACTGAACATTTGCTTAATAACTTGTGTTTTTATTAAACCATGCTACCTAGCCAGGATACCCAGCAGCCATACCCCCTCTCTACCCCTTAAAAAATAAACATTACCTCTTCTTGTGTTTTCTCTCGTAACTGCTTACAGAGTCTTCCCAAAATCTATACCAGCTGTCTCCGAACTCCAGCTTCTACTGCATTATACATTTTTCCCACTAGGCACCCTAAGCTAGGTTAGATCCTAGCACATCTATCATTTTTCCCTCATAATTTAACTTAAAGAAAGATTAGACTCTAAACTAACTAAAGAAAAGAAAAAGGAACTCTCTCCTGTATCAGACTGATCTTTATTTCCCACGCGATCTACTACAGTCCTCTCAAATTGCACGTAGCTATCCCCTACTATCACTACCACTGTATCTTCACCTCCACACTCACCCTTACCTACTGAAAGTACTTCAGTAGTCAGCCGCATTTCTTCAGTTACTTGTCCATACCCACTCCGTTCTCCCACTAATTTAAGATATAAAAGTGTCATTTATAGGAAGCCCACTTATTCAAATGTGTTCTTGCATTATACTAGTTGTCACCCTTACCATCAGAAAAAAGCTGTCATTAAGGGTCAGATGGTAAGGGCAGCTAGGATGATATCCGATGAAATTGATTTCATCGAAGAATGCATAAATTTGGGCTCTATGTTTAGTAATAGAGGCTACCCTGACTCTTTGATTGCTGATATTACATCTGAAGTCACTCATAAACACAGGATAGGTTATTTTAAACCAATCCTATCAAATATAAGTGATGAACAGAGATGTGATTTACAGGATTTAAGTAATTTCAATGAAGGAAGGGGTAACCTAGCGTTTAGAACAAGTTTTTTTATGTACTTACAGCTTGGATCACTCTTTAATAAGGAATGTTCTTTACAAGAACTGGGCGCTTATTTTAGAAGATAATCATTTATTTAAGCGATTTGGGGTCAAGCCAAAGATTACTTTTAGGAGAGGTTTTAATTTAAAATCTCTTCTTGAAGTAAAGCATTACAACAATCATCATAAAGAAGTATGTATGGTTCGATGTGGGGCATGCCGACAATGTAGATTTGTCAGCATGGGACCTAAAGTTATAATTAGAGACAAAACTTATAGTGCAATGGGAAAACATAGTTGTGAAACCAAAAGTGTGGTCTATTCTGCGAATTGTGAAAAATGCATTGCTTTTTATATAGGTAAAACCGAAATAAAGTTAAAGCAGCGCATTTATGAGCATTTTTATGCTATCAATAGGAAAGACCCCACTAATGCTCTTGCTCGGCATATTTTAGAATTTCCTGAGCATAATTTTACATTTACTATTTTAAAACATATTGAAAATGACCTTACAGCAGGCCCTGGCAAATTCAGTTGGAAAAGGAGGAATTGTTTTGGCAGATAAGAACTGCTGCCTATTTGCATCCCAGACTCAATGAGTATGTTTCTATCTCTTGCATTCTTAAGCATCTTGCTTTGAGAAGATAATTTTTGTTTTTAACATGTATTAGTATGTGTTGATTATTGATATAATATATATATTTTTTTATTATTATTACTTTTGTATTACATATTTCTTTGGTATTGTACTTTAATGACTGATTTTAAAATATGTGCGTTGTGTTTCAAAGTTGGTTTTAAGGTGCGTTTTAGATAATATGTTAATAGCATCTGTAGGTATATAAAGTTGGTTCACATTTTTCATCTCTGAGGGCTCTTTAGTAGGTGATCGCTGTTGGCTATAGCTTTAAATGCGACTGTTGCACTTTCTGCTAATTAAGCAATTTAGTCATTTGAATGTTTATATATACTTGGTTTTAATGAAGGCACTTCGTCTGAAGAAGGAGAGATAATATTATTTCCAAAAGCGCTAATAAAACTTGATTTAGCTTGTTCCCTGTGGTTGTTCCTGTTACTTCACCTTTGTGTTTTTTTTTTTGTTAACCACTACAGACTACGTACCTCTATAGTAAACTTCTTGACTGTATGAAATTGTTTTTACCTAATATATACCAATATTTGCTTTTCTGACTCCTGCTTTTAAAAATATCTTATGTTATAATTTTGCTATGCTGCTATATAACAATTGTATTCTAGTCTGTATAATTACTGTACCTGAAGTTGCTATTATTATTCTTTTTGTGGAGCTTATCTCCATGGGTCTCTACTGAAAATGGACATATATCCAGTTGGACTAGCCCAGTCAACAAATGTAAAATAAAAGCAAATAAAATAGAGTGATGTATTCCTTTTTTTGAAACATTCCTCTGCAAATGCTTTGCACATACGGTGTCTGTGCGAGTAAAACCACATACAGACCTGTTCCTCATAAATAGTTGCTTGCCTTTTGTAGGTAATTGCTAATTGCATCAAAAACAGCTGAATCGCATTATCATTAACCAATGACATGACATCACAATGCAATATATAAGGCCTTTAATGTATGCTTCGGCCCCTTTCTTAGTTTCTGAAATGGACATTACTGAGGTGTGGAGACTACAGCATTGCAGAGGGTAGGTCCAAATACTGTCCACTGTAGAGATGTATGAAGTATGTCCACAGTTTTGCCTCATATGTTTGGTCAGTGCCCCATAACATTGTGGTCATCTGGCAGTTCACTGGCAAACATTGTGGGTTGAGGTCAGTAAGGGGAGCCATCAGAATATGTAGGTTAATGCAGTAGCTGCTTTTCTATCAACTTACTATCTTAGTATAGCCAAACTGTTAAACATGTCTCATGCCTCTCAATTGTACAGATTTCCACAGAGTGCCAAGATAAGTGCTTCATATTTTTAGCCAGTTTTTAATAAAATTATGGTTTTCTGGCAAATTTGTGGCAAATCATTACAGATTGAAGTTATAAAATAATGACAGACATTTGGGTTTCAGACTTCATGCCATTCAGAAAATTCATGCTAATGTAAAACCTGTTATTCTATTAACTTCCTAAGCTTGTACGAGCACTATTTAAAAATGTTTCTTATTTTTGTGCCTTAGTCCCACTTTTATTTATGGCTTTCTCCAGTTTTCTAGCTATAAGAGGTTTGGAGGGATTACATGTCCCTATTTCAGGCCTTTTGCCCCTCCCAAGAAAGTATGGATGTGCCTGGATCCCTTGCTCTAGCGGGTTGGGAGGTATGGTAGGTCTGTAGCAGCTACCTTTATATACAGCCGTGTATGCTACATAGGGGGGTTAATTAACACTTTGTTGGACAGCAAGCTGTACATGTAACTGTGGCAGCTGTGTCAGGGATGTCATTATGGCAGAGCCAGCGTAAGGCTATTTTATACAGTCCAATTGGTGCATGTGTGTAAGGTACATCTGTTATGCAACAGTATGAATAACAAAATGGTAGGCAACATATAGTTAGGTGATATGGATATGTGCATTGTGACTCTGCCTGCAGGCCTTTATATTGCAAAACTGGGAAGCAGTTAATTAAGCAGCAGTAAACTATGGGGATTCAGACTGCAAGACACAGTCGTTACTTGCTGTCTGCACAATAATGTAATTGAAGTGCGTCAGAACACTGGAATTAAACCCAGGACTGTGTGTGGCAAAATGTACTGTATGCCAGGCATGTAACAGACTGCACTACTGAGACCCTAGAAAAGCATGTGTATTTGCAAGATATGTAACAGACTGCACTACTGAGACCCTGGAAAAGCATGTGTATTTGCAAGATATATGTGCACTTATACAGGCCATGAGAAACATTTCTACAACCATGAGTATGTGTGTTTTATATGGCTTTATTTGTGCACCAGCGTCCCAGTTGTACATGTACATTGCCATAGCTGCCATAGCAGGTATCTTTCCAAAAGTTGCTAATGAAAGGCCACACACACCTGCTGTCAGAGGCCTAACGTACCTCCATTGGTATGTCTTTGTCTTTCCGCAGGTGCATTATTGCACCAGGGCCCAAGGTACACTCCTATTTTTTTCCCATTCCTTTTATATATCATTTACATGCTTAATGACAGAAGGTAGCAGTCAGTATGTGTTGCTGGAAACACCTGTATAGCTTAAAACCTGTGTAGCATGTTGGGTTAATGCATTTTGATATAGCTGAGAGGGGCCTGCATTCAAGAGCTGGCTGAGGTGGATATTTTGTACATGAGAGTAACACTGTCATAGACACAATAGACATTAGAGTTCTTTAAAACACATTTAAGATAATTTAAGCTAAGCTAAGTGAAGTGGCACACTGTACCACTCCATACAAATCCACCCAAACCCTCATTAAAAAATATATAAAGAAAAAATGGGAGATAGGAAAGTGGTGAAATGGGGGCAAGCAGGGGGAAAAACATAGTGAACAGCAGGTAGGGATGTGCAGGAAGGGTGTAGGAAAGGACCATAGCTACCCATTTCTTATACAGCAACTGCTGTGCATTTTGACAGATTTTGCAGATTAATTTGGACTCTCAAACCCCAGAGAGATGGGTGAGGACAACATAAATGTGTTGTCAAGCCAATTGGACCACATTAGGTGTGTCCAGTGGACATGTCTGCAAAATGGAGAGCTATGTATGGGGCGATATTTTTTTTGTAGGACATGTGCCATTTTTTTTTAAGGATTGAGTGGAATGCTGCAGAAGAGACATAGACACATGTGGGGTGGTCAGTTGGGTAGGAGAGGATGCATTAGCAGACAGACAAGACAGCTGACAGGGGCAGTGTGTGACACATGAGGGGGTAAACACCTTGGATGGGGAGAGTGTTGTGGAATCAGACATTCATGTGCCTCCAGAAGGCAGCAGCATGACTGAGGTCCCCACCCATGGGCAGTTGACACTGCAACTTCACTGCCCCAAAGGTAGATGTGCTGGAGGCTGGGCACCAGGGCCAGCCTGCCCCACCAGGTTGGCCAGTGTACCCTCAGTCTGGTGCAGGCAATTATCATAGTTCCTATGATTGATCCTGCACACCATAGCCAGTAGTTGCTGCTGGGTGACTACTGCACCTCCTCCACTGCTCCCAGGGGGAGGCTAGGCCCCATCCCCTGAGGTGGTTCCACCCAACACCATAGGTAGTGGAGGGGCAGCAGAGGGGGAACCACCTACCTGGGTCCCAGACGTGCTAGGACCTGGTGCCATGGCCAGTTGGGGTAGGCTTGGTGGATCACCGGGAACTGGCCTACCCTAACATGCTGTTGTGATGGAGGTAAAGCAATAAGTATAGGTTAGCTATGAAAAAAACATATTGTTAGTAATAACAGCATGCCAGAACAGTGGAAATAACCCAAGTACATAACAATGCATATTATGTGAAACACAACAATAAATAACAGCACAGTCAGTATAATAACAGCATGCCAGTAATGGTTACAACATAAGGTGAACAAAATAGGTAATTCAACAAGATATGTTAATATGCAACCATTGTAATACAAAACAATAATAAACACATGCCCAAAAATACAGTTTAATGTAACAACATATGTTAATCGTGAACCATAACCAATGAATAACAATAATAAATAAATGAAGATAAGGGCTGGTTGAGACAGAGAGAAAAAAAGGGCATTAGTACTATTATTGGCTATATACTTGTCAACAGAACTACCAACCACTCTACTGGTCTGCCTTTCTTTATCTATACAAATGCCCTATAGCTGCACACATGGGACAATATGGGCCAAGCAGTAACAACTGTGGGTACACAACTACACAGAACACATGCACATCAGGTGGACCTATATAACTACCAATGTGTACTGTGGGCTGATGCATAGACACTCTGCTATTTAGGTAATCAAGTCAATGATAAACCTGTGACAGAGGGATTACACACTGCTAATTACATTACTTGACAGTGTGACACTTGAGAGACATGTATGTGCACAGTACAGAAACTAAACAGCTATCATGCCTTGGTTGGCAGGCATGGGGATAGAACCCAATAGCAGTGACTGCAGAGGACATCTGCATGACATGTATGATTTGGATGCAGCAAAGTTTTTACAGACACCCCAGGCATACAGCCATACCAAGAATACATGTTACATGTTCACTTTATTTTTATTATTATAATATTTATTTCCTTTATTTTATACTGTATTTTCACATTCTTGCTAATGATTCAAACAACCTATGACATCTAAACACACAATTATTTACTGATAATATGGGCTAACTCACCCATTTACCTGTAGTTCCTGTGGAAAGAGAAGTTGTAGTATTACGTGGTGAAACCTAGCACTGGATTTGAACCCTGGTCTGTGTGTGCCAAAATGTACTTTATACAGTGCTTTTAACAAACTGAGCTACTGAGTCACTGCTAGTGATCGACTGAATGCTATTTGCCTAGAGCTTACCTGGAAACAAAATATGACCTGGCATTACTACTACAGTTTTATACTAGCCTACAGTGACAGAAGAACACACATGCATAAAGTACAAGCATGGCAGAGATAGTAGGTAGCCTATACATTACCATATAGACTGCAGGTGTACACAATAAATTGTTATTGGGTTTACATATCTGTGGAGTCAGCAAACAATATCAGATCATGGAGTGGGCTACCTCACTCATATACCTTGCTTACCTGCTGTTTGTGGATGACAGAGCATTATGTGAACAATAGTGGCCTAGAATCCGCCTTGACCAGAAAGAGAAGTTGTGAGCATTATGAAGCTATGAATCCACACTTACTGCACAATAGACTTTATTGGTTATTCCTTCATGCAGGTGCTGGTATTGTTTCCTGTTATTACACAACAGTTGTCATAATTAATTTCTTGCAAAACAGTTCTACTAACATGCTTATTGCATAACAGACTTTATTGGAAATGCCTTCATGTATTTCCTGGATTAGTTTTGAGTTTTTATTGCACAGCAGATGTGATTATGCAGGTGTTGCAATACAGCTGTAATTCCCCACATATTGCACCAGAAACTTTATTGTAAATATTTCTTACAGTTAATGATTTACTCTTCCCTGCTTAGTGCACTACAGTTGGCAGTATTCACTTATTGCAGTACAGCTGTTAGTCCACATTCATTGCAATACACTCTTTACAGTATATACCTAATTGCAGTTAATGCTTTACTCTTCTTGCTTGTTTGATTATAGGTAGCATAATATAGCCATACTGACCACACTCACAGCGCAACCTGGCCAAGCACCCAGCATGTGCCTCGAGGTTGTGAGCCCGCTCTTGGAAGAGGTGAACACCATTATGCACACTAGTTTAGCAGACATTCGGATTAGATATTAATGGTACATGAGTAATAGTACTTACATACATCTGGGACATCCCTTGCCTGAAGTTCTTGGACCCAGAGGTCCAAAAGATCCCCCTTATGTCTCTTCAGGTGCAGCTTAGCTGAGCAGTGCTAAAACCCGAAAATAAACATGCTTAGCAGTGCTTAGCGGTGCGTAAATCAGCTAAGCAGAGCCAAGCAGTGCATAAACATTTTCAGCTGTTATTGTGTTTATGTAGGGCTTAGCAGGTCTTAGCAGAGCTTAGTGAAGTGCAGCAAGCCAGAATTTAAAAATAATTAGCATAATTTGTATTTCAAAACTAAATACTTATTTTCTCTTCCATGTATTCAAACCCTGCACCTACTGCTCATGAGGCTGTAACTCTACCCATTTGGCTACATGGATGGTTGAAATTATGCTATACCTTTACATATACCTCTGAGCTATGTATAAGCACTGCTGAGCACTGCACTGCACCACACAAATCCTCTCAGCAGCACTTAAACCTGACATTTAATTAAATAATTAAGTGCATCCGGTTTCTAATTTTATTTGTCTGGCAGGTGTTTCATCACCACTTAGCACTGCTGTACTCAGCAGTGCACCATGCAAACATACTTTTTAAATTAAAAAATACATTGATATATTGTAATTAGACAGTGCAGGAACTGTCTTACCCATCTGTGGACTAGGTTAACACTACACTCCCTACACAGATCCAATAACTGTGCTCCTCAGCTCTCTGTCTGCAATGCGCCATGATTAATATGCATGGGCCACTGCCGAGTGGGAACCATGTACACAGACACAGTACCATTCCGTGTAGACTCCACACTATGCCTCTACAGATTTTATTAAATCCTGGGGTGTAGATTCTACTTCCATGTCATGTATATGGAGTGCTGATATTGCAGTGCCCTTTAGATTGCATATTATTTGTTGGATTCAAAGAGTGGATAGGAGTTCTGCATTCCTGAGTGTGTCCTCCTTTGTATGAGATGCCTAGTAACTATGAACTTGTCAGTTTGTCAGTCATTCCCTATTGCAATATTACCAGCTTACCAATTTTTTTTATGTAACATAGGCATTCTTCAAGGGCAGCAGGTACTGAATTTGTAGAAGAAACACTGAAATGTAAAGTTGTATGCCAGTAGCAACCTCTTCATAAGTTACAGATCTCTTTAATGTGGAATTATACATATGACTTTTACTTCTGCAGAGATTGTGCTTATTGACTGATATTTGTGGATTGTAATAACAAATGTCTGCGTGGTCTTTTATGTTTAAAATGCTCTGAAAAGGGCAGTTTGGTCATTACTGGGTCATATATGTTGTTTCATTGTTTACTGGAAAAATATTCAAAACTATAAATTTAAAATACACTCTAACAAGTGGTGGTGTATTATATAAGGAATATAATTTATACAATTAGGAAGCTGAACCAAAGAATGTATGCATGACCCTAAAAATGTGTGCAAGCAGCCTATGGTTTGAAAATAACCCAAAGGTAAACTTAATTCTCTACTCGCCAGATGCATTTTATTTGAATGTGGGTTTTAATGCCGCTTCAATGAATGTGGGTTTCAATGACAGAGAACTGTACAGCTTACAACTCATGCTAAGTCTGTCTTCATTCTGAGAATTAATGAATGTGAGTTTCAATGACAGAGAACTTTACAGCTCATGCTAAGTCTGTTTTCATTCTGAGAATGTATTGTTTGCTTGTTTAGCAAATGGCAAGCAGTGTTTGTGCTATTTTATTTCAATATCTGTAATCATTGTAGAAGTAAATAAGAAAACAGTATGCACACTGATATGTCTGAACAGTGTTTATGGCAACTGGAGAGAAATAGCCAAGTAACGGAACACAGGAATAGCTGGGGAGGGCACTGCTGTGGAGGTGTAGGGGCTCTGCTGCAGTAGGGCATGCTCTGGGGGCCCAATCTATTACCCTGCCTATGGCACCATTTGACCTTGATCTGGATCTGATCTAGGTATGACTGCCACACAGTTTGCAACATGTTGTAACATGATAGTGCATAGGTAGATATGCTTTTCTGCATTTCACCATGGGTGGCATGCATCTTCACCCTGTTTGACAGTGTTCCATTGCCCATGTTGTATACTGTGCTGTCTTTGTAACTTACTTATCCTTACTGTTTTTTTTTCCAACCTTTGTGTCATGTGTTGTGATATTTGTTCTGTGGGTATACCCTTTGTGGTGGCCTTTTTGTCCTCTTTCGCTATATTTATCTTTCTTTCTATTCTTAAAAAAAATTTAAAAAAATGGAGACTATTCCTACCAAAAACCCCCCATTGTCATACCCCTCTAAATTTTCCTCAGATTTTCCTATTCTAATATACCTCTTGTGTGTCCTTCTTCTTCTTCACCCATACCTATGTCTTCTTTTCCATCTCCCACTTTCCTTGGGTGTGTGCATTACCTGTGTTCTCCACACATGTCACACACCCATTGTTAGCTAATGTTAGCTTTGGTGACATGGCTATGAATGTCCTTCACCTTTATTAATTCTTTTATTAGAAAAGTTTTGGATTCCATCAGAATCTGTAAGAGATAGCTAGCATATTTTAATAATACAGACTTACAGTGATATTTTGTAGTTGTTTTAAGCTTACTGGAGAGCTTCTGTTATAGGTAATAATCTATCACTTTCAGGCTGTTTAGATGACAAGATTCTTTCTGTAACTTTTTTACTATAGATGATGCTTTGGCATTGATTTTTCATTATTACAGATTAGTTGCGAGTGATATACAGTGCGCTGTTACTACTGAGATACTTTATTGTGCGCTGAGATACACAAAGTTCACTGTGGCATATTTACATATTACATTGTTATCCATAAGTTTATTTCTGATATTGGCAAAATACACCAGATTACGCAAACTTTACAGAATCTGTCCCAAAGTCTCTCTTTCTCCCTTATTAGTGAGCCAATCTCTCTCTCTCTCTCTCTCTCTCTCTCTCTCTCTATCACTGTCTCTCTGTCATAGTTTGTGAAAATAAGTCTCAAATGCAGTGAAATGACCATCTATGAAGACAGGAACTGATTGCAGTAGTTTGGGTGAGTGACCAAATTTTGCCCATCTGAGAAAACTGCCAGTATAATGTATGAAGCACAAAGCAGATCTTTGAATTTTGAGCAGTTTAGTTACGATAATAAAATAAAACCAAACAAAAGCAAGGTTGCATTTGGGAACAGAAATCAAAAATGCTTTATAGACTTCCAATCCAGAAAGTCATCCAAATGGCAAATCACAGGTATCTCCACTCTTGCAAAGACACAACTTAGGCAAATGTCACAGCCAAGCAATACAGCTACTGTTTCCAAAAGGGAAATGTTTTTTTTCAAGTAATTTTCATTCTGTTCTGAGAGGCAAAGTACTTCTTAAAATAACCATCTCTGTCTTTTCATATGGACAGCCCCTTCACACCAAAAAGCAAATATTTCTTCTCTACAAAATTTCTACAATACTATGTTGCAAACTTATCTTTACGCTCACAGCATCTGCCTGGCAAGTCAGCTTTTCTGACCAGCTAATATTGCAGCTCTTGCCTTTATTCCCCTCTCAGCATGTGTTTCCAATCAGCTAAAGTCTGCTCTGCTTAAATGGGAGGCACATTCTTCCAGCACATGACTTGAAGCCATGCAAGATCATCTTACATCATGTTTATCTAGTTTAACCTTAATTTTTCAAATGTTGACTTGTATGTCTACTACATGAGTTGTATTTGCTTGGGGATCATATGCCCCAGTATTGTTTAATCAAATTCCATGTCATGTTACTTTATGGGACTGCAAAAAAAAGTACTTCAAAGTGCCTTTTGCTCAATCTTACAGTTACTATGTAAGGCAAGTATTGAGGTGCAAGGGGTGTAGTCTCCCTGAAAAAAATTTAATTTGGTGGTATTTAGACATTTGTGCTTCTCTTGTTGCAGATATGAGAAGAATGGTCCTGACATTAATATGACAGTGTATTTTAAAAATAAGATATTTAGTTTCAAGGAGTCATGGGGAAAGCTGTTTAAGCAAATTGTAGTCCACCTCCTCACTGTTCAGTAAATACAATTTCAAATGTTAATTTTTGTCAGTTCAATATTATGAGATAAGTTACATAAGAGAACCACTTTAGAAGATTTAAAGGACTGGCTCCAGGAAGCAGCAATACATTGAGAGGCTACTGTCAGGAAATCATTATTATAGGATTTTCCCTTGCAGAAAATTCATTTGGAATCCTGTTGTCCAGAAGGACAATTTGCTTATTTAGAATTATAACATTTCCCCTTGCATTTTGGTAGATGTCAAGAAATGAAGCAACTATGCTCAGGATCATAGTATATGAATACAGGTAATACCTGCTTCATTGTTACATTTGTAATTGGTGTCATTTATTAATTTTAATAGATAAATTGGAGAACCTCCAGAATTCCTGAGATACAGAACAATCTCCAAACTGTGTGTGTGTGTGTGTGTGTGTGTGTGTGTGTGTGTGTGTGTGTGTGTGTGTGTGTGTGTCTGAGTATTCACATTCACACACTTTGCAATAGATTAATATTTCTTCCTTGTATAGACCGTTTGCTGATTTAGGTTCCAGCTCCCTTTTGATAGGCCTTAGGGCTGGCAGGGGCCCAGAGAAGTAAATATTGTGGGAAAAAATTTCCGAGGAATTGTTATGGCTAGGCTTGCATAGGCCTTAGGGCTGATAGCCTAGTACCAACCTATGAACCTATGAAGTAGATAGAGCAGGAAACAGAGGAAGAATGAATGAATGAATGAATGAATGAATGAATGAATGCATGAATGAATGAATGAATGAATGACAGAATGTTTGCGCAACTTGTAGGAAATGGCTAGGTTTCATGCCGTGAGCTGTGATTTCTTGTGCTCCATCATAACTAGTTTAGAATTTTATAATTAGCAAGCTCTTAACCCATTCCATCACCTTAAGTGTTCCACTACTTATTCCTTACTGAGTGGATGTTCTTGAGCTCATGTTTGGAGTGTTGTTATGTTAATAATACTATTCTGCAGTTTACTGGTGTTTCTTATTGAAAATATGTACAAAGGCCCTTGAAAAAGTAGATACATCCAGCCCAAAATCTGGACATCTAATTAGCATAAAACTTGAATAAGAAATAGCACATAAATCTTACCATTTCTAGTAAGAATGCGGGGATACTACTCAGAAACATATTTAAAAACTAAAGGGCAAATGTGATAGAAACATATAACATTATCAAAGAGACAATGTAAAATCTGTAGACTTTAATGAGTTGTGCTGAACAATTCTATCACACAAGGTCATTGATTTTTGCTTTTGAAAAGGAAGATGATGTGTATCCTCTTTCTTTAAGTTATTGGTGACGCTAGCGTGTTGGTCACGTGGTGTGGTTTTCTGCATACTAGATAGCTTCTATAATCATGTGTGATGGGGGAATTCAGAAAATTGCATGAAGGGATAAATGAAAACATGAAAACAGGGACATACCTCTAAAATAAGTACATCATCTAGAGGAATAAATCAGACCTTAAAACAGGAATGTTCCTGTAAAATATGGACAGTTGAGAGGTCAGCCTGTTCACCTACCTTGTTTACAGAGAACATTGATAAGCTTATGCTCCTCATCTTGAAGGTCTTGTAAGTGACCATAAATAAAGAAATCAGAATTTAACACACCAGCATGCTTTTGAATATATCTTGAAAAGTGTACCTTATATGGTAGCTGTGTTGAATTTACAAGAAGTCTGACTGCAAGAACGTCAAGGATTCCTACACGAGTAGCAAGTGAATCTACGTGTTTTGTGTAAAAGAATTTAGGGCAATGATGTGCAACTTAAGTTTTACTGGGCTAAAGGAGGTGGCTGAAGGTAATAGCTTGCTTACGTTCCTGCAGGACAGCTTTCACCAAGAGCTGGATCTCCATTTCTCATCAGGATTACAGTTAAACAAACAGAGTATTATAGCTCTTTATAGTTTCTAATCACTAATAATACCAAACTTGTTTTAGACTTCTCATCTTCCACAATAAAGACCTTGTGTGGTGAACAGCCAGAGAAGTGAAGTAGTTTATACTTGCTGGGCAGACAATGTGCCTGTATCAAGATTTTGTAGCTTCTAAACTGAAGAAGAAGCAGGAGTTCACAACGTTAATACATCTGTTCAACCAAAACAGTTTACAGTCCACTCTGAAGTATCCATTGTACCTCAGCATTAAATGGAGTGAAACAAAAGCTAAGTGTTTGCTATACCATAGATTTCAGTTACATTCATACAGGAAAAACTGCTTCCTAAATCTATGGCAAATTTAATACCCCCCCCCCCCCCCATAGTGTTTCCATGTTAAATAGAAAAGAGCAAGTGAAGAGTTGTACTTCACTTAGAAAATATACAGAAGTGCCTGTAATAGACTCTACCTCCCATCTGGCCAACCAAATTAAGGGTGGTACTAAGGGCTTCTGTACTAGAGAGTTTGTGAGCTTGCCAAGGAAACACTCAGCCAGGAAATTATTTGCTGTTGCCATTCCTGTGGAAAATAGGTTTAAGCCCCTTGCTGTGGCTGATGGGGGCATGGACACTCAGCAATCCAGGCCATTGGAGAGGAGGGGATATGTTTTTTGTCTTAGGAGTGTCGCACATTGAATGTAGATATTCCTTAATACTAGAGGAAAGGAAACCAGATCAGTAGAACTAATAAAGGAGCAATTTGATGTGGTAAGAGTCATGGAAATTGGATTGGTGACATTTTTAAGCTCTGGTTTGATAATGTCAAAATGTAATTTGTCTGTAATATTCATCTCAGCATTGTATGGACTATGTATCATTAGTGTGCTATAGGGACCCTAATACTGTATGCAGTTATCCTGGGCTCCCTCTAAATTGTGGCAATGAATATGTGTCCATGTATGTATGTGTCCTTGTATGTATGTATGTGTGTGTGTGTGTGTGTGTGTGTGTGTGTGTGTGTGTGTGTGTGTGTGTGTGTGTGTGTGTGTGTGTGTGTGTGTGTGTGTGTGTGTGTGTGTGTGTGTGTGTGTGTGTGTGTAGGTTTCTGTTGATGGAATGATTCAGTTCTTTTGTAAACATATATTTTATCCCTATTATTGTTGTTATTGCTATTCTGATGGCTGATTTAATTACTCTCAATATTTGGGGATAAAACCCCTTGTATAGAAGACACTGTTATTTTTTTCAGAAAATATAATGTAGATGTTGTTATGCTACAAAAGATATAAGTGGCTAATATGCATATGTTGCTGTTTGTTATGTCAGTGTTGTGGGGGGGGGTCAATATAAACCTCTTTGTGATGAGCAATTGTGAGTAGAAATTTGTTTTTGTGATGTATGGCGGCTAGGAAGATGTGACATTTGGTGTGATGGGACACAGGCTCAGAAGTAGTTGTAAGCACTGTGGTTCAGTGCAAATGACAGGTCTAAGGTATGGACAGCAGAGGTCTCATTATCCGTGTATGCCCTTACCCACAAGAGCTGGCTCTACCAAGAGTTGCATTGGATGAACCATGACCTTTGGTTAGATCCTGGTATGCTGCATGACTTTCACCAATGTGTGCTATAATGAGACATGCCACTGTCAAAACTTCTGTGGCCCTGGATATGACATCTCCTGAGTGTAGATACCTCCACAGCAGGTGTAGTCATGGAAGTGCTAGTATTGCTGAAGCCATATCTTGGTTATCCTTGGCCATGATGGCTACCATCTGTAAATGCAGCATTTGACCAGTCTCAAGGATGGCCCCCTCACTACTTACAGTTGAGCCAGAGAGGACATAGCAGATTCCAGTATGTTACTGACCCTATTCAAATATATAAGAAACGTGCACTCTCATAGATCATCATACACACCCTTCATCACATTCACTAAATCTGCCATGGCTGTGTGGCACTATCCTATATCTCCAGGAGGGCCTTGCATATACAATGCATTGCAGCTACTGACACACCGACTTCAAGGAAAGACAATGATCATGTCTCCAGGGAGCACCCTTACCCCTCTCCCCATGGATCGCATGCCTGCAAGATGCATACAATGACATGTCTACTAAGAGGTTCAAACACTTCCCTGACAGATAATGCTCTCATTAACATGCCATTCCTCTGAGGTTTGGCTATCCCGGGAATACAATGAAACCGAGGTTGTGTCTATGGTTTGTCCATGGAATGCAGTGGTCACATTCCCTGTGTGCAATACACACTCTGCACTCCATAATGTGATAGCTCATCTCCACCAGCATTAAAAGAAGCTGCAGATGCTCCAACTTCAGGTAGGGACACATCAATAGAGCTAGTATCTGTAAAGAATCATCTGTGAATATACCAAGGTGCAATATTCTGTGTATTACCCAGCACCAGAAGTAACATGCGACTGATGTTTACAAATATTAACATAATAAATAATGAACTTGTATACCTTTTGCAGGTAGGTGTGGAGACAGTTGTAACACTTTGGACAGTGGCAGAGGGGTGCAGAGGCTGTACAGGTATTCTTACACAAAAATAGGTCTATATTTTAGGGCATCTAAAGAAGATTGCCTTAATGGCCAATGCAGCTATGTCCCAGCATCAAGCACCATGTTGGTGAAATGTATGGAGGTGCCACTGCCTCTAAGAGAGGCCAGGATCTCCTCTGACTCCATGATATGTGGTTCACTCAATTGTCCCCACATGCTGATCTACCTTCCTGAGTCTGGACTCAGGATGTATGTTCAACAGTTTGTGTGATATTTGTACACTGTGGTTCACCATCACATGACTGCAGTTTGGTCACCAACTCCATTAACATCTACCACCACATCATCCCAATACTGTACAAACTCACCTGATTGGATATGATGTTATACTGTGCAAACTTGCCTGACTGGGGATGATGATTAAGCTAATTATGGCTTGACTTATTATTGTTTCTGAATCACTCATTTGTGGTCATCGTATCAAAGTTTGATTGATGCTGTGCATGTGCCTGGGTCACTGCAGGCAGCATTGCACATGTGCAGTCCAGGCCATACATCTGGAGGGGTAATATGCAGTTCCATTTATATGTTAACTTAATGCAGTCACTGTAGACCCTGCTGTTCTAACAGCATATACAGGGCTAGAGGACTGCCATGTCTCACGCCTTAAAGTACCATTGTGAGCAATAACAATACAGTAGCTGTATTTGTTAGCCCACCACCCCATAATACAAATGAGGTGCCTGTTGATGCAAATTAATGCATGTCATATTATACATGTAAAAATAACTATGAACATTAATTTTATGCCATGTTTTGCTGTGATTCTTCAAGGTGACACATCATGGCTGGAGAGAGAGAGGGTAGTTCTACTTTCAGAGTGCAGAGGTGGTGTGTAGAGGAGGCAATAATCTTTCTATGCCTACTGCATAGGGATTACAGTCAGTGACAACAGCAGGAGGGTTATCAAGGTGCTTACTATAACATAGAAGTCTGGAATAGTTTAGCCCTGGCTGTCACCCATGCCACTAGCGTGCGATGCACAAAGCAGCAGTGTCAGCACCATCACATTAACATGAGTTGTCACAATCCTGACATCCTTGGATGATGGGAGGATGAAGTTAAACAGCAGTCATCACCTATGTACTTTGACTAATGTCTATCCGTTATTGGGTCCCCACATCCTCATTGTGTTATCACACAACTTGTCTGTGTTGTCTTGTGCTCCCAAGCTACCTACCCTAAGCATCTCACCCTCTTTATATTTCACGTAATTTCTTCCTTCCCTTCCCAAATTCTCTTTTCTTTATGCGTGAAAAATGAACACCTGTCCCATCAGACATAGTTATTCCAAATTTTCCACCTCCATCCCACTCATTCCTCAATTGCTTACCTTAGTGTTTTTACCTTCTGCTTGCAACCTTTCTTCATATTTTTCCTGTACTTCCATTTCTACCCTTTAATCAAGTTTTCATTCTGACCAAAGCCCACCCCCACCATCTGAGCATGTCTGTGAGTCATGCTAGTAAGGACCTTTCACAACTACAGGATGATCTTTACATGTTGCATACCTCACAATATGGTGGTAAGGCAATAGGCTGGGCAAACTCATGATACTGGTACCATATGACCATATACAGACACATGGCCATCAGGGAAGGTACATCAATAGCTCTCAACCTCTTAGCACAAATAATCTGGACAAAGTCAAAAATAATGGGAGGACAAAGACCCAAAAATAGGGACAAATTTTAAATACTGCTCTTATAAACTTAGTTTCTAGAATAAACTATCTTGTGTCACCTTGCATTTTCTGAAGGGTATGAAGTCTGAAACTCAAATGCTGTCATTATTTAGTAAAGTCAGTCCTTACTGATTTGCCACAAAAAGCCAGAAAACCACAAATTGTATGAGGAACAGATCAAAAATATGAGGCAAAATATCTGGCCATTCTGTGAAAATCTGTATAGCTGAGAGGTGCCAATTGCAGATGATAGCAGCACATGTAATCAATTGTGTCTAGTCCAGACTAATAAGTCCTAAAGAGTACACAGTAACAATGGAGTGTCATACAAATCAAGATGAATTTAGTATCAATAACAAGCTATACTGGTCAGTATGTGATGAAGTCAATCTGTGCACCAGACATTTCCACATTTACTACACTGGAGAGAGGGATGGTGGAGGCGGTCACAGTCATCATCATGTGCATAGATAACTAGGGACAGAAAGATACATATTTGTTTATACACATTAGGTGGTGGAGTGTTTCATAGGAGGTGAAGATGAGGATATCAACATGATAGGTACTTTTCAACGTAAATAATTTCTACCTGCAATTAAATAAGGGTGCCAATATGTAACCATGCCATATAGGAAGACCAATGTCTTGATGTGATTGGTGCCCTGCGCCAGATGCAGTTTTCTCCTGCAATGTAGTGGGGTGCCATTATGTGACCATGAATTGCAGCAAATATGCTGGCTTGGTGCACTATGACTGGGGGTCTCCAAAAGAAATGGTGTATGACATCAGGACTTTGACCCATTTGGTATCTGCTCATGATGTGATCTGACAATGGAGGATGAATGTCAATCCCACACACAACAGAGACTACCAGAGTACTTTACATGTCCAAAAGTGGGTTAAAAATATATGCCCATGATGGCCCCATTACATGGTCACTCATCTTATATGTCCACTCTCAGTTACTACTGGTAGATAGACTCCATACTAAGCAATAGCGTTTGGTGGCACTGACAATCCTGCACATGGAGGTGGAAATCTAAGCAGAGTGTGCCATCACAGTCCTCATTGTGGCCCTGGCCTCCCTGTCCTTGTACATGACGTTCATAACAATAATCAAGACCATACTGGAGTAGACTGTAGGAATATAAGAATGCAGCACATCTGATGATTGATCCAAAGTGATTCTCTTAGCTTCTTTCTAAAAATGTAAGACTCGTGACTCTGATCAAAAACAAAAAAGACTGAAAATACAGTACAGTGAATGTTGAACACTACTTTCCTCCTTTAAACTTGCTTTTTGTATTGAAACAAGTTATCCTGTATCCTACCATATATTGGGAGCAAGTCCAACATACCCCCAGACTTATACATATCAGCTCTGAGACCGCCATACCTTGGAAAAAAGAGAATATTCCAAGGAGCAGTAATCTTGGACTGACTATACATAAGTTTGAATTTTTGGTCATGCAGTCTTGATATTCCAGGACTCACACTAATGAGTCTCAGCATTTCAAATCATTATTTCTTTCACATGTCATGGGACAAATTTGACATCTGTCATCCTACAAAGCTATGAAAAGGCCTACTCGCTTCAGAAGTAGTCTGCTCATTTGCTGCTCATAGCTTCAGTGGGAGCATTAATAGTGGTCAGTGCTGTAGGGAATCTCTTCCTCACCGGGGATTGTGTGCATTAACAATATACAGCCTCATGCACACCCATGTGTTAGACCACACCTTCAGCCTGCATTACTTGTGGATGACCATTCAAGATGGAAATACAGAGTGCCACTGTGTCATCAGGTTGTGAGTCAGGTATCCTGTGTCTCATCATCATCATCATCATCATCATTAACAGCAGTAGCCCCAGCAATGTGCCAACATTAGCCTGTTATATGCTGCTGCCATAGTAGCAGTGCTCTGTCCAGTGCCTATGCAACAAAAGATCCACTGGAGTAAGAACCCATGCCTGTGCCTAAACTGTGCACCCGTGGCATGCATGGTAAGTGTGTCCCTACAGGTTGCACCATTCAATCCCAATCTGCCTCTGCAGCTATCCTGATGTGGATGGCTACCTGGTGCTCATAAGAAAATATATACAACATTTGCTGTCATCAGCCTACAGTCTGTATGGGCAATGGTTTTACTGTACAAATACCAAGTAAGAGTACTGCTAACTTGTTGCATCATCCATGGAAATATGCAGGAATGACTAAATCCTCATATCAGTGGTAAGTCCTCCAGAGATTATTCCAGAAGTGCTGAACCCATACAGGGATACCAAAAACTCCTCTGGCTCTTTCAGGCCCTTCTCCACAGCTGACCTCTCAGCTGTTATGGAATGTGCCTTTACCTTGACATGGTAGTAATGTGCTGATGAAACTGCTTTAATATTTGATCACTTGCCCTACTGCATTTATGTCATGGACTACTCTTTGCCATATCTTGTCCTGTAAAGGCTGGTTAGCATTTCCTTTCCAGCCTTTGCCATCAGTCTCATTCTCTGTACATGCAGACACATATGATCATTTGATACAGGGGTAGAGTATGCTATTGAGATTAATAGGATGAGACCTACAGACAAAGGTGTTACTAAGTTATACCATACTGCTAATCTGGTAGATAGTGCAGAAAATGATGGCTCCAAGTTGTTAACAAGCTGCTTCCTGTAGTAAAGGGAACAGTGTTTAATTCCTTCCAGATCCATTTGCCTACTATCTGACTCCTCTGAGCAACTCAGTTAATGAGACAGTGCTGCAGGATCACCCATAAAAAAGGCACTTATATCTGGTGGGCTTGCCCAAAGTAAATAAATGCATAAAAGTATATTGACAGGGACAGGGTAAGCCATATGAAAAATATAATTGCAGATAAGGGAATACATACAATAGGTGTATTTGCAAAAAAGGTATGTAAAGAGTAAGGCAGTCATCCCTGCTGCCTGTATTAGGGAACACCTTGGTATATATGCCAATGGGGTCTACCTTCTTTTAACAAAATTACGTTTCAACGAATGTTACTTACTCAACCCCACTTCTCTGAAGCTGCACTCAACAGAAAGCACAGACTGCCAAAATCCTTTCCCTGTGAAAGGAACCACTTGGCCACCATGGTGAACTTTGCCCTCTCTTCAGTGTAATGTGATCTCAGTGGTGGTATATTTAAGTGAGGGGTGAAGCGGGTTTACTTTTGGTCTGTTTAGGTTTATTCCCATGGTGGCCAAGTGGTTCCTTTCACAAGGAAAGGATTTTGGCAGTCTGTGCTTTCGGTGGAATGCAGTTTTGGAGAAGTAGGGTTGGGTAAGTAACATTCATTGAAATGTAATTTCACTAAAAGAAAGTAGACCCATGCCAACAATACGCTTACACCCCGGTGAGGGTGAATCATACTTGTAAGAATGTGACTGCTGGACTCACCACCTGAGGCCACCATATAGAGTAGATAGGTCAAAAGACCATCATAACAGGGACTGGCATGAACAGGCACAGGTTTTCCTGATACTGGGGACTACTTTCTTGCCAATACAATCTACAAACAAGAACAAGACATGCATATAGGCACACATATTCTTATTGGTAGCTTTTTCTAATGTGAATTCTAATGGAAGATTGCACATCCTTGTGAAGGTAGACAAAAAGCAGCTTACCATATGCTTTCAGAGCAATGCGTGCCTTCTTAGTCTATCTATAGACCCACAGAGTGCTGCTACTGCTCATCCTCATTCTGCAGCCAGATATCTAATATATATTCCTAAATCTGTGTGACCTAGCAAAGAAAACGGTGGCATTCTTCTAGAACTGCATAACTATATACCTGTTTGCATGACACAAAGGCAATTTACGTTAGGTTGTATGAATGTCTATGAAACTCTTTATTTTTCTACCATGCATCTGAAAGCTAAAATGCAGCATACTGCCTATGTTCAGATCTGACAGCTCATAGCTGAAAGCTCATGCAAAAATCCTGTGTGTATGTATGCGTGTGTGTGTGTGTGTGTGTGTGTGTGTGTGTGTGTGTGTGTGTGTGTGTGTGTGTGTGTGTGTGTGTGTATGTGTTTGAATGTGTATGTGTGCACCTATATGTATGCATTCATCGTGCAATATCACAGATCTCCATGATTTAGAAATCACATTGCAACTATGATTCAGAAGCTGCCATTTTTTTGGCAGCATTTCCAGAAGGGATTCGGGTGAATGGAAGTTTATGCTTGTGGTTCGTAGAGATGTGATATGTGCCGCAAAGTGTGCAAAGGATGAAAATATTATGCTTTATCTGCTTTATGGCCAACTCAGCACATGCTGGGCACCTATGATGGTATTTTCAAAGAAGTAGTTGTCTCATATGACCTGACTGTGGAACTGTCATCAGCCATGGGCAGCACCAGGACAGAGGAATACTCCAGGTGCCATTATGATGTCAAACTATGGCATATTAAACCCAATGATCTCCTTGTATCTGAAGTGGAGGTCTAACAACTTCATCCTCAATGGTATAGAAAGTGGATAGCATTGCACTTAGTTATAACTTGTTTATTTTTATTCTCTTTTGTTATGTTTTAGGTTTGGAACTGTTGTTGTTACTGGCAAGCATTTGTCAAGTTGAGCCTAGTAAATATATTAAATGTTACTATGTGGATCTTCCATGTGAGGCGGTTGGGGTCTAGGTGATGGTGGTGGCACTGAATGCAATATGCTCACTTTATTTTATGTGGGTTTCATCTATCCTGAAATGAGGTCGTGCTGCTCTGTCTAACAGTGTTTTCACACAAACTGATATATGTCCATGTTTGATGATTCCATAATCTGTTTAACCATGTAAATGTATGTGTAGGGAACGCACAATTGGCTGTGCCAGTCACATAACCGAGGCAATGTATGAGACTTAGAATTCTAATATTTTAACTTACAGTTCTCCCAGATCTGTAATATGCCTTTTCTCTTTCAGCATGAGCAGACTGTGACACAAATTGTGTCTGTACCATCGAAGACAGGAGAATCTTGCAAACAGCCTATGTTAGTTTCCATTACAAGTACACACATATGTTTTAAATATATTCAGCCTAATATCTGAATTGGTTAATTTATGGCAATCTTTCTCTCGTATCTTCTTTTTGCAGACTCTGATGATAGATTTGCTCAGCAGAAACCACTAATGCATCCTGCAGTGCTTAAGCTGTCACTGAGGTGTATACTAGTAATTAAATGGGAGTACCTTGCTGAATGTTAACTCTTGGCAAGTCTATGGTTATTTGCTCACCTGTGTTGCTTGAGTTTGTCCAGTGACAGGTGAAGCAGGTCATTGAGACTGTGGTGAAGAGAGCAGTATATACATCCTGGATGGAGAGCCTCCTGAAGAGGATTGCAGATTTACTCACCTAACAAATCCTAACCATTGACCCACCATACCACTGGCCACCTTGATTCAGCACATAGTCACCAATCCCTGTAATCTCCCTTTGGGACAGGGTGACATGCAGCACACCCAGTACCCAGCTATTTTGTGCTCCCATCCTCTTATATAAAACTCTTTATCCTGTGCATCTTTCGCCTTTTCACATAATTTGTAAACACTGTTTGCCTCAGTCTATCAATGTTACCCCATCCTAGTATGTACACTTATACTCCTGTTTGCCCGTACTAACCCATGGATGTCTGTCTGCCTGTGCAGACTCTCTTTTGCCTTTTCTCCCTCCATTTTCTTTCAACCTCCCCCACTTCCTTCTCTTTTCATAATGAAAACTAGATTTGTATCCCTTCCAAAGAGTTTTCCTTCTCAACATACTGCACAGTTCAATATGTTATCCTTTTGTATGGAATGATTGCTTGTCCCCTCCCTACTACATTCATGTGTACCTCTTTCAAATGGGAATACCATAGCAGTACAAATATTCTACGGTTGCATAGCTATCGGTAGTGCTTTGTGCCATCCTGTTGAGGAATACACTATCTCAAGCAGCCTAATGCAAACACTGTTTTAAATTTGAGTTGTAGAGGTATGTGAGTTTGCATTTTCTGTTTTTGTGGGATTGCATATTGTGGTGTATGACTGAACTGCAGATTGTGTCTTGAGCTTTTTTGCATTGCCAGGACCCATCTTTACAAACCTTAACAAAACTGACCTTAACAAACTTGAATCAGCCTACAATAAAATAGCCAAGTTCACCACTAGCTCTCCATATAGATCCCACTACTGCTCTGCAATACAACAAATAAATTGGCTAGAATTCCCACAACAACTAACCTATACCAAACTTGTCTTTACTCACCAACTAATATACCAGCCAAACAGAACCCCAGCCCTACAATTACTCCAACCATATGCCATCATCTGGCAACTCCGATCCTCACACAAAACACTCCTCCAAGTATCCAAAAGCAACAACAAAGTCGGGGACACCCTCTACTCCCACCACATTTCTAAACTTTGGAACTCAATCCCTCAACACATCCTAAATGCTACCAACCTACACCAATTCAAATCCCTGCTCAAAGACCAACTCACTAACAACTGGCTCTGCTCCTGCACCAAGCCAGGCTAACACCACATAAGCCCAAATCAAATTTCATCCCCTAAATTTTATAGTCTCCATGTATACTCCACTCCCACTTGTTAATACCACCTATCAGCTACCTACAATAAGAGTATAATTTGATAATTTCTTTTCTTTTGTAGGGGTATACATATGTACACATATTAAAGTATACTCAAATGATCAACTAAAGATGGACCCCTGCCCTCAAAGAAAAAAAATAAATAAAAATAAATATATATATATATATATATATATATATATATATATATATATATATATATATGACTTTACTATATTGTAATAACTTTCTCCTTTTCACTTGTGTCTATTGTATATTGTATTTTCTTTATTGTCTCTAGATATTTCTGTTCAATTCTATGTAAAACCGACACTGAACATGTCAATGTAAAACCGACACTGTACCTGTCAATGTTGTTCTTGTTTTATTGGAGATTTTCTCCCCGGGCCTCCACTGAAAATGGGCTCACACCCAGACAGACTATCCCGGTCAACAAATGTAAAATAAATAAAATAAATGTTTGAGGCCCTGGATTCTCCTGGTGAGTAACCTCTATGGTCTCTCCAGCTACTGCATGTGCTTTGCAAGGTACATGCTGAATTACTCAATAATTGACCTCCTTGTCCCTGGATGAGATACCATTACTTAAGAGGTGGGCCATGTAGAAAGATTTCCATACAATGGAAGCAACATGGTGGTCAAAAGTCAGGTTGCTATCAACGTGGGTCCCAAATCACTCACAATTCATTGGGTGCTTAGGACATTGTTATTAATGTGATAATATGTGAGAACATCACTCTCCCCAATGGGGATGATGATGTATTTTTTGACATTCAGCTTGAGGCCATGTTTCTGACACCAGTCATTTGTTTGGGTGAGACCCTCTTGGAGGACGTCCACATCACTTGGAGAATTAATGACTGTGGCCAGCTTTCAGTCATCTGCAAGCTTGAGCAGCCATAGGCCACTGGTTTTGACCTGTACCTCAGAGAAGTATATCCTGAATAACAGAGGCCCCAAGATTGATCCCTGGGGTACGCCGCTTGTTATGGGTCTACAGCTTGATCATAGGAGGTTACTAGGCTAATGCCCTAGTGCCCTTACAAGCCTAGCCAAGTCCTACCCTTATTTCCATGATCAACACCAATTGCCCCTGTCCAAGAGGGACAGAGGTGGAACCCCTGGTGTGAATTTATGGTTATCCATCTAATTGTCCAGACTGCATATGAAGAGGGCTAATGAGGTGCTCATTTTGACAAGAAGTGGGAGTCCATTCCAAAGATGTGGTAACCTCTGGGAGACAAATCTCTCCCTCCAGCAGGTTCTATCAATGTCACAGACCAGGTTAAGGTATTTAGAGTGAGTAACCTGTGTACCATTTGACTTGTAGGTATGCAGCATTTCCAATAAAGCAAGGTCAAAGATTGCCTTATATGCAAGGCACAGATTACCTCTGAGTAGTCTGTATGGAACAGAATAAAGTGACAGTGATTTTGAATGATCCACATAGGACAGGTGCGGAAGACCTTGAATTTTCCTTGTGAGGAACTTTTGTGGGTCTCTCCAATTGCAGCATGTGCTTGGAAAGGTGCATACCAAAAGGGGCGTTGTACTCAATTATTGGCCAGATGAGGGAAGAGTATAGAGAGGTTATAACTTCATTTTTCAGGATGCAGAGCCCTAACTGCAAATCAATTTTTGAAAGAAACATATGTTTTTCATTTAGTGCATAGCTTTAAATTCCATTTCTTTCTCCTCAGATATTTCTAAGGGGTTAGTGAGTATATTTTTGGTTTCCCCTCACATTAGTAGACATAAGGTCATAACAACACAGCAGAGATGGGTATAGCTTCAGGCTCATTAACTCGCAGTAAGCTGCCCAAACAAGGCTGAATGAGTTTTTTTTTCTTTCATTATTCATGCCTGAAAGAAAACTGTCAACAACCACTTATTTGTAGGAAAAAAATGAAAATTTGGATGACAGCATGCTCATTAGGAGACAGCATTTGAAGTGAAGAGGTTGCAAGGCTTATTTTAATTTTGTTACCCAGTGTTATAGAGAATAGACAAACTACACTACCACAAGAGACATATTCAAACGGATATAAATAAGTAAGCAGCAAACAGGTAACCTTATTAAACTATAAAATGAAACAACTGTGAGATAACCATAATGCTTTATTTCAGTTGAGATGCTCTATAGTTATAGTTCAAGTATTACATTTCAAAGAAGACATAAAGGTGCAGAAGTAAATCTTTAGTTAAACTGGGTCATGATATTCTCTCTGGAAATTCAGATATCATCGATCTGGTTTCTTTATTCCCTACCATAGACAGTATGACTGCCAGAAATTTGCACTAAGTAATTTATTTTAATTTCTTGCTACATGAACACTCTTGTCAAACATGTCAGACATACATCTCGTATAGTTCTGTATGCTAATGTAGTTATGAATGTGATTCTTTTATCAGGCTCATTTAAATTAATTCTGATCTAGACTAGATGAACTCACAAAAAGACTGCAATAGTAGTGTTACCTCTACTCATGCTGTATATTTGTTTTTCCCTGTGAGACATCAAGTCATTTTTGAATTATTGACTCGGCAGTCTAAAAAAAAGTCAGTGTTTAAACATTATTAGTGAAACATAAACTCTTAAAAATACCAAGAAAAGTGAAGCATTAAAGTCATAAACAATGGTTTGCGTGAACAAATCCAGACCTGCCAAATTGTTGGCAGCAAACAACCTCTCACTTCATATTTCATATTTGTACAGCCAGTCTCACATTCCTTTATTCAGACTCCAAAGGCAAGATAATTTGTTCCAAATGTGTCAAGAGCAGCAAGTGGTAACTTGCATTCCTTCCTGACGTTGAGAAAGCTGAAATCTTCAAAACCTAATGAGACTTGCAGGGGAATGCAAAGGGGAAAAAAGGAAAATAAATTACATAGATACATATATAGCTACAGATGCAGATGTCACTATGTTAAATAATACATTACAGAGAAATGAAAACACATAAATAGTGAAATTAAACAACTTGAAGATAAAACAGTTAACACACATCAGAAGTCTTGAAATAGAAACATTGTGTGTCGATACATCAAGTAAAGGTTATCTTAGTTTTTTTTTTATTCTTCCTATAAGATCTATATCCTACTGCAGAGGATTATCCAAAGCAGATATTGACGTTTGTGTATTTCTAAAGCTATTTGCTTTAACATGGTAGACTTTGTCATGTTACTAATATAGGACACCATTTAACTTTAAGTACAATATTATTGGATTTGACAGTGAATGCATCCTTGAATATACTTTGGAAACAGTCATGTGCATAAATGCTGCAACACTGTTTGTTTTCATAAATAACACATATGTACCACAACTGATTTTTTTCTGGCCTTAGCAGTTGTTGAAGCCAAATTTCTGCTGCTGTGAGGTTGTGTATATATGCAAGGCAGTGTTTGTTTTGTTTTGTTTTGGTTTTTTTTTTTTGCAACTTCCACATCATGGCTGAAAGATTCCAAAGAGTCCTCCTGAGTTAGCAGGTCAATAAATACATAAGTGCAAATTAAAAAGAAGCAGTAATCCCTGTGTTTAGGATTACATTAATGGGACTCTAGACAAATTTAACGTAATGGGAGGACAACATAAGGTGTAGATACCAGCCAATTTACTGAACCACTGTTAGGAGCATGAATCACTCCTCTGTCTAAATTGCTGTAACAAAAGATTTAGCATCCACCGGAGGCTTCATCTCATGATAATGGATAAACCAATTGTCAGATTCAGAAATTCTGACAAATGATCTGCATAAGTAAAAGTTTTGACTCATGAGCCATACTAAATTCTTTCTCTGTATTAATCTACTGTAGAACTGAAGACTGTTCGGATGCACACTAATATCCTGAGTGGAAGATTTCTGCATTGTATAGTGTCAAGACTTTGGTCTGTCAGAGACTTTTCTAGTTTGTTCTCATGATTATTGGTTGATTGGTTTCCTTGGTGAGTCTAAATGGGGCTGTTTTAAAATCCAGATGTACAGAACTCGATCATAGGTTCATAGGTGTTTACTAGGCTAATGACCACAAGGGCCTTTTTAAGCCTAACCATGCATCCCAAATCTCTGACAAGTTCTGATACCCTTGATAAGTGTAAGCATGGGCCTGGGAGATGAACCATTTACAGGTTACAGGTTTGCAATAGAGGCATAGGTGCCAAACCAGCCATGAATTTCTGGTTTCCCATCCAATTGTCCAAATTGTAATTGAATTGGGTTAGGGAGGAACTCTGCTTCATGTGGATGGGGGACCTGTTCCATAGATGGAGTAGTCTCTGGGATACATGCCTATCTTTCCAACAGATCCTATTTATATCACAGGCAAGGTTTAAGTATTTAGAATGGGTAATTCTTCTACTGTTTGTTTTGTGGATATGCAGGAGGTCCATCAGAGTGGGGTCTGACAATGTATGCCAGGCATTGATCTCCCCTCAAAAGCATGTAGGAGACAGAATACAGGGATTGTGTCTTGAGGTGGTCTGCATAGGACATATTACTTATGCCCTGTATTCTTTTAGTGAGGAACCTCTGTGGACATTCCAGTTATTGGATATGCCTGGTTAGATACATGCCAAAGGGGGCATTGTACTCAATGATATGGATAATGAATACCAAATACAGTAGAACAATGACTTCCTTGGACTTAGATGCCATACCTTTGTTTATAAGTTGCACAATATAGAATGATTTCCTCACCACTGTAGACACATGATGATCAAAGGCTAGATTACAATCTATGTGTGTCCCTAAATCCCTGACTATTGGGTCAACTCTAAAGGGTGTGTTGTCAATATGATAGTTACTAGGGATGGATGACTTCCCAAAGTATACTATTATGTATTTCTTGGCATTTAGTTTTAGTCCATGGCTCTGACACCAGTTATTTGTCTGTGTCAGCCTCTCCTGGAGAACATTTGTGTCAGTGTGAGATTCAATGACAGCTCCTAATTTGCAATCATCTGCAAATTTAGTCAGCCACAGACCACTGACATTAACCCTTTCTGAGAAGTAAATGCCAAAAAGGAATGGTCCAAGGACTGATCCCTGAGGGACTCCACTTGTGACTGGCCTGTTTGTAGTGGTGGACTCCCCTATTCTAACTTCCTGGGTCCTGTCTGTGAGTCAGTTGCCTATCCACTGGGTGACATATGGGTTTGTACCTAACCTCTTGAGTTTGTCAACAATGCCTTGGCCAGGTCAAGGTAGGCAGTGTGAATGATTATGACTTCATCGATTGCTTTGGTGACCTTCTCAAAGAAGTCCATCAGGTTGAGTAGGCATGATCTGCCCTTGACAAAAACAAACTGGGTTGGGTCCAGTGACTGGAGGTTTACTATATCTCTATTGATCATCTCCATGATCATTCTTTACATGGCTTTACATATAAGACTAGTGAGACTTATGGGTCTGTAGTTTCCAGGATCTGTAGATGGCCCACCTTTGTGCAGAGGGATGACTATTGCATTCTCTATTCATGAGGCATGAATCCTGTTTGGAGGCTGCAGTTAATTCCAGAGGCCCTAATAGCTTGTGCTTGATTACAATGCCTTAAAATTCTTTTGTATACTATACATAGATGTGCTGACGAAAGGATATGTTTTAAAGATGCTTCTTTCAAAATATTGCCCAAAACTGAAAAGAGGATATTATTAAACTGGGATTTGACATAAGTTTTGTACATCGAAATACAATGAGCAGCAAGATTATGCAAATATGATTGTCAATCCATATGCAATTTAGGCTGAATTACAGTCAGTGTGGAATAGCTAAAATATGGTCTAGATTTCTGACATATCTGGAATGTTTTCATTTGTTAATTTGGCATAGTCATTAAGAATAAATGACACTTTACTGGGGTGAACGATAAAAACTGCGTGGTTAACAGACCCATTTATAGCCCTACTTTTACGAGAAAACTACCATGCTATGAGCATTTTTTATAAATATTGATCTTCTGATTTATATGTTTTGCTAGAGTACATTCTCAAGTGACTGATCTAAAAGATACGTCCTATCTCTATCCATATTATAAATGTTTCTAGTTGAATGCTTTCAGCAGCAGTTTCATCTCATGCTTCCTGACAGTCCTGGCAGTGTTATTACATGATTTTTGACATCCTGTCCCTTATTCTATAACTTCTACACATGTCAGACTCTGAAACAGGTGAACTTCTGAATGCAGTAGTTAAAGCCTACTCCCGACTACTTACAGTCTTCCACCGAAACTCATGTGAGTAGCTATAGAAGTACTTGTAGTACCTATAGTCTACATATTTTGACTGATATTTTGGCATGCCATTACTTCTACAAATTATAGATATACAGAGCTGATCCTTTATATCATGTTGAAGTGACTGAATTTTTTAACTACAGACCAATTAATGCTAAAACTTTCAGGTTAAAGGATTAGAGAATGTAGTTCCTGCATGGCTCAGCATCCATTATTGGTAGTTATGACTTTAAACTATCAATGAACATGATTTCATATGCAGCCATGAATTGACTCTTGCACTCATTAGAGGCAAAGACTCTGCAATTACACACATTAGTAAAGGCAGTTGTACTTGGAAATTTTTTTAGGATCAATAATGCTTTCAGTATAAATAGACATCCCCTGCTGCTAGTTAAGCTGGCGAGACTTGGTCTGAAAGCTCATGCAATCAATTGGCTTACAATGATCTTTAAGATGACATGCAGCTCGTAAAATGGTATAACCTCATCTCATGTCACCTCTGTCTCATGTGAGAGTCACCCCAAGATGCCACATTAGGTCATCCCCTTTCTTTTAGAATTTAAGACATAGCTGGCAAGAACATGGAGACAGCTTAAGTGTGCAATAGGCTGCTGATATTAACCTTCACCATTTCTTTATTTCAACTGTTTCTTTGATACCTGATGGTTAAATCATTTCTCCACTATTCAAGAATGTGGCAGTCTAGAACACAGAATTAAGGCTAGGAGCTGAAAATAAGTTTTATCTTGCAGCTCAGAATCTAGTTTGCTTCTGTCACTACTGTTATACTGCGGAACTTTAAGCAAGTCAGTTTATAAGATGGGCAGCCCAGTCTCCCCTACTTAGACCAAAAAAAATGTAACAGGTTTAGTATTTTTGAAAATGCATTTTCATATTGAAAGTGTGTTTGGTATAACACAAGAATCAAGCAAAGCATAGTTTCAAGAACAAAAAGAAATTAAGGAAAAAAATTGAGTTCAGAAAAAGTGAGCTAAATAACATTTGTACTATGAAATGTAAATGGGAATAGCATGAAGGATATTCCTGGTCAAAAGACCTTACTTGTTTGATAGTAGAAGACTTATACGTTCATGTATTCTTCTTGACATGTGTTCATATGGGAGAACCAAAATTCAGGACATTAGAAAAGGAATGAAGGTCAGGGAGAATGGATTAAAGGTAGCTGTTGTACACTGACATGACTAAAAATGTGTTAGGAATGTTCAGCATAGATGAGAAATGGTAAGTGGAAAATGGTTCATATAGATGAGTGCGTGTGACACAGTAAATGTCAGAGACTGATTCAATTACATGCATAACGTAATAAAGGAAAAAGGGCAGCCATGGACTAAAAAATTAATTATTTTTATATACAAAAAATTGTATTATAGGTTCACAGGTACTTACTAGGCAATTCATCTATGAGGAACTTAAGGAGCATATTCCCAGAGTAGTTTTTAGCCCTTATATTTTGCATATGAATAACTGAGAAATGGGCCTAACAAGCATATGTTGGGTTTAAATGCTTCCCGTATCCATGAGGGATAGGGATGTTGAATTTATGATTAACCATCCATTTATCCAAATTATATTAAATAGATAGTTATGGGAGGGAGGCCTGGGCAGTGGGTTTGTATATTCTGAAAAATAATTGCCAAAATAGTGGATTGAATTATAAATGTTTCAGAAAAGGTATGATGTACCATAGAAAAGTTCAAAAATTGATTTTTATCTATTATCATTTTTTTTTCAAGCAAGTATGTAGAAAATGTTTCATACAACATATTCATTTTAATGTCAAATGTGTGCACAGCTGAAGTGATGGTAAGACTTATATGGCAATTGATTTTTCTGGAGAAATCAGTTTGTATATATGACTAACCCCAGGATTCAATAAACTCCATGCAGGAATAGTGTTATTCCTGCATGGTGTGAATGGTGTCCATTTCAGCATAGCCTTAACAGCAGTGCACCTTACATATTCATGAAGGCACGCTGCTGATAACGGCTTAGTGGACACGAACACTACTGAGTGTAGGGGGCATGTTTTAGTAGTGCTCACACATCCAATCCTGCACTCTGAAAGTGCTGTACAGCACTTTCTAAGTGCTTTCAGTGTCCATGGACACTGAAAACAGGAATTTAGATAGGAAGCAATGGAGGGGTGTGTGACAGGTACTGTCACACACCCCCTACATTGTCAAAGTGCCATATGGCACTTTCTAACTGCTTTCAGTGTCTGCTTAAATATATTTGTTTATGTGTGCCATTGGTGTTTGGCCATTTGCTAATTTTGTAGTTCGACATTTTGGTGTTGAAAAAGTCAGAGTCGACATTTTCACCTGTTGATAATATAATATAGACCCCTTTCAAACTGCTTTCAGTGTCCAAAGACCAATGCATTGGATCAGCTGGTCCACACCCCTAAAACAGGTGGAAATATCCTGAACCTGTTCTACCCAACATGAGTAGCCACTGAAACACTCCTACAGTGTCATCTTCCTTGGTAGGATCTGACCAAATAGCCATCAGTTTTGAGGCCAACATTTCCCCTGCCCCACCCCGTGTCAGGGTCAAACAAAAAACACTTTCCAAAACTGACTATAAATCTCTATAACTTTACAGCCACTGCCCTGTCAGTTGGAACTATCAGTAGTGTCCAAGCCTACATCACAATACTATGTGAGCAACTACATACCTGTATGGACTCATCAATACCTGACAAGACAAAATCATCTCTCTCAAGCTAGGGAAAACCTCTGTGGTGGACAGTAGCATTGCACAAATTCCATTATAGGTGGAAATAATTGCTGGACAGGGCCAAGAAGGAGCATGTGCCAAATTGGAAGCAATGTCACCTTTGTCTGAACAAGCAAATGAGGTCACAAGTGAATTACCCTAAGACTACCTGTGAGTGCAAATTGGACACATCCACCAAGGCCAGTCACAAATGTCTGCAATCTCAGAGGCAACACCCAAATCTGCTCTGTAGTGGTGGTCAATAACACCACATACACATACGGCATATACATAGCCAACCTGCTGCAGACAGGTTAAGTGTAAACATCACTCCCCTGTCCCCCCATCAGTACACATGGACAGTCACAGCACCTGCACCCCTCCCCTCATCACCAGGAAGCAGGTCCGTAATGCCCTCTCAAAGACAACAAACGGAAGTCTCCATGGGGCTTGATACCATCCCTGGCTGCATCCTACATGAACACAGACATGAGCTCTCAACTCCATTACACACTGTAGTCAACCAAAGCCTGAGCAACAGTGTCATCCCATCTGGACAGAGGACAGTCACAGTCATCCCTCTACATGAAGGTGGAGCAATCCACTGACATAGCCAATCATATGCACATCGACCTAACTAGCGTGACCTGCAAGGTCGTGGAAGGCATTATCAAGGACCTTATAAACAGGGATATCGGCAACCTCAAAATGCTTGAGCCCACACAGTCTGGTATTGTCAAAGGGTGATCAGGCCTGTTAAACTTGGTTGACTTCTTTGAAGCAGTCAACAAACACAAGGATAAGGGGAAGACAGTGCACACTGCCTATCTTCACCTAGCCCAAACCTCTGACAATAATTCCCATTCGGCCATGATACATAAGCCTACACAGTTAGGCATCAACCTGTATGTTGCCAGATGGGTAGATAAATGGCTCAATGATAGCACCCACTCAGTCAAAGTAGTGGAAGCCACCTCCAGTAGTAGACCAGTACAGAGCGGTGTACCCCAAGGATTGGTCTGGAGGCCTCTACTGTTTGCGATATACATTTCTGAGGTACAAGACAAACCAGTGGTCTGTGACTGACCAGGTGTACAGATGACTGAAAGCTGGCCACTGTCTTACATTCCTTTACTGATGTGAGAATCCCCCAAGAGGCCCTTACGCAAATTAATGACTGGTGCCAGAAGCATTGCCTCAAACTGAACCCAGGAGATGCATCATTTTCCCAGTTGCGCTAGATGTCATCCACACTAATTATGACAGTACTAACAATGTAATGATCATGCAATCAGATGTAAGGCAATTTGTGCACCAAGGTTGGTAGCAACCTGAGAGTTTCGTGGGCACCATTATATGAAAGGCTGTCTACATGGCGACTTGTGCACCAAGGTTGATAGCAACCTGACAGTTTCCCACTGCACTGGCACCATTGTACAGAAGGCTGTCTACGTGCCCCACCTCACAAATACGGGTATGTCATCCAGGAATCAGGAGGCCACAACATCCCTGCACTCCACCCTTATCAGATACATTACTGAGTACAATGGCTCCTTTACCATGTACCTTACCAAGCAAATGCAGCAGATGCAGAGCCCACAGAAGTTCCTGATCAGGCAAATCCAGGGTCTGCAACACCTATCCTATACAAATAGGCTGAAAGCCCTGTCCTTGTACTCAGTCTCATACAGACTGATCATAGGCAACTTGTGTCTGGCATACAAGGCCATTTCCAAATCAGCCTTGATGATGTTTCTGCATATCTGTAAGACATCCCCCACTCATGCAACCTGCACACAAGGCCCTCACCTGGCCTGTGACATGAATAGTACTTGTTTGCAGGCTAGTTCAGTGTCCCATACAATACACTGTAATATATACTTCCTTCCCATGTCTAGCAGAGTACCTGTACAGGCTTCTGGTAGAAGAAGCTGGATGACTGCATGCGAAATGGAAAAGACACTCCTGGGATCCCATGTGTGTCCCAGCTGGACAGGGGAAGCAGGTGCTGACCTTGACGGGACATGGGCAAACCTCTGGGCTAGGCTTATGGGGGCATTCAAGCCAGTAGCCAAGTATCATCCCATGAATGTAAACACCTAGTACCTTACATGTTTCCTGTATGCATTGCAAACTATCCTGCAATGTTCTCTGAAATGAATCCCCGTGAGTCTGAACTGTGTAGGTACTGTATTGACAGAGTATTCTCTTATTCCCTTATTAGTTATTATCATATATCATTAAACCTTGGCATTGTGTCTGGTCTGTATAGCAGTAAGTCAGCTCTTACAATACTTGCATGTGTACTCGGTGACACTGTATAGCTCACTCCAATAGCCTTGGTTTTGGTTGCACTTACCATTCTGCTAATAGGCCCATCACAAAGTAGGAATTGTCACCCTTTGAAGAGGGCCTTACAGTAGCTATTGAAGAGATGGATTGTGGCAGTCAGAACTACTATAAAGTCTGGACTGAAGGGCCCATAGGTGACAAAGCTGTGCCAGACTTTCCTAGGAGTAGGTGTGCGTGTGTGTGTGTGTGTGTGTGTGTGTGTGTGTGTGTGTGTGTGTGTGTGTGCGCGCGCGCGCGCGTGCGCGTAAGTATCAGTAAACATACTGCAGGGTATTAATTTACATATGTTGTCTTCCTCTTGCAGGTGAACATGGGGATTGATGTCTCTATCCCTCACAACCTGATGTCAGTGTCTTAGTGGACTCTGATGATGATAGTGGTCATAGTGAGGCACAGGAGGTGTTGTTGGGGGCTGAATTTGTGCAATTGTTTGGTGTCCTACATTCACCCACAATGTCCCCGCACACAGTCAGTATGGTCACACATACTTAGTCCCTGGTAGCCACAGATAATGGACAGTTGGAGGGTGGTGGCATGGAACAGGCTAGTGTGGTGACTATGGAGAGTGTGAGTGTAGACACTAACCATAGCCAGATTGCAGGTGAGGTCACTCACAGCTAGATGAACAGGGGTGCTCGACGGAGGACTGCTGCCCATCACGCCCCTGTTGCAAGTGTCACAGCAGGTGTCGCCAGACACATGTTATGGTCTGTCATGGAGGAAAAGGTGCGTACTGACCACAACACCAGAAAGATGCTCAGGGTCATGAATGCAGTGTTCACTGCCATGCATGACAACCTCCACGGCATTTGTGATCCCATATCTTATTGTGCCAATGTCATGTATAGATGGTGGGGTGGGAGATTGTCACTGCTCGACTGTGGAATGTCTGTGCCTGAGCATGTGATGGGAGTAGGGCATTGGCCATGTGGACTTAGGTCATCAACAAGATCAGCTGAGAGCCCACGTGGTGATGCACATTCATACTCCTATAGTGGCAATACCACCAGCACTACTGAAGGGAGGTGCTGTACACACCACAATGGAGCAGGCTATGGGCACATGGTGTTGACCAGTCCCATCAGGGATATGGCTCCAGCAGACATCAGTCACCATCAGGGAATAGTACTGCATCTGCCCTTGGGCCTGGTGGTGCCAGTGAAACTCCTGGCAGAACCAGTTCCAGTATCCTTGGTGGGAGAAGGTGAACCGTGCATCCTGGCATCACGGTCTACAGCTGTCCAACATAGCCCTGTGTAGGGCATCCACATGGCTTGACTGTGTGCATACAAACAATCACACATCTCTACCACAGGCCGGTCACCACCAGACATGCACAGCTCCTCTGCACGGCCCAAATGAACACCACCCCTCCAGACACACACACACACACACACACACACACACACACACACACACACACACACACACACACACACACACACACAATGTCAACCACATGGCCCAGCCTAGGCCTCTGGGAATCCCACACCACACCCTGTGCATGTGATGATACCTATGCCACATCACTGTTATCCATATCATCGATGCAGGGACATGTATGAGTATGATGGAGTAGACTTTTATGAATTGGATGAAAAGGATGAAGAAGCGGAAAATATTAACATTTACAACACTGGATATGGGAAGTTAGTTGTGCCACATCTAATGAATATTAATAAATTTACACCTAACATTAATGTACCTGCCATCTCGGTATTTTTTAAGGTCCTTTTCAAAGAAATTGAGACAGCATTTAAAACATTTTGTAAAGAAAAAAGATGCTATAACTTAAGTAAAAATGAATGGCAAGCTTTGAAGGACCTAAAAAAACATAAGACCAATTACATAATTAAATGTGCTGATAAAGGTGGCAACTGGGTTGTCATGAATAAACTGGATTATTGTGAGATGGTTGATAGTATACTCAAAAATGGTGAAGAATATAAGAAGTTGGAAAATTATCCTACCATGTCATTTAATGATGAACGCTTGGGTTTTTTTTAGCATAAAGATGTCTGTAGATTGTTCATAAAAAAAAAACACAATCCCGATTTTATATGCTTTGCCTAAGGTACATAAAAATTTACAAAAACCACCAGGTAGGCCTATAGTTTCGGGAATAGGTTCATTTCTGGATAATGTTAATACTTTTTTGGATTTTCATTTAAAGGCTCATTTATATAAAGTGGTAGCTCATATTTCTAATACTCAGGATCTCATTAATAGTATATCTCAAATTGAATGGCATAATGACTATTATTGGGTTACTATAGATGTAAAATCATTGTATACTAATATAGATATCAGATGGGGGTTGGACTCTATTTTTGATATGTTAGGTTTAGGGCCAAGAACCACCTTTTTAGTGGGCTTATTAGAATTTTGTTTGACTCACAACTATTTTTTCTTTAATAATAATTATTTTTTGCAGGTGAAAGGTACCGCAATGGGGGCAGCTTTTGCGCCCTCATATGCTATTATATACATGTTTTTTTTGAAAAGACATTCATTTATCCTACCTCTTTTTTTAGGAATAATGTAATATTATACAAGCGTTTTATAGATTATCTCGTTTTCATTTGTAAGGGAGATATAAATGATTTTTTTGAATTTTTTGAGGTTCTCAATAATAATGAACATCATCTTACTTTCTCTTATGAGTTGAATAGAAAACAGATTAATTTTTTAGATTTAACATTGTTTGAAGATGGGGAAAACATAGGGTTTAGGCCCTTTAGGAAATCCACTTCAGTTAATATGTTTTTGCATGTGACCAGCATGCACCCAGGTCATTTACTAAAGGCATTACCTTTTGGTGAATTTAAGAGAATTTATGATCATACCAGTAATAAAAATGAAAAAATTAGTGAATTGAATAAAGTCATGCTGAGGTTAAGTGAAAGGGGTTATAATAAAACACATTTATCAGCATGCAATAATAAATTACTTGGTAATAATGTAGATGGAAATTATATATTTGTTGGGAATTTTGAATCAAGGTGTGAAGTTTATACCACTGAATGTAATCAAGATGATGAGAAGCTTTTTTATGTAACCAGGTTTTCTGCTTTTTCTGAGAAATTGGTTTTATTAGTTAGAAAATACTGGTATATCGTTAGTGATGATGAGTCCATTGGTCATTTATATCCTAAACATATTACATTTTCTTATAAGAGAGGAAAGAATCTTAAAGAATTGTTAAATAATAATCTTGTTGAAAGGAAAGATAATATTACTATTTCATTATTTGGTACTTTTCCTTGCGGTTCTTGTAGTATTTGTGATAAGGTCAAGAACCTGAGTGTTATTAATGATATAATTTTTGTTTCTAAATATTATTTCAATTGCAGATCCACAGGGGTTGTTTATATATTGGGTTGTTCATGTAATAATATGTGGTACATAGGACAGACCAAACGTATGGTCAGAATTCGTATTTTGGAGCATTTAAAAGACATTAAAAATAAAAATTTGAATAGTCCTGTTGCAAAACATTTTCATGAAACACATAATAGTTCTTCTAGTAGTTTAATATTTTGCATACTGGGAAAGCCCTTCCTTAAAAGAGGGGATGACATTGTAGTTAAATTATTGGAGTTAGAAACTAGAATGATTTTCAAGTTTCATACTCTAAAGCCTAATGGTATGAATCAGGAATTAGGCAATTGATTATTTATTATATTTCATGTGGAGAATATTTATTCATTATAAATTCATGGTCACTTTAAATTTTGGAAGTTGTTATTTAAATATTTGATTGTTTAATATATTAATTGAATATGTTAATTGTAGAGTGAGTATATAAGCATTATGTTCACACTCAATTAAATGTGATCCTTGAAGGTGAATTGCCGAGGTACCAGATCACTGAAAATAAAGGAAAGATACTGGTGAAGTGCTGACGGTTTGTGTTTTTTCTTGACATGCTAATATGGGTCTGATGCACAGGGTGACTACAGTTAGTAATGTAATGCTGTGTAAGGTTCTGTCTGCTGGCAATAGTTATGGGGACACATCGAGGTGTATGTACCTTTTTAGCCATGATGCATTATTACTGTTAGTATTGCTAACTGACTGTAGTGTCACATACTATATTCTGGTTGTATTTCAGATGTGTGTGCATCTGCAGGCTGTGGGGCTGCTGACAGTAGCAACGATGAGTATGGCAGAGTGGAAAAACAGTGAACTTTTCATAACCAAGGTACAGCTTGTATATGCACATGTTCCCTAGCTGTGTGTACATGCAACAGTGTATGAGGGAGAACTGGGGAAGACAGTGCGACCTTACATACATACCCTTGACACAGCCAGCTAGCCTTCATTCATGTCACCTGGGTGTTCTGTAGTACCACAGGCTCACACATACAGAGGAGGTTACTTGAGCACTGGCATTAGGTCCCTCACTAGCTTAGCCGTTACATTAACCACAACAGATTCACCCATCAGCACCTGTTGCCCCTGCCATTTCTGTCCCATCCACTCAATGTTGATGCAGTTGATGAGGGTATGCATGGTACTGTGTATGACAGGTTTGGGGTATGTATTCCTGACACAGGTCAGCCTGTTTTAATCTAACATGACAATCACCAGCATGTGTGTCTGCTATCTCAAATGCATGTCTGGCCTCTCATGCTGGTAGTACATACAGAGTCATCATCCTGTACATGGGGCAGCTGTTGAAGGGCTGAGCACAGCCCCTACCTGCACAGTCTTATGAATGTTAGTGCTAGATGCATAACACAAATACCACAGAGGTAATGTAGTGTTGCAGTGTCTGCCACTATTATTCAAGTGGGTGACAATTGCAGGGGCTGTTAGGATTGCCAATGGTGGGTTCAGAGGCCCTTAACATGGTAGAACCATCTGACACACACACACACACACACACACACACACACACACACACACACACACACACACACACACACACACACACACACACACACACACACACACACTGTTGCATGGGGACATGCATTGAAACACACATGCACATAGAGTTGATACTTCTCAGAGTAGATGACCTACCCATCTATTTATGTACAATACACAGTGATATGACCATTGCATTCACCACAGTTGCTTTGTGTTCAAAACTGTGTAACTGTACTTATAACTTATACTATACATTTCGGCAATAAAACCCAGACCAAAATACAAAAGGCGTGGGAGTATCCATATTCATCAAGGATACCCACACCTCCAGGTTAGTGGCACAGCATGATGCTTCAGAGATCATTTACGTGCAACTAACAATGACCAAACTGTTATTCAAATTATAGCTTGCTACAGATCACCCACCATGTCCCAGGACCCACACTCCACATTCCTGGAAACACTGGGAAACATAAAGGTCCTACCAAACACCCTGACATTGGGTGATTTCAATTACCCAAACATTAACTGGGAGAATTACTCAAGTACAAACTCCCTTGCCCAACATTTCTTAGAATTTATAAACTCAAACGCCCTGGATCAGCTGGCCAACACCTCCACCAGAGGTGACAACATATTGGACCGAGTCATCATCAACATGGGCGACCAGTGTTCCATACTAGAGGTCAACCCCTCGCTGGTTAGATCTGACCACAAACTAATCACTCTGGATATCCACATTCCGCCACCACCCCCGGTCAAAGAAACCACCATGAAAAACTTTTCAAAAGCAAACTTCACGTTACTAAAGACCGAGGTGGGAAGTTTCAAAGCCCCCATGCTTAAGGATAATGCTGTCCAAGCTGCAAAATCCTTTACTAATGCACTCTACGGGCACCTACAAGAATGCATGGATCGTGCTATCCCAAACAAAACCAAGAGTCACTCCTCCAAGAAAAGGAAACCAGTCTGGTGGACCCCTGCCATAAACAAGCGATACAATAGAAGGAGTAAACTAGTACAGAAAAGAGTAAAATCCCAAGAAGGGAAGTCATCCCTGATCAGTATCAGCAAAAAACTATGTTCACTCATAAAATCATCCAAGACTAGCTTTGAAAGAAAAATTGCCATGGACTCCAAAGATAACCACAAGGAATTCTTTAGCTATGTCAAGAATCTAAGTGGCAATTCACAGATCTGCTCAGAGTTAGTGCAGAACGGCACAAAATACACTGAACCGACTGATATAGCCAACATCCTGGCAGACAGGTTCATTGTAAACCCCCCCCTCACCGCCAAAAAGGCCCATAACTATACCAGAAGAATGTAGTGCCCCTGAAATCACAGACACTCAGTTTAAAACAGCCCTCTCCAAGGTCAAAAACACAGCATCAATGGGAGCAGACGGTGTCCCAGCCTGCGTCCTACATGAGCTCAAAGATGAACTATCCCCTCACCTAAACACACTGTTTAAACTCAGCCTCTCCACAGGCTACATGCCCACAGAGTGGCGCACAGCAATGGTATTCCACTCCACAAAGGTGGAGCCACAATGGACCCCGGGAACTATCACCCTATAAGCCTGACTAGCTTGGTCTGCAAAGCTATGGAGTGCATCATCATGGATCTCATTAACAGAGACATTGGAAACCTCCAAACACTGAGCCCTACCCAGTTCAGCTTTGTTGAGGGCAGATCATGCCTTCTAAACTTGGTGGACTTCTTTGAGACAGTTACCAAGGCTATAGATGAGGGAAAGGTGGTCCACACAGCCTACCTAGACCTTGCAAAGGCCTTCAACACCATTCCCCACTCAGGTATTATAGACAAGCTCACCAGCCTGAACATAAACCCCTACATCACGAGATGGGTTGCCAACTAGCTCACAGACAGAACCCACATGGTAAGAGTTGCGGGAGCTAGGTCTGACTCTAAACCAGTTACAAGTGGAATTCCCCAGGGCTCAGTCCTAGGACCCCTCCTGTTTGGCATATATGTCTCAGAGGTACAGGCAAGCACAGGAGGACTATGGCTTACCAAGTTTGCAGATGACTGCAAACTAGGGGCTATAATTGACTCTCTGACTGACACAGACATCCTTCAAAAGGGTCTCACTGAGACAGATATCTGGTGTCAAAACCATGGCCTCAAGCTAAATGCCAAAAAGTGCATAGTCATCCCCTTTGGAAAAAAGAAAGTACCCACAAACTACCACATAGGTCATAGCCCCCTAAATACAGAAGACGTAATAAGGGATCTGGGGACCCAAGTAGATAGTAACCTCTCCTTTGATAATCACATTGCCAAAGTGGTTAGAAGATCCTTTTATGTAGCCCACCTAATCACAAAAGGGTTTGCATCCAGATCGAAAGAGGTCATTGGGCCCCTCTATGCATTACTCATCAGACCCATCATAGAGTACAATGCCCCATTTGGGATGTACCTTACAAGACACCTGCAACAACTGGAAAGACCACAGAAGTAACTCAACAAGAAGATCTCTGGCCTCAAGCAGATGCCCTATGCAGCTCGACTGAAAAAACTCCAGCTGTACTCGGTTGCATACCATCTACTCAGAGGTGATCTTTGCCTGACATACAAGGCCATGTCCAACCCAGAATTGATGGACATGCTCCACCTAAAGAAAACCATATCTCCTCAAGCCACATGCTCCAGGGATCTAAACCTCACCAAAACAATAAATAGGACGTGCTGGAGGGATAGATTCCTGTCCCAGAGACTTCCCATGCTCTGGAACAAGATTCCAATCTACATTAGGCAGAGCTCCTCACTAACCCTCTTCAAGAGAAACCTTGACAAGTGGATGGGAAACAGAAGGTTTACCCCAGAGATCACATCAATAGCTCTGCTGGACAGAGGCACAGGGAACTAATCTAAGGGGCTGGTGAAACCCAACACATTCCAGCTAGGCTTATAAATGCCTTTGGGCAGATAGCTTAGTACCTACCTATGAACCTATGGACCTATAAAGTGGCTGACACCTGTATGGGCTGAAACTAGGTTGGCAATGGGGGAGCTAACAAGGTAGAAGAGGCACACCAAATGGTATAGCCATCACATACACACAGTAAAGACATCCTCTGGGGATGTGCATACAGAAACACATACACAGTTGCCAATAGACATATTAGTAACCCTACATATCCACTTGGATGCACTATAGTGCTACGTACACATGACACACTCCATATAGTTTATTTGCCTGGGACATAACACACAACCTCTTATAACATGTAATCTTGTGAATGCCTTCATGGATGGTGGGATAACCCACCAGTAATAGTGATTTGTTTCATCTACTATTCCTACAAACCTGGATAAGTGATAGAGTGAAAGACTTTGTATCAGCATGATGTGTCATGTATGATGTCTGATGCTGACATGTGTGTCACTACAATAACTGTGGCATATCTGGCAATGATATCACAGGAATGTTCATTATTAGGGGACATAGACCACATATAGGTTGCAAACATCTGGATATTCCATGTATATCTGTACAGATGACTGGTATGGGCTGTATGGTGTTACATGGTACGTGTGAGGCAGATGCCATTAACAGGCTATTTAAAGTAATGCCATGGCTAGGGGGTCAACAGGCCTTAAAATGGCATAACCGACATACACAACAACCACAGGGGATAGGCTTCACACACACTACTATAGTTGTCAGCACTACTATAGTATTACAAAGTTATTGCACATGCCACAGAGCTTAGAGGGCTGACAAGTGTATACAGGTACTTCTAAGGTGAACGACATCAGCAGGCCTTGTAAAGTAGGGCAATGGGAAGTGCACTGGGTGGTACATGCCTCAGAATAGTATAACTCACACCACCAGAGGATATGATTCTCACCCAAAGACACATACAAGGAGGAAAGGATTCTCACACACACAACATATGACAGCTGCCAGTATTGAGTTTAGAACCCATACCTATCTAGTCATGTGCACTACAATGTTATGCAGTTATCACACCCACCACGGAACTTATAGTATTTAGCACTGCCCCAAGGTACATCTAAGGAGAATTACATCAAGAGCCCATGTAAAGTATGGCAATGGGAAATATACTGGGTGGGAAGGGCATCAAAATACATTACCCTACAAACTCCTTTACACACACACTCACACTCACACACACACACACACACACACACACACACACACACACACACACACACACACACACACACACACACACTTGCCAGAACTGATGGTAGAACCCCTGCCTATCTAGTTATTTCTACTATACTATTAAGTAGTTATTGCACACATCACAGAGCTTATAGGGCTGAGGGCTGGCCATAGGTACTTCTACAGGGAATGACATCATCAGGACTGCTAAAGTAGGCTACTGTGAGATGTTGTGGTTGGGAAAGTCCTCAAAATACTTTATCCTACAAACATACACATTTACAGTTTTACTCACACAACAACACACAAACACACACACACACCCACATTTTCCAGAATTGAGAATAGAGCCCCTGCCTATCTAGTTATTTGTGCTACACTACTATGTAGTTATTGCACATGCCATGGAGCTTACAGGGCTGGGATTTTTCAAAGGGACTTCTAAGGGGACAGACATCAGCAGGACTGCTAAAGTAGGACACTGAGAAGTGTACTGGATGGGAATGGCCTAAAACTGTTACACCTACAAACAAACACACACTTGCCAGGACTGAGATTAGAGCCCCCATCTAGCTAGTTATTTATACTATAGTATTACACAGTTATCACATGTGCTACAGAGCTTACAGGGCTGACAACTGTCTAAAGGTACTTTAAAGATGAATGACATTGGCAGATCTTGTGAAGTAGGGAAATGGGAAGTGCACTGAGTGGGAACAGCCTCTTAATACTTAAACCCACAGACACACACACACACACACACACACACACACACACGCACACACACGCACACACACACACACACACACACACACACACACACACACACACACACACACACTCACACACACTCACACGCACACACACACAGGCAGTTGATGTGATATTACAACCCCCACCTCAGTACTATTTCACAGTGGAGCTCACCTTTATGCTGGTATGTGTCACTGGTTATGACTGATATGTCACTGGCCTCATCAAGACATCACTCTATGCCTTCAGGGTCTCCCTGTGCCTGACCCACTCTCTGTGTGTCTCCCTGTGTGTCTTTCTCTCTATCACTGTCTGTCTCTCTCTTCCCCATGTCTATGTGTGTGTATGCTTGACATATTGCTATATGTTGCCCATATATATGTCTGTGTATCACATGCAACAGATGCAGATACATCAGATATCGACCACCTACAGCTAGCTGTGGGTGTGTGTAGAGACAGTTAAGGTGTACATAGCTGTCTGTATGCAGAGACATGCATGCACAATACAGTTACATAGTCCTATGTGGGTTCCACCATGGGCTGTGATTCCATAATTGTAGGAGCATGTCCAGTATGACCTTCTATTGTAAGGGTAGGACTCCATTCCAGAGATAGCTGTACTCTAGTCCAGGGTTTTGTGTGTTACAGCCATACCTCTCAAAAGTAAGCAGGAAGTTGTTAGAGGTACAGGGTTTGTTTTAGCAAACATTTTCTGATATATCTGACTTCTGACACTGAAATGTATTGTGTCATTACCTAGTGACAGAAATCCTCAGATTATCACAGTGCTTTACCAGAGAAACACAAGTTGTATGATGCACATACCAATATTGTGAGCCAAACTATAGACATTCTTGCCCAATCTGGCCAGTTGAGAGGTTATTATTATTATTGTTATTGTTTCTTACTTCATAACCTGCAGACCATTCCTGCTAATGCAAAACCCATTATTCTGCCAACTTTCTCAGTTTGTAAGAACAATATAATTTAAAACCCATGCCTATCATTGGGTCTTTTTTCCACTTCTATTTATGATTTTGTACAGATGTCTTGCTGTAAGAGGTTGAGAAGTATGGGTGTGGGTACAGAGTGCAGTCTACTGAGCAGAAATGTTCATTATACGTGTGGTGTATTCCACATAGCACTGTGATTTCCAGGTATGTCAGTGGCAGAGCAGTACAGACTGATGTGGTGAACCACTGACAGACAGTTGTGTATAGGTTGATAGGTTGATATGACGTTAGTAGGCTATTGGCCCCAAAGCCCTTATAACCCGTGCAGATGAGAGTGTAGCCCATGCTAAGACATGTCAGCACCCAGATCCCCTGTCCAGCAGGGACACAGTTGGAATCACAGGACTGTATTTTCTGTTTCCTGTGCACTTATACAGGGAGTACATCAGTATGGATATTGAGGCACTTGGCTTTATGTGGACAGGGAGTTTAATCCACAGATAGGGAAATGTTTGGGACATGTGTCTGTCACAACACCAAGCTGGACTGATATCACAGACCAGGTTGATGCTGCACCTACAGGTTGATCAGATAGGCCTTGACTTCCAGATGTGCAACAGTCTCATCAAGGCAGGGTCTGGATTGTGTTGTATGCCAAACAGGGTTCACCTCTGCGATGTCTGTTTGGAATGGAGTAGAAGGACAGTGCTGTTAGCCTATCTGTGCAGGGTAAGTGTTTGTGGTCCTGCAGTTTCCCGGTGGGGAACCACTTTGGTCTCTCTAGCTGCTGCATGTGCTTTGTGAGGTGCATGCCGAAGGGGGCATTGAGAAAAATAATTGGCCTCATAAGGTTAGCATACATTGCTCTTATGACCTCTTTGTCCCTGGATGGGATACCCTTACATTTGAGTTGTCCTATCTATGAAGATTTCTGTACAATGGGAGGAACATGCTGCTCAGACAGCAGGTTGCTATCACCTGGGTGCCAAATGCCTCACTACTGATTGTGTATGTAGGACATTGTTGTTACTGTGATACTACTTGGGGACACCAGTATCCCTGAAGGGGATGATGATGCATCAGCAAGCACTCAGCTTGAAGTCATGTTTCTGGAATCAGGCATTTGTTTTGGTGAGACCCTCTTGTAGGACATCCACATCACTTTGGGTATTGATAACTGTTCCCAGCTTGCAGTCATCTGCCAACTTGGTCAGTCATGGGCCAGTGTTTTTGGCCTGCACCTCAGGAAAGTGTATCCCATATACCAGAGGCCCCCAGACCAATCCCTGGGATATGCCACTCATTACATGTGTGATGTTTGAGCTGGCTACCCCTATTATGATTATGTTGGTTCTATCAATGAACCAGTTTGATACCCATCCGGTAACATATGGATTGCTATCTAGTTGGCAGAGTTCATGCACTATGGGCAAGTAGGGAATGGTGTGTAAGGCTTCGGCCAGGTCACTGTGGCCAGAGTGCATGATCTTTCCCTCATCCATGCCTTTGTTGGCTGCCTCAGGGAAGTCATCCAGAGTTCACTGACATACCACCCCTGAGGATGGCAGCCTGTGTAGGGTAATGTATTTGGATTTTGTCAATGTCCCTGTTAATGTGATTCATGATAATCCATTGCATGGCCTTGCAGATCAGGCTAGTTAGGCTGATGGGTCATTCATTTCCTGGATCAGTGGACACTCCACCTTGGTGTAAAGGGATGACAGTCGCTGTCCACGAATCGGATGTGACATAAACAGTACTCAGGCTTTGGGTGTGTAGGGTGCATACTGATGCTGCCAGTTCATGCCTTGGTTCATGTAGTTTCCAGTCTGGGATGTATTCACATCCCATGGAGACTGTCCTGTTGACTTTGAGAGGGCAGTGATGCCCTGCTCCCAAGTGATAAGGGCTGGGTGTTCAGGTACTGGGGATGTCCTGCTTTCCTGATAGGGGGCAGAGGGGAGACATTTCCACTGAATCTGTCAGCCAGTGGAGTGGCTATATCTACAGCAATTGTGTATATGGTGTCCTTGACCACCTGTTCTGCATAGAGCTGAGAGTGTCCTTTGTGAATGCAGACTCCTTTGTGAATGCAGACATATGTGAAGAAGGCCTTATGATTATCTGTCTTAGATGTGGGCAATGTGGACTCTGAGTTGCCTTTAGTGGATTTCACTGGTGCTCTTATTTGTTTGTTCAGGCTAAGAGGTGATTATTTCCAATTGTGCATCTGCTCCTTCTCAGTCCTGGACAGCAATGTTATCCTTCAGGTATATAGTTATTTTATTGCAGATGTTTGTGGACAGATTTACTCTCCCTTGCAGATGATGATGTTGTCCTGTCAGGTATTCCTGATTCTGTGCATCTCTATCTATATGCTGGCATGCTAGTTTTGTGTACATTCGGACCTTGGTGCCTGTTCTTTTACTGGGGTAGGTGGCTGTTGGGCTGTTTATACCATCCCTCTGGTGGTTGCAATCAGCTTGTGGGGCATTTTCCTTTTACCAAGGCTAGAGGTGGTTTAGGAGAGATGGTGATATGACATGTGTGCTTTTCTGTCGGATCTTGCCAGGGAGGATGATATTGTAGGGGTGCTCCAATGGTTGATCATGTTGGTTATTGCCAAGTCTGACATAGGTATCACATCTTGTAGGGGTATCAAGTGGCTGTCCTAAGGATGTAGCATTGATAAGATGGGGGCATCTCTGTGCATTTCTGTTCTGGCATGGTTGGATTCCCAATCAATGTTTGGATAATATACATCAGCCAGGATCAGGTGATGGGTGAAATCGTGATAGATTTGTAGAGGGCAAGATATGTGCGGTGGGTGTCCTGAATCAGATATGTTGGCCTGTAGCTATGTATAATTTGCATAGGGGTCTTGCCAACAGTTGACTGCATGTGGAGTGCCTAGTGTGTGTTAGACTGTTTGACCAGCCTGGAGGTGTGTGTCTGTCAAATATATATTTATACTCCACCTCCTTTGGCTTTGCTGCCCACATTTTTGGGTCTGGCTGTGGGGATAGGATGAGTGATCGGGTAAGGATGGGTTTCTCTCTGTGGCTGTGGGCCAGGTTTCTGTGAGTGCACAAATGTCACCATCTTCCAGGGTTATGATTGTTTGCAATGAGTGCATTTTCCTGTTTAGACTTCTAGCATTTAGCAGCATGGCCTTTAATTTGAATTTTATTTAGTGTTTTATGTTTATAGTATGGACCCCATGACTTTCACTACAAAGGCACTATGGGGGAGGCAAAGCCCTTTGTCAGAGGTCTGAAGGCCAAGTGAGACAGAGACAGGCCATCTCTAGCAAGGCTGTGTGGTCTGACAATCATATGTTCACAGGCTTCCAGACAGTGGATCCCCTTGGGATGACACCAGTGAGGGAGTCAAGTGCTACTGGCAATCATTTTCTGTTTATATTGAGCTATCATTCTGGGTGACAGCAGACTGCTGCTTAAGGCTAGGGACATACCTGCATGGGACACATATTCAGCAAGCTGAATCATGACTGTCTTCCTATAGTCCAGGGAGGTACATCTGACATTGGTCACACCACCATGGACCAGGCCAGAATGATACCTGTACCTGTTGTGGGGTGACTTGAGTGCATGTGTGATATAGCAGATTATGGCACCTGACAAACAAGTGACCATGAATTTCTACTTATCCTGCCTGGTGAGAGGCACATATGTGTGTCTCCTAGTGGAGTCTTCTATGAGTAATATGTTGGGTGCATGGTAGGAGTCTGCATGATCTATGGTGTGTAGGTTTGTGGAGTTCTCATGTGATTTTGCCTCTGAGGTGTCCTTTGTTAGGGTTTTTGTTTTGTTGCAGACCTCCACTTACATGTGTGTGTGTATTTCTAGGTGATGTTTGCTGATGCCATACACTGCATGGCACCTATGTTACTGCACAATTTGTTCTGGTGTGCCAATTCCCCATTTGTCTGGCCAGTGGTTCCCCTTCCCCTTATGTGTGTTCTCTTCTTCTGTAGTCCAGTCACAGGCTTTGCCCACAGTGGCTGCTGTTATGTATTTGTAATTCTAGTGTGAGTGGGGTAAATGCCGTAACATCACACACAAGGTTATAGACTTGACACCTCTGAGTGCACCTATTTTGCAGGTTGTCCATCATTGCACCACTGCATTGCTGTAGTCCTCAGATGGTTTGTGTTGCTATACATTATTGTGAGGCTACATGTTGACCTAGCTGTCAAACTGTCACAGACTGACATCTGGACAGGCCCATATATGACAGTCAGACAAAGACCCACACATGGGGACAGGGTGTTAACACTGTTTGGACAAACATAGACAGTTGGGAGACCAGTTTGGTATTTGCTTGCTTTCTCTTATGGGTATGACATCTGCTTCCCCACTGTCTGCCATTGATGTTTTGACATGACCCTTTCTTGTTTTGCAAATATTTGGCAGGCAAATGCAATGTTAGGACAAGCAGAACAAGATATACAAGGCATACTTCTGCTCCTTCTGTGACAACCTGTCATTCTAGTGGTATGGATGTTGGCCAGTGACGTTGTCAATGCTGACATGGTAAGTTGGCAGCCTTTTATAACGTGGCAGTACACTGACCTTCAGGTACCAGCTGTGCTACTAGACACCATACCTCCTGACTTTTTAGAGCCAGACATCTGGACAAAGCTATAAGTAATTTGTGAACAAAGGCCTACATATAGGGACCATTGTTAACTAGTTGCCTCACAAACCTAAAAATGTGATACAGTAACAGGTTTTGCATTAGTATGCATTTTCATAATGGGTATGTAGTCTGAAAATACAATATGTCATTATTTTCTGACTTTAGTCTTTTGTGATTTGCCAGAAAAAAACAATTTCATGATAAAGAGACCATAAATATGATGCAAATCTCCAGACATTCTGCAAAAAGTCTTTACAGTTGAGGGGTATGCAAGGGACTGTGTAGGTTACTCTGAGCTGTGTACTGTCCATATGTGTGCCCCCTGTCCCTGACCTGTCCAGCTTTCCTGCAGTAACAGATATTGACATCTGGACTGTGTGTACAACTCCTACCGTAGCTGTATTTGACATGCAAAATAGTTTGCACTGCAGTTCATGGAACATAGACCCTGTCAACCACAGTACTCTTCATAGGCCATTAAGACACAACAGCCAGGAGTAAGTGCAGGTCACATACTGACAGTATTGACCACACATATTCATAGCTCATTGACCCCTGCATACTGTGGACATGCCACAGTTTATCAAGTTGATTGGGACAGCCCTGGGAATGTGTGCCTTGCTGCTAATACCCTAACAAACATTACTGTTACTGCATTTCTATGGGAACATGGGTATGTGGTGAGGCACACCTGTCAACTGTCCACGTTTGCATGGATTGTGCTGATATTCCCTTTACATTTTGTTTCCATTTAGCATAGTATTGTGCCTGTTTTGGAGACTACAGACATATCACTAAAGACCACAGATTAGATTGTAATGGCAGACATTTGGTTTTCAGACTTCTTACCCTTCAGAGCCTTACTGCAACTGCAAGACCTGCTGTGACATCACTATGTAAGTCTGTATTGGAATATTTCCTCATTGTCCCCATTTATGGGCCTTTGCCAGACAATTTTTATGGTTTTCTATTTCTGACTTGCTGGGTGAGACTGAGGGGTGAGTATGTGACTCCCACATTGACATCCATGCATGCGACCTATGAACTCCCAGTTAGTTACCCCCCCACATATACTGCAGTGAAATTTGTCACCTAGGGGACTACTGCATACTCTGGAGAAGCCAGTATTGGGGGGGGGGCATTTCCTGTTGTCCCACATAGCTGTCAGTTGTCTGCTGCTATCCTGGTAGGCCACCCCATTGCCTTGCATGCATGCAGGGATACCATAGCTATGCTACCACAATGTATTACTCCATTCATTTATTGCTAAAAAGACTGACTTACCTTGTTCCTGCAGCAGTTGTGAGGATGGTGCTTGAGGGCTGGCTCTGTTGGATTCACCCAGTATACATGGTAAGATACAGGTAGTGTGATGTGTGTGGCATCCATTTTACTGTGTGTGTGAGTCAGAGAGAGGTGTCATTCCCTGGGTCCTTGCAGTGTCATGTGTGTGCTATGCATTGCCTCTTTGCCAAGGCCTGGGCATACTGGGCATGCCTCCATCTGCCTACAGGAGCAGACACAGTGGGTTCCTCCTCCAAGTCCCCCTGTGCCTGTCGAGGCCTTGGCAATGGTGGGGGGGTTGTGGGGCCCTTCCCTGTGATGTTTCTGCCACAGCTGTTTCTGCAGGATCATATTGTGTAGTATGGCACATACTACAAACATGAGTGCACATTTGGCTGGAGAGTACTGCAGGGCTCCACCAGATATGTCAAGACAGTGGAACTATGACTTGAGCATCACAAACACACACTCTATAATGTTCCTGGTTTGTGCGTGTGCCTCATTATGGCATTCTTCAGTGTGTGTGTGTGTGTGTGTGTGTGTGTGTGTGTGTGTGTGTGTGTGTGTGTGTGTGTGTGTGTGTATGTGTGTGTGTGTGTGTGTGTGTATGTGTGTGTGTGTGTGTGTGTGTGTGTGCACATTTCTGATGGGTGTCATCATCCACAGCTTCAGTGCATAGCCAGTATCCCCCACCAGATGGCCATACAGGATGTCCCCCCTGGCAAATGCCTGGTACAGCTGTGAGGCATGCTAGATGTGGGAGTCGTGATAACTACCAGGGATGCCATCACACACATTCATGATAATACCCTGAGCATTGCACATGACCTGACAGTTGATGGAGTGATAGCCCTAGCAGCTGACATAGAATCTACACTCTCCACTAGGTGTTGCTTTGATGTGGATGTGCATGCAGTTTATGGCACCCAGTACCACTGGGTAGTCTGCTACATGGTGGAAGAGATGCATATTGCTGGTCCTCTCCTCACAGGTGCTGGGGAAATATATGTGCTCACCAGCGTGTGTTCGTGTGACATCCAGGAACTGGTAGAGTACCCTGGATGCAGATGTCTGTGAGACCCCATGATGTACCCAGTAGGTCCTTGGAAGGTATCTGTAGCTAGTATTTTTTAGGGTACACATACCTTGGTTTCAACTGGGATGGGTTCCTCTCTGTTGGCTCTGGATCTGAGATTAGGCCGGCACAGCTCGCTGAGTTGCTGAAGTAAGTCCCTGTCCACCCTGTAATGCTCTAGTATCTCCAGGTCATGTAGCCCCTGGTAGGTTACCCTGGGTATGAACACTCTTCTCCTCCTCCTCCTCAGTCTGGGATTGTTGTCAGCATTATCCTCCTCACCATCCTCAGTCTCTAGCATATACTGATGTATCAAAGCTACAGCAACACTTAACATTAAATTCCCAGAGTGTGTACACCAATGGTGTAGAGGCTGTGGGAAAAAAACAGACTGAAAGGTGTTGGCATAATTTATACTGGTGTGCTGCAGATGCTGCCTGTGTGATTGGCTGACTATGATACATTCCACCTGCCATCTATATTATTTGTACTTGAGTGCCTTTATTTTGCTTTTTCCCATTTTTTCCCATTTCCACCCTTTCTAAGTCCTGTGGCATACCACGCAAACCCGCTGCTTAAATGTAAACACTTCTATTTTCTGGGGGGGTAGTTCGCTCTGTTTAAGCCGCATGATGCACCGTGCAAACTGTTTTAGCAAGTGTAAACATTGCTGAGCAGAAAACGCCCTCCCCTGCATACGAACACGATCCTCATTTCTTGACATAGTTCAGCATAGCTAAGCAGCCTCAAACACACCCTCTTACTTAGCTGTGCTTAGCTGAGTGCAAATAGGAGCTGCAGAGCTCTAATGTGCTTACACCAAGCATGACACACACCCTTTTCATGTTAGCTGCTTCTCCTGCTTACACCATCGTATTATATCTCCTACACGGTTAGGTGCATGCAGACAACAGTCTTCCATTTTGCTATTCAATAAATTTAGCTCATTTGCATACACCACTGCCTTAGTCCCTTGTTACCGCACTATTCTGGAGCCTATATCCTTAGTTACCACTGTTATCTGCTATTGTTTTGGTTCTGCATGCTACCCACTATAATGGCAACATTCATCTTTCACATAAAATTGTCTTTTTACATTTTTTATTATTTTCTGCACTATCTCGTTTGCACACCATTGTGCTATGTTTAAACGGCTGAAATTGGCCTAAAAAATAAACTTTGATTTTTTTATAATTTTGAAACCACTTTTCCATGCCAATGGCCATATTTTTTGGCCATTGGCATGCCTAATAGTCACAACACATGCTTTACTTTGAGCTGTCATGCCCCTGTTTTGATTTTTGCAGAAATGTACATGGTTAGTAACTGAATACATTTCTGCAGCTGACACTGCTTTGACACGGATGCCTGTCTGCTTACTGAATTGCTAATTCTCCTCATTTTCATGGTTTTCACTAGCAAATGAGGTAATTAGCATTATTCAGTGGTGTCCATGTCAGAATAGTGCTGGAAGGCTCATGCACACCCCCAGCCTTGTTTACTGGATCGCTCAGCACCCATATTCCATCCATTAGCTGCTACACTATTCAGACACAGAGTTTCACTCCATATAGGCTTTATTGAATCTCAGGCTAATTTTATTCATAGTATATTGAGCTTTACTAAAGAAAGGAAAACAATAAATTAACTTTACAACATATTGTGAGATTGGTAGATTTTACTAAAAACTGTTACAGGTTCATAGGTTGGCACTAGGTTATCGGCCCTAGGGTCTATACAAGCCTAGGCATAACAATTCCCTGGCTATTTCTTCCCACACTATTTATTCCTGGACCCCTGTCTAATAGGTTTATAGGTTGTATGAAAGGTTTTACTTGTATTTTGAATGTGTTTCAAAAGATACAATTACAAAAGCAATTTCAATGAGGCCATTTGGTTACCTGTCACTTTTGCAAATGTCATTTTGAAAAACAGGTTACTTTTAGTGAATGTTATACGACATTCATTGCTGTGTTAACACATGTCTGTGATATAATACTGATAGGAGTCACAAAACCTGACTTTTAGCTTAGATCTGGGCCTTTGGCTGTGTTTTGGTCATTACTTACCAACGGAGTTACACACAGACACCTTCCCTGGGATTCATTAACAATCATGTAGGCTTTACTATAAAGCTACATAATATAAGTGTGTTAGCATGATGATCAGCAATGCTAAACAAATATTTATGCTGCTCCGCATGCCTACATTTTTGCAAGCACGTTTTCAAGGCCAGCAATAGTGTTTATGGTCATGGAAAGGTGCACAGAATCTAAACAAAATGGACTACTTATAGGCAAAGCTGATATATGAGCACAAGCTGTAGCCCAGATATATTAAGAGCTAGTGTGGTTTCAGAATACAGAAGGAGGGGAAGTGAAAAGGGGGAACTATACACTAAGAATAAACATTTTATACTCCATAATGAATTAATATGAAAGGTGAAATGGGTAAAGTATACTCATATACTACAGGTAATTTTGCTAAAGTGTCAACTAAGCATTTTTGACACAGATCCTTCAATACTGATGTGATGACAATTAATGTCAATGACAATACACATAATTAAAAAAGGGCATGCTAACAAAGAATGTGATAGGGATATAAAACTGCAGTGTAACAAAGAGGAGTGAAAATGTGATATAGCAGTAAAAACAGAAAATACATTATAGGATGAATGAATAGAAGGCAGCTTTTACATATGAAATGTGTATACAGAGCAATTATACATGCAAGCTTATACAACTGCTGTATTCGCCACCGTAGTATGTAAACACAAGAACAAACGGATCTTATAGCTGTAATGTCAGGTACATCAAAAATTGACATGTTTTTGCAAAGAAATGTCAGTGGCACACATAGGAAAGAGGTTTATTACCTATGAACATACGAAAATAAACAAACCAGCAGTTCAAAGGCCTCACCAATGCCACCTATGAACATAGACAAGCAAGTATTGTATAGTCATGTAAATGATAAATGGTAATCTAACAACACACAATATGCATAAGTGGCAAATGACAACGCAGATCAGATGATGTCATGATTTCAAGTTTTCTGTTGCTGATTTGGAAACATATCAAACATTGTTATATTGGATGTGCTCACATGGAGTCACAGGAACCAGTAACATAACAGCAATTCAGCATCAGCAACACACAAGGAAGTGTTGTAACAGAGGATCATTCACAGTTCCTGATGGTCTGGCAGCATGTCATACCATAAGGAGTGTATGGAAGCCCTCATCTGTAATTAAGCTGTATAGTGTGATGAAAACAACTGCAGTAATAAACAAATGGTCAGATGAAAACATACAATACAGAACAAAATTACATTGGGTAATGCCTATGAGCAATGAATGACATAAAAAACATTCATAACAAAACTAAATTATTTCTCTCCAGCCTAACAACATATATCTCATGCCCAACATTTAACATAATAGACGAAGAAAATACTGTCATCTCCCTGACAACCCATACAATGCTTCTTGGAGTGGAAATAGACAATACCCTAAAATTTGACTTGCATGTCTCCCTAGCTATAAAAAAAGTCCATAAGAAACTTGGAAGTCTATATAGGCACAAAAGGTTCCTGACCACAATGGCCACAATTACATTAGCACAAACCCATCTGCTCTCCACTCTGCTATACGCCTCTCAAATTTTAACTAATCTAAGGACAACTGACTTATCTAAGCTAGAAGCATGTTATAATAAAATTGCTAAGTTTGCATCTGACTGCCCATATAGAACACATCATTGTACAGCTTTAAGGATACTAGACTGGCTTGAGCTTCCCAACATTATTCTTTACAACCAGCTTTCTCTAACTCACAAAAGTGTAACACAACCAACTAGAACCCCTGCATTACAAAATCTCATCCTTCCTTACAGTTCCAGCAGACCACTTCGCTCTAACAACAAGAACTTTCTCATCATCTCCAAGGCCAACAACAATGCAAGAGAATCTTTATTTTCCAACTATACATCTCGTATATTGAATACCCTTCCTAACTCCATTCTCTCAATCTCATCCACTAACCACTTTAATCTATCACTTAAAGCTTATCTAAAAATACGTGGCTATATTCCTGTACTAACCCCTCATGAGTGCTCTGATACATCATAATATACCCAAAACATATCCAGTTTCTCCCCTGGTGTTTAATCATTTGTTTCTACTGACCTCTCTTAACCTTATATCTTGGCATACATCATACCTACAAATAGTACTAGCTATGTTCAAAGCCTAGGTTTTGTTGTCAAGATGTAGCACATTTGTATGTTCTTATGTATACTACATTTTGTTTACTTTATACTTTTTGATTATTGTAATGTGTGCATGAAAATTTACTGTTGCTCATAGAGCTTTTCTACCCAGCCCTCTGCTGAAAAAGGACCTGTGTCCTGTCGGACTTTCCCGATAAACAAATGTTAAATAAATAAATAAATTCACATCATGCCATTTCTGAATACATGCCAGGACATATATCAGAGATATGCATAACAATCATGGATGCCACAGAAATACACAAATCAGTCATGTCATGAAGAACACTTGAAGGGTTTATAGAACTTTCCTGCCATGATTCTCTACCATGTAGAACAAGGCCTATAAAAGGTGGCCCTCTGTGTGTGCCATAACTATTGTCTGTGTATAAACCACTGCTGTCTGACACATTTGTCTAACAGACAGAAGTTACCAGTTTTAAACTCCTGCCTATTATACTGGGCTGTCTGTGTAGTGACTGCATGTGCCACATCAGATAGCAATGACGTCTGTCACAAATAACTGAACAGAATGTGTGAACTAAGAAAGGAGTTATGAATATAAATATGAAGAATTAGATTTAGTCAGAGCTGGAAAAGAATTACACGTTACTGCCCACACAACAGTGAGCAGTGCAATATCAATACTTCTTTGACAAGGGATTGGTTTCCATCATGTATTGCACACACTGTCCCAGAATTGAACCACAGTCTATCTGTCTAGGCATGTTATACAAGCCAGTATGCAATGCACATGCCACAACTGCAGGCACAGTGTGATATGTCCTGAATAACCATTTCACTGCCATGCAATTGCAACCTGTAATGATATATCATTGTCCAACGTAAATATGGATAAGAATATCTAGATACAATGGTGTTTATATAATGTCAGTACATTCATAATGTTGCCCTTTCAGGAAATTGAACAGCAAGCTATGTGACTACATGACTACACTGATTAATGACATGTGGATCAACCACAAACACCACAGTGGAAGGTTTAACACAACTGTGACACTCCACCTGCATTAACTTATTACATCAGATGCATGTGTGGTAAACAATCTCTTTGATAAAAGGGATGGGGAGGCCTCTCCCACTATAAATGGGCACATTATAACTGTGGTGGATGCCATTCATGCATTACAATAATCCTAACAAGCACTGAATGTAGATGTTGCACACATGTGCAGTAACAACAGAAAATGCATGATACTGTACAGGATGAATGCACCTCTGTAGAAGTGTCACTACAGTTGTAAGATATGTTGGTATGTAAAGGTATTACTTCATGTTATTGCTGCAAGGGATATCTGTGCCTGTAATTGCTGTACTAAATAAACAACATACAGCATGTAATCTCATTCCCTTATGCTAGAGGATAAAGGTTCCTACATATGTTAATTAAGGAAAATGTAAGCACATGACATTATTACTCTGAATAGCATTGCTATCTGACAAATTATCATAGCTTTTTGTTAGAGGAATCAGCATTTAAACATGGACACAGTAGATATTTTTGACAATAGTGTTACCAACATGTACAGTCACAATAAGACTGACAAAGCATACTCGGAGCAGTAATGGCTGTATTTGAACTAACTACCCAAGATCACAAGCTAAACATAAGTATCTGAATCACAAGGATCAGACAATATGTTGGGGTATAACAGGGACAGTGAACATTTAAATGGATTACATCATCACTGTTTGTTAGCTCGATGTTTATATTAAAAAGTAGTAAAATGCACTATAATACTGCACAGCTACACATTTTATATATATATATATATATATATATATATATATATATATATATATATATATATATATATATATATATATATATGGATCTACCTGATAATATCAATAGCTGTCATTGTCGAAGACGGATTCATCAAGACAGCATCCATGAAAACTCACTTCATCAACAGACCGAATGAACAAAATCCTTCCCAGGGTAAGTACTAAGTTACCCAAACATACAGAAAACCAACACCAGAACACTCAAAACCCACCCAGGTGGGGGAGCTATGTACCTCCCAATTAAATATAACCACTCCAAGATCACACTACAGTTTAGGAAAGGGCAAAGTTCGCCTTCATGCCCAACAAGTTACTTACCCTGGGAAGGATTTCATTCATCTGGTCTGTCGATGAAGTGGATTTTTGTGGATGTCATTTTGATGAATCCATGTTCGACGATGTCAGCTTTCAGTATTCTCAGGCAAACCTATTTATCTATACACACATATATATATATATATATATATATATATATATATATATATATGTGTGTGTGTGTGTGTGTGTGTGTGTGTGTGTATGTGTATGTATTTGAATAGTACTATATACAGTATGAGGGTGAAAGACACACTCAAAGCTGGCCTCAAACATCCTACATATGTAGTTACACAATGCACAAAGTACACTATCAAAGTCATGCAACACAGGAGAATTCACATTCGAAACGTAAGATACCACAGTTTTAGTAGCATTACGTAATCATTGTCTGGCTAAAAAGATATTTTCTTTGTGGATGTTACGATTTGTTAGTGTAACAGTGTGCGACTTTAAATCCATCACATAAGTAGCTACATAATACATAAAGGTGGTCAGTGGCATATGATAGTAACCAGAGTCATACTATTGAAGCAGTGATGAAATAGATCCACCTGCCTATCAATTTACACCATCTATACAGCACATTATCAGCATCCAACACCACAGGAGAATATTTAGAACAACTGAGCCATACAGCATTTATGAAGGGATGTCTTTGGCAGTGTATTGCCAAGGAAATGTGTCTGGTAAAATGACTTTTACAGCCACCTCATGTTGTAAAAAGTTGCCATTGCAAATGTGTGTAAACCAATCTTGAATTCATTTGCAGTCACACACACACACACACACACACACACACACACACACACACACACACACACACACACACACACACACACACACACACACACACACACACACACACACACTCGTAGAAATTAAGCACTGCTGTATTCGAACCTCCTACATATCTATTTATACATTCTAGAGAGAAGAGTGTAAAAAATGCAAGCACTACAGTAGTCAGACATTTAAAGTGCAGCAGTTCGTTTTAGAAAGAATGACCTCATCAGCGAATTGTCCCAGTGGTGTAGGCAAAGAATATAATTTTGTATTTGTGTGCGCCTATTGATGCCCCACAAACTTCGTGTCATTTGAAAAATGGAATGCACCCCACATGTAACACACTTTTCTATCAATTTCTGTCTAAAAACATGAAATAGATGTTTTTCACTCTATCAGACCCCTATTGGAAACTTTAATTTAGAAAGTTGAGCCATAGTATGGCCTAAATAAGCCATGGTTCCTTTAATTAATATAAAGAAAATTGTACTCAGTAGAGTATAAACAGTATGTCTAGCTACACCCTTGTTTAACCAAAAAGTTGTGGTTGTGAATGATGGGATTCGGGGATGGTAGAGTCACCTAGCCATTTAAAATATTTATCCAGAGTAGAAGTTGAATAAGCACATGCTCACCTAACTGGAAACACCCCATCACACATAAACATGTTTGTCATATTGGCGCAGTGCTGCAGCAGTTGCATTGTCGCCTCACAAAAAGAGGTTCTTTGGTTCAATTCTCAGCTGGGGTGCCTTCTGTGTGGAGTTTGCATATTCTCTCTCTGTTCATGTGGGTTTCCTCTGGGTGCTCCAGTTTCCTCCCACGTTACAAAGACATGCATCTGAAGCATTTCTCACTGGGCCTCCACTGCAAATTGGGTTTGCTCCAAGTCAGGCTTTCCCAGTAAACAAATGTTAAATAAATAAAAAATATCAAGAACCAAACCTCCTTCCTATGTAGTTATATAATATAGAAAGCACTCCATCAATTGCAAGTATCACAGGAAAAGTCTGACTCTTAAGGGGAGAGTGTGTACTTTTATCAGAATGACCTCATCATTGTGCCTCAGAAAAAAATTTGTGGGAAAAGGGAACTGTGTGCATATTTAAATGCATTCTCTTAATGGGAATTGAATATAGCACCAAGTATAACACACACACATACAAGTTTGCCATGTTGGGCATTGAACCTCCTACTGACCTAGTTACACAATCAAAAAATCACTATATTAGTCACTTTCTATATTGGGCATCAAATCTCCTAGTTATCTAGATTACACACTCTAGAGAGCACTGTATTAGTCACAAGGGGTCTATATTAGTTCCTTGAAATATGTATTTGTTGAATATTCATTGACAGCTAAACAGCAAAATTCATTACAGCAAAGCAAGAAATTTTTCCTAGGGTTAGCAACCATTGGGCCATCACCATGACTTTGCTTTTTTTCCCACCATATTGCTATCTCAGAGTTAGTATATATAGGCAAGTGGGTGTGGGGGTGCAGATCCCCACATTGGGGGGGTGGGAGAAGCCTCCCACTTGGGTGGGTTTGATTTAGTGTGGTGTGTATTCTTGACTACTAGAGAGCCAGTGGTTCCTAACCCAGGGAAAAATTACATGTTTCACTGTAATGAATACGTATTTGACAAATACGCATTTTGATGAATTAATATAGACCAGTTGCAAGCACCAGACGAGAAGCTGACTCTCAAGGAGCGAGAGTGCACGTTTGTCAGAATGACCCCATCAGTGTGTCTTAGCAATGATATTTTAGTAAAAAGTGAGATAAGGGAAGTGTGTGCACATTTAAATGCATTCTTTTCAAGGGAAGTGAATACAGCACCAAGTGTTACACAGCCCACACACAAGGGTTTCCCCATGTTGAACATCTAAACTCCTACCTGTTAAGTTGCACAATCTAGAGAGTAATGTATTATTCAGTAGCACCACAGGAGAAGTATTACTCTTAAGTGGAGTGAGAGAGAGAGAGTGAGACAGCACTTTTGTCAGGATGACCTCATAACTAAGTATGTTTCATAGAGGATGCTTTGGTAAAAAGTGGGATAAGGGAGCTGTGTGAAGAGCTAAATAGATTCTTCTTAAAGGAAGTGAATATAGCACCAAGGATTACACAGTCTCTCTGTCTGTCTGTCTGTTTTGCACACACACACACACACACACACACACACACACACACACACACACACACACACACACACACACACACACACACACACACACACACACGCACTGACACTCACAAGTTTCCCATGCTGGACATTTAATATCCAACCTATCTGTTTACACATAAGACAATGCAACATATCCGTAATTGTCACATGTAATTGCATACTTAACTTAAATTTAGATACTGTCCTTCATGTATAGTGCATTACTGTGAGGGACACTGTCATGTTTCACTTTATGGGAAACCATAAACATTCACCGTTGTACACCATTGTATTATCAATCAAACATTCCTGGAACTTCACGTTGGAATGATTGCACACTTGTATTGTCTCAGGCTTGCACTTTATGCATTGCGAAGATAATTATGCAAGTTATATACATGTCAGTGCAGAATCACAGAGACGAATTACTTAGAATAAGTTAATCAGACTTGTAACATGGTTGCCTGTGTAAACACTGTGGAGAAGACATACTTTACATGACTGTGTAAAACAATAATTATGTGATTTTGTAATTTTTTGGCAATCTTTGAGCACAGCTCTACCTAGCTGAATTGTGCTGCTGATGGCAAAGTATTAGTGTATGCATAATAATATCTTGAAGTGTTGAAATTAAAATGGGACTTGGCAGTACTCTGTGTTGCTCTCTGCTGACTTTCACACAAAGATATGTACAAGACAGACTTCACAATAGGGAGCAGGCACATTGATATTGCAGCAGGATAACAATGCATTAAGGAAAGGTGTGGCCAACATTTATAGACATAGGGGTCAGACAAAAAGTTCTGAACATTTTTTTTTCCATCAGCATTTGAACTTTTAGAAAAGTTCAAGAAAACATTCATATCTGAATATTATTTGGGTGCAACATGCAAGAAGTCATACTTCTGCTAGTGAATATTTGACAGCAGATTTCAGCAAAGTGAATATACAATGGATATAAAAAGTTTACACACCCTTGTAAAAGTGCCAGGTTTTTGTGATATAAAAAAATGAGACCACAATAAATTATTTCAAAATCTTTCCCACATTTAATGTGACCTATAACCTGTACAATTCAATTGAAAAACAAACACATCTGTTAGGTGAAAAAATATAAAAAATAAAAAATGTATAATACAAGTATGCACACCCTTAAACAAATACTTTGTTGTGTTTGCATGCCTAAACTAATACTTTGTTTAAGCATCTTTTGATTTAATTACAGCATTCAGTCTTCTTGGGTAGGAGACTTTCAGCATGACACATCTTGATTTGGGAATATTTGCCCACTCTTCCTTGCAATAGCACTCCAAATTTATCAGATTGCAAGGACATCTCTTATGCACAGCCCTCTTCAGATCACCCACAGATTTTCTATTGGATTTAGGTCTTGTCTCTGGCTGGGGCATTCCAAAACTTTAATTTTCTTCTGGTGAAGCCATTCTTTAATTGATTTGGATGTATGCGTGGGGTCATTGTCATGTTGAATTCCTCTTTATCTTCAGCTTTCTAGCAGACGCTTGAAGGTTTTTGGCCAAAAGTGGCTGGTGTTTGGAACTGTTCATAATTACCCCCACCTTGACTAAAGCCCCAGTTCCAGTTGTAGAAAATCGACTCCAAAGCATGATACTGCCATCACCATGATTCACTGTGTGGATGGTGTTCTTTTGGTGATGCAAATTGTTGTTTTTGTGCCAAACGTACATTTTGGAATTGTGGCCAAAAAGTAAAATCTTGGTCTCATCAAACCATAACACATTTTCCTGCATGCTTTTGGGAGACTTGAGGCATTGCTTTGCAAATTTTATCTGGGCCTGGATGTTTTTCTGTGTAAGAAAAGGTTTCCATCTTGCAACCCTATCCCATAGTCCAGACATATGGAGAATACAGAAGATTGCTGTCACCAGCTAAGGACTTGCTGTATTCAACTGGACTTATAAGAGAATTTAAGTACCTTTATCTGCTCTTTTTTTTCAAAAAAATACAGTATTTAAATTGATTTTAACTGTGTGGAAGGAATTTTAACTGAACTGGAAGTTAGTCAGTGTTTGCTAAACTTTGTTATTTGCTAGTAATTACAGGTGTGGGGGTAGTCACATTCTTTGATTTCCTGTCCTTGCCTATTAAAGTGGTACAGTGTGAAATATTTTCTGCTTAAAAACCTCAGCTTTGGCCGGCTAAGGACTTGCTGTATTCAACTTTACATATAAGAGAATTTAAGTACCTTTATCTGCTCTTTTTTTTTCAAAAAAATGCAGTATTTAAATTGATTTTAACTGTGTGGAAGGAAAATTAACTGAACTGGAAGTTTTGACTCTGCTCTTCAGTTAGTCCTAGCCACCCTCCCTGTTTTTGTTTTGGTGTTAATCTTAGTGTCCTTGCAACTGCCCACCCCTCTTGTAAATTTGTGTTTGGATACTCCTTCTGGGCCCATCTCATTTGCTCACTCAACTGAGTGCAGTGAGATCATATTCTGATTTCAGGCACTTCTACTGTGTACAAAGAGAGCATCTGGGAAACAGAAAAAAAAAAAAAATTATCTTGTTTCCTGCCTTTCCTGTTAAGTGGTATAGACTATTTGTAGGCTTCTGAGCCCCCAAGCCCTTCTGTGTTGGAGGGAAGCCTTCTAGCTTTTTTTTTTTTTTTTTCTTATAACTAGCCAGTTTTCTAGTTTCAGCACTCAAATCTGTTTCTTTGATCTCAGCACTTATTCAGAAAAAAAAAAAAAAAATTTCATCTGCTTTTACTGTACTTGTGTTTCTACCTACTTTTTTTACTTTTGCATCATCTTAAAAGTACTCAGTTGTATTTATTACTGCTTGGTGTAACTCATTCTAAGCCTTTTGGTTTAAACACTTGGGCTTCGGACCAGTTGTTCTGCACTGAGAGGGTTTGTGGTCTGCACTGTAGTGGCAGAACAGGTAGCTTACATCCTTCTAGGTTGGGAACTGCTGATTGAGGGCTCAGTGTCTGTTATTCTAAAAGTGTATTAATTCTGGTTTAAGCACTTGGGCTTTCAGGCCAGTTATTTTACATTAAGAGGGTTCGTGGTCTGCAGTCTTGTGGGAGGAGAGGCTGGACTCTGCCCTTCTGAGCTGGGAATTTCTGGTTAAAAGCTTATAGTGCATGCATATCTGAACTGCTTCTTACTGAAGTTGGTGTGCCTTGTTTGCTGTGGCATAGACTGGATTCGGGCCTGCTGGATCTAGCTTTGTTTGTGTAACTTTAGCACTAATCCAGGCATTCTCTAAAGTATTCAGTTGTATTTATTACTACTTGGTAGTAACTTGATTAAAGTGTAGCTATCATTCTAAGTCTTTTGGATTAAGCACTTGGGCTTCAGACCAGTTGTTATACATTAGGAAGGTTTGTGGCATGCACTGTGGTGGCAGGACAGGTAGCTTTCATCCTTCTAAGTTGGGAACTGCTGATTGAGAGCCCAGTGTCTGTTATTCTTAAAGTGTATTAGTTCTGGTTTAAGCACTTGGGCTTCAGGCCAGTTATTTTACATTAAGAAGGTTTGTGGTCTGCACTCTTGTGGGAGAAGAGGCTGGACTCTGCCCTTCTGAGCTGGGAATTTCTGGTTAAAGTTTTATAGTGCCTGAATATTTGAACTGTATCTTACTGACATTGATTCACCTTGTTTGCTGTAGCATAGACTAGATCCAGGCCTGCTGAATCTAGCTTTGTTTATATGCTTGTTGTTTGTTTGCTTGTTATTTCCCTGGAATGCTAATTCCACCTAATACGCGGCTTCTCAGTGCTTCTGTGGATCACTAGTGATATCTGCATTGCTTACTGTACTTATTTCCTTGTTTCACTTGAAAGAAAGTTACTGTTTGTCGTTTTTGCATTTAATCCAAATCCAAGTGTGTGACCCTCCAGTGGCAATGAAACGAAAAGCAGAGATTCAAAGGAACTTCAAATAAGATGCATTCATAAAAAATAATAAAGTTTATTCCAATGAGTGAAAGGCTTCTTCAGACTCTTAAAACAATGAATAAAACTGTTTGAATCATTTTTAAACCATCCTTAAGCTTCCTATTGGACATTACAAATTGATATGTCACATGTTATCTTGTCTTAAAGGAACAGATACTCAAAAAAGTTAACATAGTTAAATGCAACAATATTTAGAAGGAATACTTCCATCCAAATATACAATTAATGATCAGAATGTCCATGCAAATAAGTAAAAATATGCATATACCCTGATACATTCTAAAAATAAAAGGAGCATTGTGCTTGGTCCTATATCATTCTACAATCATTAAAAACTGTTGCTACATTCATTAAAACCCTGAACATTCTCTCTCCTCATAGTGTTAAAAACATTAAAATCCATAGATAAACAGCAAGTTTTATCGCTTCAATATCTAGCATCTCTACTAAGATAGTGGTGTGTCGAATGCAACTTTGCATATATCAGGTTAAAAACTAATATAGCGAGAACTCTGTACTAAAAATGTAAGCGTACCTTTACCACAAAACAACATAGCGAATATAATGTATTTCATGTGCCTCATCAAGAGTCAGACCTCATCATATCGGTGAAAGGCTGTTGTCCAAGATTAAAAATTCCACAAATAGGAACCTCTTAGATTCCACGTAAAACAAACTGTTTACAAGTTGTAAAGTGCCGTGTGCTGTAGGAACTCTGAATGCAATTGAGTACAACCTAACTTCATGCTATGGTAACTCAGCGTGCGGTGAGCACGTTCTAAGCATCTAAGCACTGAACAACAGAAACAATGTTTAAATTTCTAAGAAAAAGGTGAGCCTATATTCGTGCTGTCCTGTGCCTAAAATAGACAGTATTTGTAAGCACGATTATGCCCTAGAAGCATATATTGATCACAAAGTGTCACTATTTAAAACAATGAAACGTGTACATATTAATGAGTACACTTATTAAAGTGTTCGCTGAACATGGCAGAGATGGCATTAACTAATACAAAATAAAGAGATAAAAACAGATAAATAGTGGAATGCTAGGCGTAACACATAAAATTGACACAATAAAGCTTGAAATTAGAACAAAGCACACATATAATAATACCTAAGTATAAAGCTCCATAGATGATAGGGTCCCTAACTAGTAAAAAGCAACTACTTCCATGTACATAGTTGGTGCTAAATATAACAACATTCTAAGTTAAAAGGTCAAATGAAAATGTGAAGAGATAAACAATCCAACAATACTAAGCCTGTACCTAATGATAAAACAAAACTATCTATTGATGTATGGGGTACCTAGCTCAGTCAAAATAAATTCCAGCTACAGTGAACAAATATATAGACGATATGCATGCTTATATATACATGTGTATATATGCATGTGTAAACTATGCCCAATAACCACTAATATATTGAGGTGGTGAAAGGAGGGATGAAAAACATACTAGTATGTGAGGTGTGGGCTCAGAAGTAAGGCTAAAACAAGAAAGCGAACATATCCAAAGGTCCATCAGTTCCTGGGATTTGATACTAAGAACACATCTACTTGTGGCTATAAAGCTCAGAACATTAATACTATGAAAATAATTATATTCAGTCTACAAGGACTGATTCTTACACTGATTTACTATAAGAGTGACATCAATACGTAGTTTTAAAATTACCTTACTACTCTATTTAGGTAATAGTAGGTTAAGTCATCTTCGTAGTCTTCTACTTCTTAAAAATGGTTTGAGTTGCACTTTATCATTAAGCCCTGGTGACCTATCAGACCTTAGTCTGATAATCCAACGTGTCTCCTGTTCTAAGGTTTTGTTGATTAGATCACCACCTCTAAAACCCACGCTGACTTGTTCAATAACACAAAATTTAAAATTATGATTGGTGCCTGCTGTTGTATTGTGTCTAGCTAGGACATTGGTCTCAGTACCTATCCTAATGTGGTAAATATGTTCCCTAACTCTTTCCTTAAGTGATCTATTGGTTTTGCCAATGTAATAGCTTTTGCAGGTTATACAGGTGGCCATGTATACCACATTCTTACTTTCACAGTTAAGTGTTAGTTCTGAAGTTATATGGCGTAACAGGATGCTCAAAAGTGGTATCTTTATTAATGTAGATGCATTGATTACAATGACCACAGGGTACTGTGTTTCTATCATTTATTGGTCTACTTTTCCGGATGTTTGGGTCTACATAAAATGCTTCTTAAATTCTGATGATTCTTGTAGGTTATACGTGGTGTTGGTCCTACTACCTCATTGACATCCTTCAGTATTCCCAGTGTCTATCCAGGGTTTTTTCACCTCCAAGTTCATTTTACTGAAAGTGAGGCTGGTTCTAATTTCAGTTTTTAAAGGCTTGGACTCTTCATACTACCTTCATGTGCCATAAAGTAAGGTTTAGCAGTACTGTTCTTAGACACTCCACAGTTCTGACCATTTCTAATATTTCATTTTCTTTATAGCCCCTTTCTAGAAATCTATCCTTCATGTCCTCTATTCCTTTCTCATAGAACTCTTGTTGTGGGTTCAACCTTGATACTCTCATGAATTGTCCTTTAAGGACATTTTGGAATACATGTACAGGATGCATACTGTTTCTGTGTAGTATGTTGTTTCTTTGGCAGGCTTTCCTATGAATGGTTGTATTAATAAGGCCATTGGACATCCTGAATACTTCCACATCCAAAAATGGTATAGTTTCATCTGAAAAATTCATGGTGAATTTTAAAGAATGACCTCATCAGCGTATTGTCCCAGTGGTGTAGGCAAAGAATATAATTTTGTATTTGTGTGCGCCTATTGATGCCCCACAAACTTCGTGTCATTTGACAAATGGAATGCACCCCACATGTAACACACTTTTGTATCAATTTCTGTCTAAAAACATGAAATAGATGTTTTTCACTCTATCAGACCCCTATTGGAAACTTTAATTTAGAAAGTTGAGCCATAGTATGGCCTAAATAAGCCATGGTTCCTTTAATTAATATAAAGAAAGTTACTGTTTGTCGTTTTTGCATTTAAGTTACCTGTAACACATTGCACTTAAGTTACCTGGCACTTGCTCACTAAAGCAATTATATAAGTCAGCACTAAAAATTAAAAGCACTACACCCTCACTCCCCACTGGCCCTGGTTTTCAATTATTAAGGAATTCCCAATATTATTCTAGCATGTCCAAAGGTGAGTTGTCAATCTTCTCTCCAGTTCAGCTGGTGAATCTGGGAATCTTGAGGCAATGTTACAACTGCCTCATGTACACAGACAACCCTCTCCTCCTCTCAACAAATTCCAACACATGTGAGAGATGCAACCATATAGCCAAACTGGAGGCTATGCTCTCTCAACTCAGTACTGGCATAACCAGTCAGGAGGAGAAGGAAACCACACTCACTACAATTCCAGTCTCACAGAGACCTACCACGACAGCAAACCAAACACATAATCACACAAAAACATACTCAGAGGCTCTAAATAAAGATCTGCCGAAGCAGCAGAGACCTCCAAAGCAGACACCCAAGCAGCCGCTACCCCAAAACAAAACACGTGCAACACATATCTCACAAAGCCAGTGTGCCGAACAGTCAAAACCCTTAAGACTAAACAACACACCTGATACACTTGTAATAGGTGACTATCGTCAGGCACACTGATATCCTGCTCACCAGGCTGAACAAGGAGAGGGTCACGGTGAGCAGCCTGTCGGGCGCTAGGATCCACCACATAACACAAGCACTCAGGTCACTCCAAGGCAAGTACAAATATGACTCAGTCATTGTCCATGCTGGTGTGAATGACCTGAGATGTACCTCCCTGGACTACATGAAAAGAGACATAAAGGAGCTCTCTGAGCATGTAGCCCAGGCCGGTATGACCCTGACCTTGAGTAGCATCTTACCCTCACCAAGAATGATGCCACAATATGAAGACAAGATGATCAATTTCAACAATTGGCTTAAGAACTGGTGTCATTCAAAGGGGATCCAATGCCTGTCAGCTTGGGATGATATGCTCGACAAGCCACGATGCTTCGCTAGGGACGGCTTGCACCTGTCACCCCTGGGCTTTCGGATATTGGCAAAGGCTCTTGCTACCCCCATAGTGCCTGTTTAGGCAAGGCTCAAAAGACAAACCCACCTCCATAGGTATCACAAGGGATAAGAAACTAAGAGTATGCTACTCAATGCCAGAAGTCTAAACCTCAAGATGCACGCACTCGAAACTTTCCTTAGCATGGAGAACATTGATATCTGTGCAGTAACAGAAACCTGGTTCAGGGCTCCCGAGAGCACCCTAGCACTACCAGGTTATACCTCATACCATGCTTTTCGGCCCCAAAACTTGGACCGAACCACAAAAGGAGGGGGAGTATCGATATTCGTCAAAGATACCCACACCTCCAGGTTGGTGGCAAAACACAAAGCATCAGAGAATATCCATGTGCAACTAACAGTGGGTAAAACTGCCTTCCAGTTTATAGCCTGCTACAGACCACCCTCCCAAACCCAGGAACCCCACTCGGCCTTCCTGAGACCACTGGAAAATATGAAGGTCTCTCCAAATACCATTATATTGGGCGACTTCAACTATCCAAACATAGACTGGGAGCATTACTCTAGCTCCAACACCCTAGCCCAAAGGTTCCTAGAATTTATAAACTCAAATTCTATGGAACAACTTGTTACCACTCCCACAAGAGGGGAAAACATACTGGACCTGATCATCACCAACATGGGGACTCTATGCTCCAGACCAGAAGTGTATCCCTCACTGGTAAGATCAGACCATAAACTAATCTCACTGGATATTCACATCCCAATCCCACCCCCTGCCCAGAAAACCACAGTGAAAAACTTCTCTAAAGCAAATTTCACACTCCTCAAAACTGAGGTGGAATCCTTCAAAGCTCCCAGGCCTGTGGAAAATACGGCCCAGACCGCAGAATCCTTTATAAATGCATTCTATGAACACCTTCAGGAATGCATGGATCATGCGATCCCAAATAAAACCAAGACCCAATCCTCCAAAGGCAGGCGTCCTGTCTGGTGGACCCCAGCCATAAACAAACTATACAATAGAAGGAGGAAGCTACTAAATGATAGAGCAAAATCCCAAAAAGGGAAGGCATCACTGATCAGTATTAGCAAAAAACTACGGGCACAGATAAAATTGTCTAAGGCCAGCTTCGAGAGAAAAATTGCACAGGACACTAAGGATAATCACAAGGCTTTCTTTAGTTATATTAGGAACCTGGGTGGTAATTCCCAGATATGCTCAGAATTAGTACAAAATGACAAAAAATACACTGAACCCACAGACATTGCCAACATCCTAGCTGACTGGTTCAGTGCAAACTCCCCTCCCCCCACCAAAAGGGCAAATATCTATCCCAGCAGAGTGCTGCCCCCCTGACATCTCAGATGCTCAGGTAAGAGCCGCCCTCTCCAAAGCAAAAAACACAGCATCAATGGGACCAGACGGTGTCCCGGGCTGCATCCTACATGAACTCCAAGAAGAGCTAAACCCAAACATAAAACTACTGTTCAATCTCAGCCTTACTACAGGATATGTGCCCAAAGAGTGGCGTACAGCAACAGTGGTCCCTCTCCATAAAGGTGGTGCCTCAACGGATCCTGGTAACTATCACCCCATAAGCCTGACTAGCTTGGTCTGCAAAGCTATGGAAAGGATCATCATGGACCTCATAAATAAAGATATTGAGGACCTACAAACACTGGATCCTACCAGTTCAGCTTTGTTAAGGGCAGATCCTGCCTCTTAAACCTGGTTGATTTCTTTGAAACAGTCACCAAGGCCATTGATGAGGGGAAGGTGGTCCACACAGCCTACCTGGACCTCGCAAAAGCCTTCGATACAATATCCCACTCGGGCATTATAGATAAGCTTACCAGCTTAAATATAAACCCCTATGTCACTAGATGGATTGCAAATTGGCTCAAGGACAGAACCCACATGGTTAGAATTGCTGGAGCCATGTCTGACTCCAAACCAGTTACAAGTGGTGTCCCACAAGGCTCAGTCCTGGGACCTCTCTTGTTCGGTATATATTTCTCGGAGGTACAGGCCAACATGGAAGGACTGTGGCTAACCAAGTTCGCAGACGACTGCAAACTGGGCGCCATAATCGACTCTCCAGCCGACACAAGCATCCTCCAAAAGGGCCTCATAGAAACAGACAACTGGTGCCAGAGCCATGGCCTCAAGCTAAATGCCAAAAGTGTATAGTCATCCCTTTGGCAAAAACAAAGTGCCCACAAATTACCACATAGGTGGTAATCCATTAAGTACAGAAGAAGTAATTAGGGACCTGGGGACCCAAGTTGATAGCCATCTCTCATTTGACAACCACGTGGCCAAAGTGGTTAGAAAAACATTTTATATAGCCCACCTAATCATGAAGGGATTCACATCTAGATCAGGGGACGTCATTGTGCCTCTTTACTCATCCCTCATCAGGCCCATAATTGAGTACAATGCCCCTTTTGGGATGTACCTTACCAGACACCTGCAGCAACTGGAAAGACCCCAAAAGTACCTCACCAAGAGGATCAAAGGGCTCAAACAGATGCCATATGCTGCCCGGTTAAAGAAACTCCAGCTCTACTCAGTGGCATACCGCCTGTTCAGAGGTGATCTGTGCCTGATGTATAAAGCCATGTCCAACTCGGAATTAATGGACATGCTGCACCTCAGAAAATCCAAATCCCATCGAGCTATGCGCTCGAGAGACTTGAACCTCAGCACTGAAATAAATAGGACATGCTGGAGGGACAGATTCATAACCCAGAGGCTCCCTTCACTCTGGAATAAAATCCCAGTCCAGGTTAGGCAGAGTCCCTCATTGACTCTCTTCAAGAGGAATCTTGATGAGTGGATGGGAGATTATAGGTTTACCCCGGGTATTACTTCTGTGTCACTGTTAGACAGAGGCACGGTATACTAACCTCGAAAAAGGGCATAGCAAAATAAATTTAAAATGGGTGGCGAAAGCCAAACACATTCTGGCTAGGCTTATAAATGCCCTAGGGCAGATAGCCTAGTATGAACCTATGAACCTATGAACCTATGTAGTACATAACCAGTACTTGCCAGAAATTCCTGCAGCTCCTTCAGTGTTGCTGTAGGTCTCTTGGCAGCCTCACTGACCAGTCTTTGTCTTGTCTTTTCATCAATTTTGGAGGGAAGTCCAGTTCTTTGCAACGTCACTGTTGTCCCATATTTTCTCTACTTTTTGATGACTGTCTTCACTGTGTTCCATGGTATATCCAATGCTGTGGAAATTGTTTTGTACCCTTCTCCTGACTGATACCTTTCAACAACGAGATCCCTTTGATGCTTTGTAAGCTCTCTGTGAGCCATGGCTTTTGCTGTAGCAGGTAACTGAGTAAATGTCAGGAAAATCCAACTAGGACAGCTGAACTTTATTTGGGGTTAAAAAGAGTCTCTTTAATTGATGGCAGGTGTGTACCCAAGAAGACTGAATACTTTAATTAAACCAAAAGGTGCTTCAACAAAGTACTAGTTTAAGGGTGTGCACACTTATGCAACCAGTGTATTGTATGTTTTTTATTTTTATATTTTTCCCCTAACAGATTTGTTTTTCAATTGAATTGTACAGGTTATAGGTCACTTTAAAGGTGGGAAAAGTTTTGAAATGATTTTTGTGGTCCCATTTTTTTTATATAACAAAAACCTGGCATTTTAACAAAGGTGTGTAAACTTTTTATATCCACTGTGTGTGTGTGTGTGTGTGTGTGTGTGTGTGTGTGTGTGTGTGTGTGTGTGTGTGTGTGTGTGTGTGTGTGTGTGTGCGTGTGCGTGTGTGTGTGTGTGTATGTGTATGTGTATATGTATATATATATATATATATATATATATATATTTATTTATTCATCTTCATTACCTTATTGACCACTGTAATTGGTATAATCAGCTCTTCAGCTTGTTGAAAAAACATTAAACTGAAAAAAACTTAGCTTAGCACAGCACGAACAACAGAGCAATGCAACCAAAGCCAATAAAATCACAAGATATTGCCATATGCTGTGTACTTCCATTTAGCCTTGGTTGCATTTGCTGCCTGGCACCAGATATTGTGCAAATACAGAGGAGGAAGAATAATTATTCAGAAGGGAGAAGATACATCGACAGGGTGAGATAGAGGCAGGGACAAAACAACTTATGACAGAAGAAGAATAATGGTGGCTCATAACATAATGTAACCAAACACATATGAAATAGTGTACCAAAACCAGTCAGCAACACTTAGATAATGGCTGGATAAGAACCATTGGAATTAGTCAAAAATTATCTATAAATGTGAACAGTATCTCATTATTCTACAAAGGAATTATTACTTCACAGCATTTAAATAATGAAATTGTAGCACAGTGACAACTTTCTGAAACATAACAGGTGAACAGAGAGAGATGGAGACAGATGCAGAGAGAAATAGCAGCAACATGTTTTGTGGGACATGTGGGAACATGTTTATACTTTGTTACTCTTACTTATTAAATCATCATTTATCTGTCATGGTCTGTACAATAAATTGCTTGCAATAGATACCAATAAGGGGTAGGAGAATGCAACAAACATGAAGACATAAGCAGGGTAGGGCTGGATTAATAAGTCTCCTTGTTGGGGCTGCAATATTTTTGCAAATGATATCTTACTGCACTATTCAAATGATATGTTAACGGAATGTTGTATATGGAGAGCAATATAAATGGTTGCAGTTAAATATATGATACAAACATGAAATGTCATGAATAACTGACCTTCAGCTGTAATTGAACCCATGACAATATGCAAAAACAGTTTACAAACAGGATAATTATTTCAACAGGCCACATAGGAGCTCATAGCTTACTTTATCCCACAAGCTAAGGACTGTTTCCTTAATTGTTTCACAGTACTGCCTTTAGTCTGCCTTTACTCTGTGTTCCCATAGTGAGGTGAATATAAGCACATGTGCATGAAAGTAACCAGACCACTGTGGATTAAATTGAAATTATCAGCTTTTTCAATAAGAAGTTGAGCACCATTCACCATCACTCAGCATTGTGGCACTATAAGTCAACCTCCATGCAAATGCCAAAGAAATAAAATTAAGGCTTTTGTATAGGCCATTTCTGACCATGTGTATTGTGTGTGAATCTATTTTTGGTCAGATTAAATGTGTGAAAAAGGGAGTGGATAGGACAATGGTGAAAATGGGGTTGGCAAACAGAGGGAATGGCATGGGAAAAATACAGGAATTCGCAGGAGGGCTGTAGGAGAGTGTCACAGTTATCCATTTCTTATCAACATAAATGCTATTTATTTCTTTCTTTATTTATTTGTTTATTTATTTATTGGCATTTGTTTACTGGAAATGTCCACTGGATCAAAAGTCCTCATTTTCATTGGAGAGAGGAGGGAGCAAAGCTCCACAAGGCAGTTAGTATAATAGTACTGTATAGTATACTATTCAAAGCAGTTAGTAGATACAAACAGTATTATACAAAAACAAGATGTATGTAACAAACAGTTTGTAGAGATTATTACAGTTTAAGGATACGTAGTCATTTAAGCAATCATATTACTATACATTTAAAATATAATGGTTAAAGCAGTCATATTGCTTTGTATCAGCTCTACCTACAATTGTACACACAGTTTCATGACTTTGAAAAGTCACCACACCAGTCACAGGTGACAACAGAATACTTTTTATATGGACAATTTCACAAAATCAAGTGGGTCAATATGAGACATAGGTGAAGTGGAGAGTTATGTATGGAGCATATTTTGGAGGGTGGGGAAGGTGTCCATTTTTTATTATTTTTTGGGCAAGAGATGAATATTAGGAAAGGTGATTAGAAATACAAAGGTCAGATAAGTAGGGTAGTTTAAGAAGCATACACAAGTTGCGCATCTAAACTGCTAGGTGTCTGTGCTACCATCTGTGGAGGTATGTCAGGCAAAATCACAGCTGTCAGTCTACTTCTCTGTTCTATTGGCCATTTGTTGTTCAGAGCAAGATATCCAAACAGCAGATTGTTAATAAATTAGAACACCCCCCCATAAAATAAAAAATAAAAAATAAAAAAGCCAGAGAAAGGTTGAGGGAGACAAAAAGAGTTAATTAGATACATGGAATGTCACAGTACTGTATTTTTCAATAAACTTTGTTTGGAAATGAATAAACAATTCTGATAATTTACTATTGTAAATTATTGGAAAGTTTTTAATGTGTCATAAAATAAACAAATCTCACAGCACTGCTATAACAAATACCAACTTTTATTTCCCTATGATGGATAAGAAATATGCATTCAAATGTAATAATTGCAATTACCATAACTAGATTCTTCCTGAGATATTATTGTTGTTAATATTTTATAAACACTTATCCAGTAATAAAAAAGTAATTGATGCTTCTAGGTACTGAATATGCACACAGTTATGCTGATGTTCTCATTGCCTGATGCAAGCAGCAATGAGTTATTGGGCAAAGCATGCATGCGTGAGACATAGGTTTAGGTACGCCTGCTCAAGATGCTACTGATTGATGAAATGAAAAGACATTTCTGGCTTGAATTTGGACCTGAGTGATACTTACCCCATATGTCTCTGAAGCAATTTAATCTCTCTTCATAGTTTGCAGTTATTTCCTCTGCAGCTGTACAGTACAAAATGAAAAGAAATATATATGCAAGCATAATAAGTAACTGCATTGTCTGGCTAGATCATTAATGCCATATCATAGACAGGTTATGGATCAGCATACTTATACAACCTAGGGGTACTCATTTTCCTAAATTCACTCTCACATTAACTTTGGAGGTCCTGCTTGTGCTTCTTAAGGTCACTATACTGCTGAGGATATTGTTCACCAGGGCATGGAATGCTAAGCTATTTCAAGCCTTGGCCTTATACTGAGTTCAGGTGTAATCCCCCTGCAGCAGTCTATGGCTGTAGCACTTCCTAAGAAGTTCTACAAATATCCTGGACTCTTCAACACCCCACCTTTGTGAGCTAATGTTAGCACCATTTTCTCTCTTACCAGCTGTGTCTGCAAAAGTCAAGCTAACAAAATATGTCTGAATTTGTGCACAATTTAGATATCATGGGTACCTGGTTATGCACAAAGACACACACCTTGCCAACCGCATTTGCTGAATTGAAAACAGATGGATTCCTTGGCAGACACATTGGCATTAGTAGTATCTTAAAGAAGTAAAGGGGTAAACATGGCATTGAACTTTCCCATGGGTGATGCCCAAACAATCCCCCCAGGTTCCAGTGTTCAACAATGTCATGTTTAATGACATGGCTTTTAATTGTTGTAGTTTGGAATGAGATATGGGGTGTAAATTGTGACATACTGTGATGTTGGGCTTACACAATGCTGTACAAGCTGGGAATTGAACCCATGGGATAAAGTATATAAAAATTGAAAGTTAGCTTATGAATTAAAGTTGCCACAGCAGGAATACCTTTTAAGCATGGAAATTAGAGTTACAAGAATGTCAGAATGAATGGCAATACACTTCATAGAGGCCAGTATGTAAGTGGTTTCAATTAACCCTAGGAAAGCAATCTTATGTGAAAGTATTTATGCTTGTAAAGTATTTCAGATGGATGCATTTGTATAAGCTGAGTAATTCAGATTGGGGTATGTTACATACAGAGTTCACAAGACATATTAGTGCTAAACACATAGGTAGGATATGTGATAAGTTGTGATGATAATAACAAAAGTGTTGTGCCCGACATACAGATGCACGGGACTTTTAAATTAAATATCATCATCATATTTAAGAAATTGGACAATCATTAGCTTGCAGTTGTTTGTGAAGCATTAATGATATATGCAAAATAGAAAAGTTTACTTATGCAAGGTTTATTGCTACATTACTTCCAAGAAACATGTTTAACATTATCATTTATTTAAATATTTCAGTGATAATCAAAATGTTTGGAGAAATGGGATTCTTATACCCTTTATAAAAGTATTTTTTAGCTTGATTTGACCACTTAATTATCTATATTCTTTATCTAAACTCACTGCACTTATTCCTTTTGCCACAGAGATAGGTATGTGACAGGTGGAAATTCTACACTCAGTGCTATCCAGAGTGCTGAGGAAAGTGCAACATTGCTTGGCATGTTTGTGCTACATCAGACATCATAAACTAAATTTTCTATTTTTCTTTAGGAAGTGAACCATGTTCGTGTGCTGCCAAGCACAGAGCAAATGCAAATGAAAATGACAGAAACAAAAAACAAAAATATGTATTGGAAATAATTGCAATGTGATATGTAAACAGAATTCTAACAATGCTTTATGTGCCTTATTTCTGTCAAGTCACATCAGGTATACCTTGTGCTACAAAGATAGTTATAAATATGTGGAATTTCTCCACTCTGTACGTTCCAGAGTGCTAAGGAACATGCAACATTGCCAGGCATGGTTACACTACATAAGGCTACCTAGACTAAATTTTTCACTTTTTTCTTAGGCAGTGAACCATGTTTGCTCACTTCTAAGTGGAGAGCAACTGCAAATGAACATGATAAAAATACATATTGTAAATAATTGCAATGTGATCTATAAACAGAATTTGAATAATGCTTCAAGTGCATTGTTTCTCTTAATTTACATAAGGTACACCCTATGCCACATAGATAGTTATGTGACAGGTGGAATTTTTCCACTCAGTACTGTCTAGAGTGCTGAAGAAAGCACACCATTGCCAGGAGTGCTTGTGCTACATAAGGTAACCTAAACTACATTTTTCACTTTTTACATAGGTAGGGAACTGTGCTTGCATGATGCTGAGTGAACAGCAAATGGAAAAGCCATTAGAAAAAAATATATGACAGAGAAAAAAAATGACAGTAAATTAAATGTAATCAATGGGTATATGTAGCAATGACCAGAGCAAGAAATGCATTCAAGTGACAAGTTCATCCTTCTCATATATCATTGCAACATCAGAAATGTACTTTGTAGAACACATTATCAGATGTGTAGTTAATGACAAATAGTGTGAAAGTGGACAGACAAATGCTTACATGTTAGACATAGTTGCAGGAGTTGCTTTTTAATGTTTAATCAATTTTGTTATCTTGCAAAAGGATCCTGCAGAGATTCGAACACTCAAACAAGGATAGTAAGAACAATCATGTAAATGTATTTCCCTTATTTGCCACAGACAAAGACCTACATTTGTAGGGGGGGAAAGGGGTTTAGATGTACTGATAATGTAACATCAAATCAAGTCACATTGAATGTTCAATAGTAACAAGTTATGAAGGTTGTCCTTTTTCATTTGACAGTAAATGTCTGGAAGGATACTCATGTTCTCACACAATATTAAACACAGATTGCAAACACTGCAGGTGTATTCATCTCTTTCTTTATAGTGCCTTATTCCCTTATCTATGCTTTCTTCATAGCAATTCTATTTCTCTTTTATTGCAAATGTTATCCATATCTATGCTTAAAGTACTCTCTTGAATATAAACAACATTTCTTACTAAGGAGCAGTAACTGTGGTTATTAAAGCCAGCATTTGAACACTGTCCCATGGATTTACTAACCTTCCATGCAGGACTAGTCTAGTCCTGCACGTAAGTGGCCACTTAGAAGGAGGACGGCAGGGTGCCATGCCTACTAATGAAGGCATGCTGCCTGAGCTCCACATCCTACATGGAGCATGGACAAGTGCAGGGGGCATGTCTGAGAGCAGAGCTTTGACAATATATATGCCCCTGCAATGAAGGACTGCAGAATGATTGCAAACAATGAGCGAGACCACTCATAGACATATGTATATCCCCAGCGACATCTCCCCACATGTATAAAAGCAACACTTTTTCTTTCGGCTTTTTCCTGGTTAGGGGTCGCCACAGTGGATCATCTGTCTGCTCATGATTGGCAGTGGAGTTTTATGCTGTTGAGTTGCCAGCCCGGCACCCAACCTTCCACAGAAGGCACACACATGCACACACATACCTAGGGCCAATTTAGAGTGTCCAATTCACCTACTGCATGTCTTTGGGATGAGGGAGGAAACCGGAGCACCTGGAGGAAACCCATGCGACCACAGGGAGGACATGTAGACTCCGCACAGAAGGTACCCCAGCCGAGAATTGAACCAGAGAACCTCTTGCTGTGAGGTGGCAACGCTAACCACTACCCGTATAAAAGCAACACTGAAGATGAAAAATAAAGTTTTTTTTTTTAATAAAACGGACAGAGTTTAACCGTAAGTGTGCGGATTTGCCCATCGCTTAGCTACGGTTAATACAGGTGAAATAGCAGAAAGAAGATAAAAAGTAAGATATATGCAAATGAAGCAGCACAGCAATAGTGCAGTGGGCAGAGCATTCGCCTTAAAAGCAGTCATTCCAGATTCGAGTCCCCCTGCAGTACCATTCCATTTTCCCTTCCAAATCACTGTCTATGATAAATATTTTTATTGCATACCTAATAAATAAACTATATTTCTGAACTGCAATACTGCATTTAATGTAGATGTGAGGAGTCAGTGTCATAATGTTGCAAAGTCCACAGATAATCACGTGAACTATACAGTATCACAGATATAAATGGAAGGTAAACTGCGTAATGACTAAGTCCATACATGTCCGCAAATTCCCCACTCCCCTAAGAACCATTACACTATTACTGTCTAAAATGTAGCACTAGCAAGCACTGGTAAGCAGTAGTAAGCACTCTTAAGCACTAGTGAGTAGTAGTAAGCACTCTTAAGCACTAGTAAGTGGTAGTAAGCACTCCTAAGCACTAGTAAGCGGGTTTAAGGCCATTTGCGTGGGGATAAGCAATGCACACACAGATGAAGCAAGATTGAAGCTAACTCTCTGTAAGCATATGTAACCATAAGGTAGCATTGCTTACCCTCACAAAAAGCCGCGCAAATCTGCTTACAAGTGCTCAAAACTGCCTTGACCAGTCAGTATGCATCAGCTGCTGTTCTGGGCAGGAAAAAATAGCCAGCCTTTGCAGGCTGTGAACTGTGGACTCTGCAGTCACAGTACTTAACCACTAGGCCAACACAAAAGTACATAAAAGTGAGGTTTTAAGAAACAAACCTCTCTATAGGAAAATAAGCTGAACATGTGAAAGGACTTTCCATACAGCCTTATGTTGTATACCCAGCTACATCAAATAAATATGTGAACTGGAGTACTGCAGTAAGCACAGATGTGAGGTGTTATTGTAATAAATTGTAGAAGTCCCCAGGACCTCATACAGTGCATGTACATATGAATCATGGCTACCAGACACATATATAACTTGTAATGAATAATAAATCACTGCCAAAAAGCAAATACTAAGTAACTGTCAAGCAATGCTAACCGCTGCACAGCTTAGCTTGTTAAGTGTAAGCAATGTGTAGGGCAGCTGATTCAGTCTGCCTATTGGTATACCTCCTTAAGCACTGCCAACCTTTACATAAACAGGTGTGCCCATAGCTTAGCCTTTTCAAAACCAGCCAATCACGGAAAGTTCAGGAATTTGGCCATATTTAAACCTCACAGGCAGGAATACTTCCCATAACTGATTGTAGCTTTCTACTGCAGGCAGAATGGCTGGTGTGGGTGAAGGCACTCGATTCAGAGCGCAGTGCTGGGGCATCCAGGAGTCAAAAATCATGGTATGGCTCCTGGTGAAACACCATGAGCAGAGACTACTGCAGAGCCAGTACCAGAGCTCACAGTATAAAACGGAGGCCTGGGACAGTCTCGCCCATGACCTCACCAGTGCCACAGGTATCCCCCTGGACTGGTGAGCAGGTCAATTACCACCATGCTGACCTGAAGCAGTAGATGAGGGATGTACTGGAACAGTGGATCCAGGAGTCTCAGCAGATGCCTAATGCCCCAGTACTAAGTATTTGTTCTACTAAGTAGTTAATATTTGCCTAGCTTGTGTATACTATGGATAGGTATGGCTAAATATCACTGAATTTCTCTGACAGCTACAGATGAGCGGGCTGTGAACCAGCAAGCCCATGATGCTAGGTTGCAAAGGCCGTGTCGTGAGGCAGGTTACTAATTATTCAGCATGTACTGTCATAACAAATAAATATAAGAGCCTTAGAAAGTGTTGCACCAGTAGAAATAAATGTGTAATATTCTGTGAATAAAGGTATAACCACTGGAGTGCTTCTGTTTACTCTTCTTTCATGTTGTTAAACTGTTGCATACTATGAATAGTACTGTTGTATTAAGCAGTGTTACCCACACTGTGGTATGCAGATAAAATGTGTATGTAGTTCTGTATAACAATGTTGCCACCTTTTGGGTCTGCTCCCAAAAAAAAAATTATGCCCCATACATAGCTGTCCATTTTGCACACATGCCCACTGGACACATGCAATCTGGTCTAACTGGCATCACAACATGTTATTTTTGTCCTCACCCCTCTCCCAGGGGTTGGAGTGTTCACATGTACCTCCAAATTCATTGCATATTCACAGCTGTTGCTTTACAAGAAATGGGCAGCTATGGACCTTCCCACCCCTTCCATCCATCTCCCTGTGGCCTACTGTCCTCTTTCCCTCTGTCCCCTTTTCCCCAAACTTCTTCACCCCTTTTTTTTTTTTTTTTAAAGAAATTAGTGCGGAGGTAAGTGGGAGTAGGCTCTTTTAAGCAGCAGTAAGTGGGCTTCAGCCTGATTGCGCGGGGGTAGGCTATGCCTACACAGCAGGTTAAGCAATTTAGAAGCTGAGTGTAAGAAACTGTAACTGGAAGTTGGCAGTGCTTAGCTCCACGCAAACCTGCTTACAACTGCTTTAAAGTGCCTTAATCACTGTATCCAGTGGGCCGTGTTCTGCCCAGCAACAAAATAAACTGTCTCTACAAGGCTCGAACTTAGGACCCTGCACACGATACACAAAGTGATTTACCACTAAACCATGGCAGATATACATTACCCAGATGTTTTCACAAACATATTATCCAGCACAATCAGTCAACAGTACAGGAAATGTAGTAATATCATACCACACAACCTGTTAATGCAAGAAGTCTGGACAAAATGTGCCACAATGTGAGTACAAATAGGGATATATGTCAACTGCTGCTCTAATACACTTAAAATGTTGCTAGTTACACAGTTATATGTATTAAAACACATATGTAGAAGGAGATGAAGTCTGAAACACAAAAGTGTCGGCACTAGTTATTGGCTTCAGTGTTGTGATCATCCATGTTAATTGGAGGTACAGGCCAAAACATGCATGAACATATGGACAGGTATATATCTGTAAATGTAGACAGATAGACAGCTATATGTATATATATATATATATATATATATATATATATATAAAACTCACAAATAATCATATATATATATATAAAACTCACAAATAATCATATAACATTAATTGTATATAGATAGATAAATGTGTATATATATATAAATATATATATATATATATATATATATATACATATATGAGATATATATATATATATATATATATATATATATATATATATATATATATATATATATACACATATACACAGACAAAAGGTGTTAGTAGCCATACATATGTAGAAGTAGTATGGAAGTACTGGGTGCAAAGTATATCCCTCAGCCACAAGCCCTGTAACTGGCACCTGTGAAATGTGTAGTGTGGCAACCATTCCCACAAATGAGAATACTTAAATTAAACATATACCCACCCACAATTCAAAGGACATGACACAACACACAGGTATGCATACATAGAAAACCTTTATTTGTATACTATGCAATAATGTACACATGCATTTTGAAATATGTAATCAGTGATTAATGCAAGGCCCACACAAAACAGTAGATGCAAGCAATGTGGATATATACCATACTATGCTGTCCAGGTCAAGGCCTTCAATTAGTACAACAGTAGACACATGATTTGCCTTCAAGATACATAACAATCAACAATTACAGATGTAGTTCAGCAGCCTTCAATTACACCCTGTAGTAAAGCCCTAGGAAGAAATGTAGCACTTGTGGCAATGTCATAGTATCTCATACATAACATTGCTTAACCTAACATCTCACTATCACACTGGCTGACTGAACATTTTGCAACACTGTAAGCTGTAGCCCACCACTGTTCCCATGGAGGAATGTATGAAAGTGTACACCCTTACACCTCAATGTGTCTTAACACTTATATCTCTGAAAAGGTGACACAGTCTAGGTTAATGGCATTGAACACCCCCCCATAAAAGGCTGTACAAGGGCAAGGAACACTGTGTACCACACACTGACCTCTGGAATGTACAAGGGCACATATATGTTGTCCAGATGTTGCTCCCATATATATGGACCTTGCCCAACAGTTGGTCTGGGAGTCCATGACAAGACTGGGATGATAGCAGTAATGCTAGCAGTAAATAATGATAGGCCATTACCTAACAACCCCTTACCATATCACAGCAGGACAAAGACTGGCATATATGTGGAGGACAGAGGCAGGAACACAGGGCCATATTTGCATCATTGCTGCTACACACCCTGGAAATTGCTGGTGTTACAGGATTTGTTGCAACATACCCTTATGCAGGAATAAGACATTGAAATACAAATGGATGTAGCCATGTACTGATAGCACTCAACAGATAGAATGCCACTGATATATCTGGGACAACACCTGTGTGGTACACAGACAAAACCTAACAGCCAATCCTCTGGCTATCATATGTATAGGCCCACAGTTGAGAGCTATGCAGACAGACTACATTCCATGCTAAAGTACCATGTACACAGAAACCCTGTAAGACCAGCAAGATACAATGCACACAACAACACTACTCACAATGTCTGTTGGTCTGGAACCTTACCCAAATGTGCATTTGGCCTGTGCCTGCAGGTTCTGTTGTAAGAGGTATTGCAACCTGCTATCTGTAACCCTGATGTCCACACACAGGAAGGATGTCCTCCATACTGGAAGGTAGGGACAAAACCCACAAAAGTCAGCAATTATTAGTATGGGTTGCCATGACGGTGGTTATCTGAAGTACTACACAGCAGGCTGCATGCAATAAGCAACTGGTGGACACTCTGACTGGCAGAGGTCATCACCTGATCACACAGCAATACCTACAAAAGCATGCTGCATAACAAATTAAAAACAAATAGCAAAGCTCAGGGATTTGTTACAATGGAAATAAAAAACATAAAAGGTATGTGAAACATATATGTATTTACTTGTATGTAGAATATGGCATAGAATAATAGGGTATATAATGTGAAATGATTTATATGTACCATCAGTAGTTGTTCCTGTAATGATGGAATGTCCTTATATTGTACACTGGTATGTTTATAGATTATTATATAAGTGACATTCGGTAGTGTAATAATACATGTAAGGGACAGATCACTGCAGTGACTAAGAATATTGTGAAAACTACAAAGATATATTAGTTGTTAATTGAACTCTCTCTCTCACCCCTACCATATGTGCAGAAATAACCGAATGACACACCTCAATCAGTATGTATACACTCCAAACTAATGTTGGGACATATGTCCTAATGGTTTATAAATATTCACATTTGTTTCTATGCATGTGCCATGTTAAAATACACCCATATTGGTTGCCTGTTGCCATCAATGAAACCTGCATGCTGTTGTAATGGCCACTGTTGTTCCATATATGCATGTGTTCTGCTTGCTCTGCAACTGTTTTAAATCTGGTGTTTTGGGTTAATGGGAATACATTCCCTTGCTGTTATAACTAATCCTAAATGCTGTTGACTATTACTAACCCATATCTGTCATAAATCTGCTACAGCATAGCTCATATGGAAAGGCCGGTCCCAGCGGACCCACCTGTCCCACCTCAGATGGCTATGGCACCGGACACCAGCACGTCTGGGGCCCAGCCTGGGACCTCCTCCTCCATTGGCCCTGCACCACCTTTGGGTGGAACTGCCACAGGGGATGGGGCTCACCCCCCCTGGGAGTGGGTGCAGAGAGGAATATGTCACCCCTCGTCAGGTCCAGGCCGTGGTGCATAGGGAGCTCGATATGGAGTTTCAAGACCGGATACACCAGCTTGAGGGCCAACTGGCGCAATTAGAGAGTGAGCCTACCCCTCCTACACAGCCCCCCAGCACAGCCACCTTTTGGGTCTGCTCCCAAAAAAAAAATTATGCCCCATACATAGCTGTCCATTTTGCACACATGTCCACTGGACACATGTAATCTGGTCTAACTGGCATCACAACATGTTATTTTTGTCCTCACCCCTCTCCCAGGGGTTGGAGTGTTCACATGTACCTCCAAATTCATTGCATATTCACAGCTGTTGCTTTACAAGAAATGGGCAGCTATGGACCTTCCCTACACCCTTCCGGCACATCCCTAGCTATGTGGCCTACTGTCTTTCCCTCTGTCTGCCCCTTTTTCCAAACCTTCCTTTCACCCCTTTTTCTTTTCTTTTAAAGAAATTAGTGCGGAGGTAAGTGGGAGTAGGCTCTTTTAAGCAGCAGTAAGTGGGCTTCAGCCTGATTGCGCGGGGGTAGGCTATGCCTACACAGCAGGTTAAGCAATTTAGAAGCTGAGTGTAAGAAACTGTAACTGGAAGTTGGCAGTGCTTAGCTCCACGCAAACCTGCTTACAACTGCTTTAAAGTGCCTTAATCACTGTATCCAGTGGGCCGTGTTCTGCCCAGCAACAAAATAAACTGTCTCTACAAGGCTCGAACTTAGGACCCTGCACACGATACACAAAGTGATTTACCACTAAACCATGGCAGATATACATTACCCAGATGTTTTCACAAACATATTATCCAGCACAATCAGTCAACAGTACAGGAAATGTAGTAATATCATACCACACAACCTGTTAATGCAAGAAGTCTGGACAAAATGTGCCACAATGTGAGTACAAATAGGGATATATGTCAATTGCTGCTCTAATACACTTAAAATGTTGCTAGTTACACAGTTATATGTATTAAAACACATATGTAGAAGGAGATGAAGTCTGAAACACAAAAGTGTCGGCACTAGTTATTGGCTTCAGTGTTGTGATCATCCATGTTAATTGGAGGTACAGGCCAAAATATGAGACGAACATGCATGAACATATGGACAGGTATATATCTGTAAATGTAGACAGATAGACAGCTATATGTATATATATATATATATATATATATATATATATATATATATATATATATATATATATATATATAAAACTCACAAATAATCATATAACATTAATTGTATATAGATAGATAAATATGTTCATATGTATGTGTGCATGTGTATATATATATATATATATATATATATATATATATATATATATATATACATATATGAGATATATATATATATATATATATATATATATATATATATATATATATATATATATATATATATAGGTACATACACATATACACAGACAAAAGGTGTTAGTAGCCATACATATGTAGAAGTAGTATGGAAGTACTGGGTGCAAAGTATATCCCTCAGCCACAAGCCCTGTAACTGGCACCTGTGAAATGTGTAGTGTGGCAACCATTCCCACAAATGAGAATACTTAAATTAAACATATACCCACCCACAATTCAAAGGACATGACACAACACACAGGTATGCATACATAGAAAACCTTTATTTGTATACTATGCAATAATGTATGCCAGTACGTACACCACATGCATTTTGAAATATGTAATCAGTGATTAATGCAAGGCCCACACAAAACAGTAGATGCAAGCAATGTGGATATATACCATACTATGCTGTCCAGGTCAAGGCCTTCAATTAGTACAACAGTAGACACAGGATTTGCCTTCAAGATACATAACAATCAACAATTACAGATGTAGTTCAGCAGCCTTCAATTACACCCTGTAGTAAAGCCCTAGGAAGAAATGTAGCACTTGTGGCAATGTCATAGTATCTCATACATAACATTGCTTAACCTAACATCTCACTATCACACTGGCTGACTGAACATTTTGCAACACTGTAAGCTGTAGCCCACCACTGTTCCCATGGAGGAATGTATGAAAGTGTACACCCTTACACCTCAATGTGTCTTAACACTTATATCTCTGAAAAGGTGACACAGTCTAGGTTAATGGCATTGAACACCCCCCCATAAAAGGCTGTACAAGGGCAAGGAACACTGTGTACCACACACTGACCTCTGGAATGTACAAGGGCACATATATGTTGTCCAGATGTTGCTCCCATATATATGGACCTTGCCCAACAGTTGGTGTGGGAGTCCATGACATGACTGGGATGATAGCAGTAATGCTAGCAGTAAATAATGATAGGCCATTACCTAACAACCCCTTACCATATCACAGCAGGACAAAGACTGGCATATATGTGGAGGACAGAGGCAGGAACACAGGGCCATATTTGCATCATTGCTGCTACACACCCTGGAAATTACTGGTGTTACAGGATTTGTTGCAACATACCCTTATGCAGGAATAAGACATTGAAATACAAATGGATGTAGCCATGTACTGATAGCACTCAACAGACAGAATGCCACTGATATATCTGGGACAACACCTGTGTGGTACACAGACAAAACCTAACAGCCAATCCTCTGGCTATCATATGTATAGGCCCACAGTTGAGAGCTATGCAGACAGACTACATTCCATGCTAAAGTACCATGTACACAGAAACCCTGTAAGACCAGCAAGATACAATGCACACAACAACACTACTCACAATGTCTGTTGGTCTGGAACCTTACCCAAATGTGCATTTGGCCTGTGCCTGCAGGTTCTGCTGTAAGAGGTATTGCAACCTGCTATCTGTAACCCTGATGTCCACACACAGGAAGGATGTCCTCCATACTGGAAAGGTGTAGGGACAAAACCCACAGAAGTCAGCAATTTATAGTACTGGGTTGCCATGACAGTGGTTATCTGAAGTACTACACAGCAGGCTGCATGCAATAAGCAACTGGTGGACACTGACTGGTGCAGAGGTCATCACTTGATCACATGCAATACCTACAAAAGCATGCTGCAATCTATTCAAATCAGCTCAATCACTCTACTGGGGAGACCGAGAGAGAGAGAGAAAAAAAAAACCCCATAACAAATTAAAAACAAATAGCAAAGCTCAGGGATTTGTTACAATGGAAATAAAAAACATAAAAGGTATGTGAAACATATATGTATTTACTTGCATGTAGAATATGGCATAGAATAATAGGGTATATAATGTGAAATGATTTATATGTACCATCAGTAGTTGTTCCTGTAATGATGTTCTGCTCAGCAACTGCTCTGGACAATAGTGTTTGTCCTTGTGGGAAGTGGGACATACCTGTCAAATGTGCAAATCAGCAGTGAATGGCAAAGATGTGATCCATGATATCTGTGTTCTGTACATTACTGGGTCAATGGCTGGTGGTGGTATTAATACTGTCATGATAGATACAAGGGAGTGAGAGCACACCATCTGCAGGACAGTCATATTAAAGTGTAGCATAGCATGGCCAACTGCCATAGCTGTATAATATGCTTATCTAAAATCTGTCACCATATATACCCCCCTAATGTTAGTCTGTGTTCACATGTGACACCTGCCTGTGTTGCAGCAAAGCGGAACAGTTCAGCTGTGAAGTAAAGAGAGTTACAAGAGTGTGGACCAGATGTTTGTATGCACCCCACATAAAGATAAATATATGTGTGATATATATTCACAGCTGTGTATGTCTACAGAACCTTGGACAGCTATACATATATAGGTATATAAACAACACATAATGATATCTACACATATATGCACATATGTGTATGTATATATATATATATATATATATATACACACACACACACACACACACATATATATATATATATATATATATATATATATATATATATATATATATATATATATATATGTATATATATATATTTCTCTATAAAACCCATTCCCACATCTACCATAAAAAAACTTCTCCAAAAACTGAAACTCTGCTCCATTGCCCCCGACAACATTCCTTCATACTTTCTTAGTATAGCCGCCGCATCCATTGCCTTTCCCATCTCTATTTTAACTGCTCTATCCAAGAAAGCTATGTACCCCAACTTTGGAAAATGGCCTTCTTCTTACCCCTTTACAAAGGGAGCAACAACAATAATATCACAAATGTCCACCCCATCGCAATCTTATCCCCCATTTCCAAATTTCTTGAGAAATGCATCCATTTACAACTCCTACCCTATCTCATACACAATCACTTACTAACTCCCACACAGCATGGTTTCAGACCAGGCCACAGCACTACCATGGCTCTCCTGTCCTTCCTCAAAACTGTCAACAAAGCCCGTGACTCTGGCTGTACTGTATCTACACTCCTACCGGACCTCTTTAAGGCCTTTGACACCATCTCTCACAACCTTCAACTAGCCTATCTCTCTCATCTCTCATCTGGTTCTCTACTTACCTCTCAAATAGGCAACAAGCAGTTAAATGGAAAAAAGCCACTTCCCCATTTAACTGCTTGTTGCCTATTTGAGAGGTAACAAGCAGTTAAATGGAAAAAAGCCACTTCCCCATTCCTCAGCACACCCACTGGTGTACCACAAGGCTCCATACTGGGTGCCCTCCTGATTCATTTTTTCATAAATGATTTTCACCACTCAATCCCTAACACAAACCTTATCCAATATGCAGATGATTCAACTATAATCTGTTCTGCCACCTTCATCCCCACTCTCCTAAAACTAACCCAAGATGCTTTTTCTACCACTGAACAGTGGATGAGAGATAACCCCCTAGCACTCAATGCCTCAAAAACCAAACTTATGTTATTTACCCCTTCTAAAACAACCACTATAAATAAGAACACATTCTGCATCACATGCCACAATAATGCAACACTCGAAGTCGTACCTGATGCCAAACTACTAGGTGTCCTCATTGATAATCAGCTTAAATTCTCCTCCCACATACAAATAAACTTAAAAAAAACCCACCAGAAACTTGGTATGCTCTACCGCCATTGCCACTACCTCACTCCCTCTACAAAGTTCACACTCTCTACCACATTCCTCATCCCGTCTCTCCTATAACCTACAATCCACACTTGAGTCAAAACTCTCCTCCTGCTATAATAAGATTGCCAAGTTTGCCTCTAGCAACAATTCTTCTACCCATCATTGTGTTGCCCTTCACAAACTAAATTAGTTAGAACTACCCAAGTATCTCACCTACATTCAACTTACTCATGCTCAGAAACTCATTTCCTCCCTATCTTCATCCCTTAAAATGCACCTTCCAGAAAGATCCTTAAGATCCAGCAATCAAAACTTGATAGAATTATATAAACCCACCCGCCCTCCTGGCAACAATCTCCTATGCTTTGCCCTTGCATGTCAGTGGAACTCCCTTCCACCATCTATCTGCATCATCTCTAGTCACTCTTCCTTCAAAACCTCACTGCACTCACACCTAACTTCTCTCTGGGAATGCTCCTGAACCCATCCCACATAACCTCTTCTCCTCTCCATACCTCAGACATCTCAGATACTCCAGTCTTACTCCTTTCCTCATAAAGTAATACGAACAAAGCACAGTTCCTAAGCACAATCCCAGCACAAAAGGCACTAGCAGACACGTCAGGTAATCCCAATAGTTTATTGCAGAACAAGGTTTACAGAACTCATTAAAACAACACATTTTGTTTAAATAAAGATATTTAAAAATACTCATTTTTTCAAAAACATATTTAAAAAAATAAAAATATATATATATGTTACTAATAATTATAAAGGTACTGATACTTGCTATGCCATCAGATAAACCATTTAACAGTCAGTGATATTGTCTTTCTCAGATAAATGTCGCTTAATGTAAAACAAACAATAATATAATACAAACAAATACAAAAATTTAAACCTAACTAAAAGGTCATCCTATACCTACCCCTCTACTATAAGGTCATCCTACCTATGATATATGATATATAATGCAACCGGGTTTTCAGATTTAATTTAATTTGTTCATTTTGTGTCCTATCAAACTTTCTTTTTTTATATCTCCCCCTCTACATTTCCTAGATATATTTCAAGTATTCCTCTTACATTTTCCTGAAACAAGAGATTATCTCTCAGATGTTTCCAAATGTTTGGGCTATTTTTCTCTTTTTCCTTTATACTAATATAGTGATCGCCAATCCTATGTCTTCACCTCTATTAGTCACCTACCCATAAGCAGACAGTTGGGAACACATAGCCAAAATACACTAAATTCTTGCTCCTACACATTCTCCTGTGAAAACTAATTTTAGCTTAAGCTAATTTTGTGTAGTTTTTTGTTTCTTCCCTCACAAATGTACAGTTGTTGCTGACAAATGCCACATCTAGGTTCCCTCTTACAACATCTTGCTAATATGGTACCCAACCCTTCCTTTAAAGACCTCCTTTCATATTATAACCCATTCTTGTAGACAAAGAAGGCTCCTTCTCCTTTCCACTCAATGTCAATTCACAAAGCAAAAAAATTCTTCCACCTTTGTAGATTTTCTTAATGCTTCCACTGTGTTTGGAATATTTTATAACACAGCTTCAACCCGCTATTACCTTCCATTCCAAAAGAAAAGATATCGAAATCTAATCTAAGGTAACTAATGATGTACCTGTACCACTTGGATTTGAGAATAGTACCATCTATTCTCAAAAAAAAATTCAGTAGTTCATTACTAACTTTTTCTTAAAAATCTTCCAACATAAACATAATGTCCACTTGTGGTATCCTATGTTCTTCGCGCTTGATGATGATATGTATTTGCCAGAATTAATTTAACAGTATTTCCATGATTTTGTTTTCGCCATAATAGTATAGTACAAAACTATCCCACCCCTTGTCGGTTTCATAAGCTTCACCGTCATTATTTTTTTGTTTTGTAATTGTTATATGTTGTGAACTTGGCACTCGTGGGGAAGTAATTCCCACCTTTAGCCTGATTTTCCCCCCCCTCCTTTAGAATTTATATGCTGATAGCTACCCTGCTCATTTCCCCTCATATATACACATCACCTTTTCCCTACTGCTAATATCCCCTATCAAGTTTCTAGTTTTTTTGCGCCACTGTTTTACTGTTTTCTCCAGCCCCCCAGCTAAACTGGGATTCATAATACAGTCAAATTCCTCAAAACATAAATCATGTACAATTGCATCATTTAAATCGTCCAACTCATTAAGTAATAAACAAATTTTTTTATCATTACATTCCATTATAAACTTTATGAATGAAAACCAGAAGCCATCAAATAGTTTGTTGCATTCATGTTTACTACTTCTTGAAAAATCTCAACCCCATGGGGCACTACTTACTATCCAAACATTTATTCAAATTGTTGTTGTCCAGTTTCAAGCTTCAAAAGCTGCTTTTTCCCAAAAAAGAAAAAAAATGTCTTCTTTTAAATGTCAACTACTGTACACCATCATGTTACATTTTGTTTCACTCATCTCCCATTAACCCCAAACTCAAACTGGCCTAAAAGGTGTATAAGGATAGATTTGTTGTGTGTATTTTGTATTGTTATAAAAAAGTATGGAGAGTGTAAATTGTGTGAGTAAATCTGTGTTCTTGGATGAAAGTGCTTAACCTTGTTGTTGTAACCTTGTTCTGCATTGGACTTGGTTTCGCTAGTGCCTTTTGTGCTTGTGCTGGGATTGAACTGAGTTTCTTTGTTCAGCATTACTGGTGGACTGTTCCTAGTTTCGTTTCTTTTCCTCATAAAGTACTAGCAAGAAATTACAAAAATTCCTATTTTTCCTATTTTTCTTATCCTTGATTGTTTGCTTCATATTGTATCTGTAAACGCTATGATTTTAGTTGTACTTCTGCATTCACTGTTACATAATTACTTGTTTATAACTGTTGTTATTGTGTAGCTTTCTACAATTACTTGTTTCTAACTTTTGTTGTTATGGAGGTTTTCTCCCCAGGACTCCACTGAAAATGGGTTCTTCTTGGCCTAATGGACCATCCTGGCAAACAAACTGCAAATAAAAAATATATATATATATATATATATATATATATATATATATAATGTGGTGCTCGGAATCCAAATCCAATACAAACGCCAAAAAAATAAGTGTTCCAGCACTCGAAATAATTCCAAATAGCCAAAGTTATAAGAAGTTTATTAGACAACCTGCCCAACACAAACACAGACTGGTGGCCCGTTTCACTCAAAGCGTCCTCAGTGTGCAACGTCATCTGGCAATAGCCCGGATTTAAACATATAACAATCAAACTTGCTAAAATTCTAGAGAAGGATTTTTGATTACTGATTTACACAGAAAACCTTTTTCTAAAAATGCATTTTTGCATGCTGGTAGTTGTCACTCTCCCCCACACAATCCAAAACATACCAGGATCCCAATTTCAGAGAGTTCGTAGCATTTGTTCACAAACCAATACTTATGAGACACAAGCCTTAGAACTGGAAAATAGGTTTGTTATGAGAGGTTATAACAGAAGTGGTGTTATAAAAGCACACAACGCTGCTAGCCAAATGGACAGATCAGCACTATTGGTTGACACTGAAAGGGAAGTTGGCACACAATATGTTAGGTTTATTACTATTTATGGTAGTAATACCTTCCGTATTAAGAATACATTGGCCAAACATTGGCATGTTCTGCATTCTGACACATTTTTTACTAATTATGTTGATCAGGAATGTCATTTTGGATATAGGAAGGGTAAAAGCATTGGACAACATTTCTCTTCCTTTAAGAAGGGTAGGGTACAGAAGTCCATTATACATACCAACTTAGTGGGGAGCACTTTTTGTGGAACATGTAAATACTGCAAACTCATGGCTAAAACCAAGTCCTTTACATCTGTTAACACCAAGAAGGTTTTTGATATTAAATATCTAATTACTTGCAGCAGTACATGGGTAGTTTATATGGCTGTTTGTCAATGCGGAGCGTTCTATGTAGGACAGACTTCCTGCATGTTTAAACAAAGAATTGCTCTTCATATTAGTGACATTAAATGCCAGAGATCTCGTAGTGCCCTGTACAAACACAAAATGTTTCATACTAAAGCACATTTTGTATTCATAGGTTTGGATATGGTAGTGATGCAAGATACCAATGAAGCTCATAAACATAGGATATTAACACAAAAGGAACGCAGGTGGATAGTGAATTTGGGGGCATTATTTAAACCTGGTCTCAATGACCATTGGTGAAGATTAAACAATTTATAAACATACCCTTACTCTTGTTTTTTATGTAGATAAGGGAAATTCATATAGTTATAATATGGTGTTATTTTACATTATATTATAGTTAAAGGTAGAAATAAAACTAAGCAGAATTGTGATAGGTAAATATACTTAATACCAAATATGTTTATAATATCAATTGGCAGGTATGATATAGATATTCATAATTCAGCTAGGTAATAGTAGATTAAATTTATTTCCCTTACTATATTAGATCTAACATGGGTATCAGTATAGGTTTGGGTGTTGGCATTTATTCAAGCATATATTTCATATTTATATTTTTTCATTTGTTTATATATTTCACTAGTTTTCTGGGGGCTTTATGGTAATATATACACAGTTTAATCAACGTCATATAGGGTTGATGGTAAATTATGGCTAAACAAGCGCATGTGTCTTTAAAATGTTTTTTAGCAAGTTTGATTGTTATATGTTTAAAGCTGGGCTATTGCCTGATGTCTTTGCACACTGAGGACGCTTTGAGCGAAACCGGCCACCGGTCTGTGTTTGTGTTGGGCAGGTTGTCTAATAAACTTCATATAACTTTGGCTATTTGGAATTATTTCGAGTGCTGGAACACTTATTTATATATATATATATATATATATATATATATATATATATATGTGTGTGTGTGTGTGTGTGTGTGTGTGTGTGTGTGTGTGTGTGTGCATGTGTGTGCGTGTGTGTGTGTGTGTGTGTGTGTGTGTGTGTGTGTGTGTGTGTATGTCTACATATATATATATATATATATATATATATATATATATATATATATATACAAACACAGACATACACACATATACATAATACTGACATGTATAGGTATATATATATATATATATATATATATATATATATATATATATATATATATATATATATATATATATATATATATGTGTGTGTGTGTGTGTGTGTATGTCAATACATGTCCCCTGCCATGACATGTGTGAGAGAACACCACACATCAATACACAACATTTATAAACACCAGTACATGGCTGCAAAATGGAGTGTGGTGTGTGGTGTGTAACCCATGTTGGGGACACTTCGCAATTGTTTGATAAGGTGGGATATCTATGTTGGTGAAGGGTATTAGGTACATATTGGTATGTAGGTATGGGTGGGTGACAAACAAGACAGCATACAGGGCTGGTATATGACACATGTGGTGGGGAAACACTGTGGATGGGTAGTTTCATTTGGAATGTGGAGGCCATTGAGCATCTACATGGTCATAAAGGTGCCTGCGCTGTGGGCTGAGCAGGAGGAGCATGCATGTCTAACCTTGTGTATGTCTACTGCATGCCTCCAGGTGATGTAACACATACCCCATGTCTCTGTGGAGCTCCCTATGCACCAGACCCTGGACCTAACTGTGGGTGACAGACATATGTCTGTGTGTTTTTCTTGGGGGGGTACACCATCCCCTGAGGTGGTTCCACATGAAGGTAGTGCCAGAACAGTAGATAATGAGGTTCCTTGGTGGGTCTCAGATGTGATGTGGCCTGGTAACATGTCCACATTAGGCGGGAAAGGTGTTCCTGCTGGCAAATATCCCCTACACATACTGTTGTGTCACTGTCATGGAACATATGTGGGTTGTAATAGTCCACACAATCTCAGAACATGTCCAACAGCATGCATAGATATCCCCAATAACACAGAATGGCAGATGTGTAGCAATGACATAGCAAGCATACCACATGCATATGTGGAAACATAGTGACAGTGACAATAGCATGCAGGTGAAATACTCTGTAACAGCCCAGCAACTCTAGTGTCCCCACAGGGAGCATGTCTATAAACACATAGCAGAAAGTGTTGTACAATACAATATATGTCCCAATGGTAGATGAACCAGAGACATACCACTTGCGTTGTGTGAACATTAAGTTGGAGCTGATATGGTGGCGGGAGACTGATATGTGTATTGTATTATAGTAACCATGCCATATGAGTTGCTCAGACATATTTCCATCTTTATGTCTTTCAGGGACAATGACACATCCAAGGAACCCAGCCTACAGTACCACTGAGGATGACATCATACTCACCAGCCTCATCCAGCACTATCAGCTCCTGTTTTCCAGGACAAGCCATGACCAGCATGAGGGTACTTCCATGTGGAATGATGTGGTCTGCAGGGTGAATGAGGTGGGCATGCACAGCCATTCCATATGGGCAGGTCCGCCGTCATTGTAGTGACCTGCTCTGCCATGTACGTCGCCGTGCCACTGCCATGTGGGGTGACCACCTTGCAGCAGGGGGGGAGCGTAACATCCATCCCTGCCTCACCAGAGTTGAGGAGCTGCGCATGAGCCTGGTGGCACCTGCCCGCCCACAAGAGCTACAGACCTATACAGTCATGGAGGTGGGTGCTACCTACACACCAGACATGGAGCATGCAGGTAAGGTTCCAGGCCATATCAGTAGACCACTGTTGTGTATGCATCTGTATAGCTAGATCATGCATATGTGAGATGTGGAGTTTGTTGCTGTGTAGTACTAATAATCAGTTGTGCATAATCTGTAGTACTGTGGACTTCAGCTGTTGTTTTACTGTAATATTGCTCCCACCCTGTAGCAATGCCACAGCTGTGGCCACTGACATCAACTCTATCTCATCCCAATATAGGTACCTCTGGGATAAAAGCAAGGCAGCGGCAGGATGCTGGTGAGTATGGTTTAAGGTCATGCTTGGCAATATACTGTGCATGTCATAGCTATGGTGTAGGCCATGTACACATCTAACACACCTACCCATAATGCATGCTGTACATGTTCACTGACAGAGCACACACCTCACTAATGAGATTACCAGCCTCAAACACATGCAATACACAGACCATCTCAGACAACTGTGGCTACACTCAAGTGCACATTGCCCAGGCACAACTGACATCTGCCTAACATACACAGAGCAGATGAACATGTTACACATAAGGAAATCCCAATCCCTCTGCAAACACACGCTCCAGGGTCCTAAACTTCATCAACACATTTAACAGAACATACTGGAGGGATAGGGCCTTCTCCTGGGGAATTCCCACACTTTGGAACAGACTACCCATTCATGTCAGACAATGCTACTCATTGGCACTCTTTACAAAAACACTTGACAACTGGATGGGAAATGGAGAATTCACCCTGGATAATACATCTGTGCCACAACCTGACAGGGGCACAGGGGAATAACATTATTGGGTGGTGCATGCCTGGGAACCCCTGTAGCTAGGCTTATGTAGGCCCCAGGACCAATAGACTAGTGCTCACCTATGAACCTATGTGTACCACAGGCAACATCAGCCAGAGCTCAATACAGATATGACCTGCATAATAGAGGGACATTGCCAAAGCCATGTGTTGCAATGTGTTCTGATGTACCAGCACCATGTTGGCGAAGTCCAGGAAGTTGCAGTTATGATACATGTGCTGCACAATTTACACCTCACCCCAACCCAGGGATGACATCCCCATCTGTACAATGCTGGTGCCACTATACACCTTCATGTTTGCCCTGCATTGACGGAATATGCCAGTACACATGGTGTTCCTAGTTTTGGATACAGCAATATGACACACATGTGTAGGCCACAGATGTTGAGCATTTGCAATGTAGCAGGAGATGGTGAGGGTGTGTCATCCTGAAACGCAACAGTGCACTGAAGGTGAGAGACAAACCCACTGAGAATGGCTATATCTGCACACAGTCAAGGTCATGAAGTATAGCAGACATAACCCTGACTCCACGGCACTAGTGATGGTACTGTGTGACCTCCAAGGGCTGTGCATGTGTCTAGCATGCAAACATGCAGGTTTGGGGAACATTTGCAGGCCTGACTGAAAAACTACTGGCTCATGATGATGGCCCATGCTACTATATCCCTGCCAGGTATTGTGACCGCAGTAGTGCACATAGCAGTTATTGCTATACACCATCATGATATGTGTGTGCACACATATGCACCCACAAATGGTATGCATCCCAATCAGCATCTGCACAACTGACACATATGGCTCATAATGCAATTGACTGCCTAGGTCATATGTCACATATAAGGTATGTGTCGTGTTGCCATATGCAGTAGTGTTGCACCATGGCATGTCATGGAAGAGAGTGCCATGTCAATAATGGTTTGTACCCTCACCATAGGTACAGTACATTGTGTCTGTGGTCGGTCTAATGGTATTCTATCACTCATACATGCACCACTGATGATGACATCTGTGAATACACAACAGGCATTCACAAAACATATCTCCACATATAATCCAGAAACACACAGAAGCTGTGAGCAGCAGAGGAAACATAACTGACACGCAGATACACATCCTGCAATGGCGTGTACACCTGTGAGGTATGGTACACAGTACATGACAGGGTGCTGAAATGATGTAATGCTGTGGACATGGGTGCAATGTGTTCCAGGAAGAGGGCCATCACCTACTAACAGAAGCCATGCATTACAGACATGTATAATGTTGGTAATGGGGATTGACTACAGTTGCACTGCATGCTGTTGAGCACCACATGTCCTGCATGCTGACATGTGTGTAATTACAGGTCTGTGTGTGATAATGTACTACACCATCACCTGCTATTGTGTGTTTTATGGGGGTGCTGGAGTTGTCTGTAGTTGCTGTCTGGTGGAGTGTATGGGTCGTCATGTATGTCGACTGCATGTGTGTATGTGTGTGTGTGTGTGTGTGTGTGTGTGTGTGTGTGTGTGTGTGTGTGTGTGTGTGTGTGTGTGTGTGTGTGTGTGTGTGTGTGTGTGTGTGTGTGTGTGTACTGTCTAGCGGTGATGTACAGGTCTTACAGTCTGTTCCCTGTTTTCTCCTCACAGGTGGCAAGATGGGGCTGGGTGCTTCCTGCAGAGAATCTAATGTCACTGATACAGACAGTGACCATGAGGATAGCTGTGTTGAGGCACAGGCCACCAATTGAAATCCCACAAGTATTCATCCCATCCACGCACACAGTCACACTGCCTCTACATACCTCATCACCGTTGGCCTTAGCTGAGAGACAGTCTACGGTTGGCATTGGCCAGGACAGTGTGGTATCCATGGCACGTGTGTCAGGACACAGCAGCCATAGCCGGATGTCCGGCGGGGTTCCACATAGGCAGATGTTCAGGGGTGCTTGTCAGTTCACTGCTGGTCATCATGCCACTGGCAGATGTGCCACATGTATATCTACCACATGCATGTTCCAGGCTGTCATGGAGGCACAGGCATGAATGGAACGGTACATCAGACAGGGTCAAAGGGCGCAGAGGGCTCATCACACCTCTGTAAATGACAGCATCCGTGACGTAGCAGATGCCATTCATAATTGCACCGAGGTCATGGATAGACAGTGGGGTGAGACATTGGATCTCATCAGCAATGTCATGTCTATGCGTCATGACATGGCGGGACATTTGTGACAGCCATGCGGACATATGCCAGCAACATCAGCAGCTGGAGGTCACTGTGGATGTCCCACCAGTCACAGTTGCTCTAGTAATGGCAGTACCAGCCCCAGCACTGTGGGGGGTGGTGCTGTCCACAGTCTCTTATAGCAGACCATGTGCACGTGGCCCTGGCCAGTCCCAGGATGGACCTGGATCCATTGGACATTTGTCAACCTTGGGGGACAGTACCCTATCTGGCACAGGTCCCGTGTCCATGGCAGGAGATGGTGAACTGCAAACCCTGCCAGGTACAGTCTGCAGCTGTCTCACAAATCCCCGTATAGGGTAGCCACATGGAGGAACTGTGTGCATGCAGACACACACATAAACAACAAACCTAGGTCAACCACATACCTGCACACACAACATCACCATTGGCCCATAACACTACTCAGCCCCCTCACACACCCAAACACACATTGTCAATTGTATGGCTCAGCCTAGGCCTCTGGCAAACCAACAACACACACTGTGCATATGATGATACCTGTGTCACACCCTGTCATCAGTAACATTGATGCAGTGGCAGGCTGACATGGTGCTGATGCACAGGGTGAATGTACAACAGTATAGCAATGGAATGCTATGTAGCATGTTGTCAGCAGTAAAGTGAAATGCTAACATCCTGGAAGGTGTAGCTGTGCAGACATGATGCATTATAGCTCTAATTAAAAATGTTGTATTGTTTTCACCATTATCTATTCTGATTGTGTTGTGGTTGTCCATGTGCCACATGGCTGATGGGTGTAGTGGTGTCAGCAGGCCTTCTGCAGTGGACATCAGTAAGTGTAGTGGGTGGTACACATGACATGTCTGGGTACAATACTCAGAGCCTTTGGTTTGGATGCAGTACAGATACAAGTGTGTACACATGGAGGTATGTCCTTGTGCAGGTAACACATTTGTTGCCCATGTAATCCCACCAAGAATGGATAGGCACAACCACACATTGGTATATATGCAGTCTGCTATTTGAATGACATTGAACATGCTAACAGCAGGGCGTATGTCCCTTTCCCCACTTTACTGCGATCCTCACCTCAGTAACATTGGTGTGCCAATGCTGGTGACATAGCCCTACCCTTAGGAGGGTGTGAGGCACTCTACTACTGTGAATGGTGTAAACAACAATTAACCAATCTGATAACATACACTGTACAGTATTATAGACAGCTATGTGGGGAAATAGATGCAACAGTAACTGCAATGATGGTGGATGTGTCCACAACAGCCATAATCAGTGAGTTATACCAACCCCAGTATTAATGCACACCTCTACAGTGTGGAGGAGGGCATTAACACATCTACAACCTGGGAAGGACTGTATGTCCACGGGATGGCACCTGTAGAATGTTGGCATTTGGCAAGCAGTCCTGGGGGAAACATTTTCTGTGAATGGAATAGATCCCTTAACATCTACATACATTCCTACATGTGGGATGGTGTACAAAAGCCTGCTATGATCTACATATGCTGTGTGCACCTCCTAACCCTCATCTACACCTGTCATGATTGTGTCAAGGAGGTATACCAGGTTCAGGTGGTATTCTCTGCCATGACAAGTCCAACATTGGCGGGGTCCAGGGTTTTAAGATTACCAGTGACATTGACCATGGGTTCATTGTTGATAAGTTCCATGTCCCTGCAGACCAAGCTCATCAGGCTACTGGGTGGTAGTTCCCAGCTGACATGGTGGATTTGTGGTTGTCCTTGGCAACAGTGGTGAATCCATTGTCAGGTGTAGGCCTGTTGGATCGTATGAGGAATTCCAGCTACTTACTAAGTCTTCCCAGGGGGTTCCCCCAAGCATGACACTTCACTTGACTGTACTGCATGATATGTTACTGATGCTAGACTGACATCATACAGGTGGGATGGAGTACTGTTAACATATATTGCCCTTGTTGTGTAAGGTCCTGGTTATGGGATCTGCTAAGGTTGGTAGTGTATTGCAGGCCAGATGTGTTTGGCTGTGGGGGGGGGGGGATACCTATCTGTGCCAGACATATGTCGCTTGGGTCTCTCAAACCCATTAATAGTGCATGTGAACATATATGTTTTGGTTATGTTCCCAATTTCATCTACAGATGTACGTCCATGTATACCTCTATATATATATATATATATATATATATATATATATATATATATATATATATATACATATATGGGTTTACCTATGAAAGGGAGAAATTCATTTCTCTGAATGGCCCTTTCTGTGAACCGAAAGGACGAATCCATTATTTCAAATCGCACCGGATTTCAAAACTCAGCAAATCAAAAAGCAGATTCGCTGATTTTTGAACTGCAAGTTGGAATACATATCATAATGCAGGGGGGCAAGGCCCCCTGCACCCCCTATCTGGGGGGCTGCGGCCCCCACACCGCCTCTACTTTAATATTCCAACTCTGAGATCTCACTACAGTGGGGAAAGGGAAATTTTCCCGATCCCCACTATAGTGCAATTCACACCCAAAATGCCGAATCTGCAATGAACGAATGCATAGCGACATTCACTCATTGCACATTCGATGCATTTATTCCAAGATTTTGCAATGTTGAAAACATACTTTCGACCTTTCATCTTTCGGAGAAATGATTTTCTCCCTTTGAAAGGTGAACCATATATATGCTTACACACACACACACACACACACACATATATATATATATATATATATATATATATATATATATATATATTTATTGCTGTATATATGTGGACATATGGCTGTATACATATATATCTATAGATGTATGGGTATCTATGTATATATTGGCATATATATATATATATATATATATATATATATATATATATATATATATATATATATATATATATATATATATATATACATATATTTCTATATCAATATCTACATATATAGATATGTTATATCCATTTAAATATATATATATATATATATATATATATATATATATATATATATATATATATATACACACACACACATACACACACACACACACACACACACACACACACACACACACACACACACACACACACACACACACACACACACACACACACACATACATCTATCTGGTGGAATACATTCCCTGTAGTGTTAAATACCTGGGCTGGATGATATGTTTGTGAAAACACGATGTTTGTGCATAGCTGACATGGCTTAGTGGTAAATCACTTTGTGTAAGGTGTGCAGTGTCCTGGTTTCGAGTCTTGCAGGAGCTGTTCATTTTGTTACCGGGCAGAACATGGCCTGTTGGATACAGAGTGATTAAGGCACTGTAAAGCAGTTGTAAGCAGGTTTGCGCGGAGCTAAGCACTGCCAACTTCCGGTTACAGTAATTTACAGTCAGCTAGCTTCTATATCTTAACCTGTGTATACAGTGCTTAATGCCGCACAGACCCGCTTACAAATGCTAAAAAATTCCTTAATCTGTCTGTATCCAATGGGCCGTGTTCTGCCCAGCAACAAAACAAACAGCTCCTGCAGTGCTCAAACCAAGGACCCTGCACACCATACACAAAGTGATTTACCACTAAGCCATGACAGATACACACAATTTTGATGTTTTCACTAACATATCATCCAGTCCAGTAATGCAACAGTACAGAGAATGTATACCATCATTTAGATGTATGTGTGTGGAAATATATTAATATGTAAACAGATACAACATATCTATATATGTAGATATATATAATTTCTAAATCTCTATACATTTATATAAATATATATGAACATATATACATGCAAATGCCTACATCAACACATATATGTGTCTACACCTATATGTCTACATATACACAGCAAGTTGCATATGTGTACATAGATATACATCTATGTAGGTATATACGGACATACTTATTTATATGTAAGCAGAATTATATTTCTATATCGGTATATATGACCATACATCTGTAGATAGCAATGGCAGAGTAACAAACACACATATGTCCACATGCACAGTTAATGGGGTTGGGAGGACCCACACACTATACATCTTGTACAAATAGGCCTCCCCTTTACAGCCATACACTTCCACCCTGCAATACACTACTAAGTGTTGCAGAACCCATAACCAGGACCTGACATGACATGGGCACAAGATGTTAACAGTACTACATGCCATCTGTATGATGTCAGGCTGGTATTGGTGACATATCATGCAGTACATTCTGCCTCCCATAGGAAATGTAAACTGTGGAAGCCATCAACATCCCCAGGATACAGATACACAGATATGCAGATACATATATACATATGTACATATATGTGTATATACATAAATATATATATATATATATATATATATATATATATATATATATATATATATATATATATATATATATATATATATATATGTGTATATATATGTATGTATATATATATATATATATATATATATATATATATATATATATATATATATATATATATACATATATATGTATATACATGTGACTACACATACACATGCAGATATATATGTACAGTACGATACATATGTAGAAGGTGCACACAATATGGAACAGCCATTATGCCGACAGTTAACACCTGAACAACTGGACACTGTATGGGCCACCCATACAAATGACATTCATTGCCTGCAACATATACCCACAGAGAGTTCATAGGGAAAACACCACACACAGGTCTTCAGAACTGTAATACCTGTCATTATGTACTATTATAGTTCTATATACCATGTCATATAGCTGTTCAGACACTGACATCCATATATACAGAGGAATGCAACTGTAAAACAGTTATACTACTACAGTAGTCTGGAAAGGTTCACAACTGTTGCTGTCCAGGCCAAGTCCTTCGATTTGTACAATAGTGAGGACAGACTGTGCCACAGTAAACCAAATGGTCAACAGTATGCAATGCAGGTGTATAGTTCAGTAGTCTCTATCTACACTCTGTACAACATCAGTAGGTGGTAAAGACATGTGACCAAATAAGTTATAACTTTTACATAATAAGGCATAACTGACACCACCACATGCACACTGACAAACCGAACAATCTGTATGGCAGGAGGCGGTAGGCTTGCATTAACCCAGGATATGTAAGCAATGTAAATATAGGCGAAGTATACAGTGCTGTACATCCAGATACCTTAGGGCAGCTCACCCTTGATACTCCCACATATTTTAACAGCCTAGGTCATTTATGGTGCTCCCCTGACTGTCACATACACTGGCCTCTGGAGTGCATAAGAGCACACATGTGTTGTGTAGGTGACGCCCACACATATATAGCCCCAGCCCCACTGTATGTGTGGGGGATACAACAGAAGTGGACTGCTGACAGCAATGGCAGTGTGATGTACTCACAGCCCACTATGGAACAACTGCCTACAGCATGTCATATGTTCAAAGCCTGAAATGTAGGTGGAGAACAGAGGCTGGGGCACAGGCACACATGTGGAGAATTGTTGCCATACATTAAGCAGGTTGCTGCTGTTACAGGATAGTCTGCAACATACCCTTACTCAGGGTATTGAGGTCTTGAGGGTTTGTTGCAACATATGTCCTATGAGGGATATGAAGTCAGTAACTGTCACGGCCTTCACCATCTATAGACTGCAATCCTCACACTGCCTTCTGCAGTCCACAGATAGATTCTCTGTGACTAACACATGAAACCAAAGGCACAACACTGGCCAGTCTGCAGATGACCCTGCAGATGGGGATTCCTCATAAACATGGAACTGACATGGCAGGTACTGCAACATGTATGATAGCCACATCCAGACAAACACTGTTAAACCAATGTTACTCCAAATGCAGTATAGCAGCACTTACAGTCTGTAGTCAGATCAGGCACATCCCCCTCCTATTTGTTGCCCTCTTTCCACAGTGTATGTTGTTAGAGGTAACTCCCCAATCCATCTGAGATGCTGTTTGCTGAACAACAGATCTAGTTCCTGCTCACAGTGAATGAAAAGGGCCAACACCACCATGATGTTCCTAGATATTGGAGTGCATTTCCATGCAATTGGCTATGGGAATGTTACCACAGCTGTTCCACATGCAATCAGCTAGGGGAGGGCTGCAATTCATGCAGAGGCCATCAGCTGATCATGAGCATCACTTAAAATACACATGCTCCTGCCTAAGCAAAGCAGGCTTGGGTCTCCACATCCACCAGACAGGGAGTGGGACAGGCAGACAGAGGCAAATACCTGTCAGGGAGGAGTGGGAGAGTAAAACTGTAGCATGTTTGTATCACACACCTACCAACACAGGGTGTAAAACCCCCAACAACTATGTAGTGCTATCACAGTTAGATGCAGTTATTGGATGTGCCACATGGGTTACCTGTTGTGGAGTACTCAGAACATATATGTGATGGTGAGTGACATCTGCAACAGGGATATGGTACATATAAGGTAGGTGATGTACAAGTGCCTATCTGCATGAACAGGTGCCAGCATCAACACAGCCACAGTCTCACAGGGACGCACACACATTGACACACTTGGCAGGGCCAGGAGTACAAATCATCAGTAGTGGGATTGCCACAACACATCACTGTGCAGGTATCACATGCACCACATGGGTCATACAGAGGTTGTAAGGGCAAAGGTTTGAGGAGGTGTCAGACATTGGACAGCATGATTCAGTATGCCCATGGGGGTTGTGGTGAGTGTGGATGTAGCCATATGCATCATACAACACACGCACAAACCCACAGGGTGCCAGTACTGACATGCATGGGTGCATGTCTGCACAGGTGTGTGGTAGTCAACTGTGCCAGCAGGCTATACAAGGATAGGTGATGGGTATACCTTGGCATTAGGCCACATAACAATGGTTTGCATTGTGGCTCAGGGCTGTAGTTTTTGCATTTTCCCACACAGATGGGTATTGTATCCCCCATCCAGTCACCTGGGTGATTATTGTGTGTGGCCAATGCTGTGCATCACCTGCCATGTATGTGTTCCTTAGTCCATGACATGGATGGTGTCTAGGATGTGCACACCTCCCACATGCATGTACAGTGACATGTGGAACTGTACCTGGGGTGTCTGGCCCATGTTGTGAACACGGATTATCATCAGATGTGCCAGTCTTGCCCACCTGTGGCAGGCAAGTACAATTGTGTACACTTGCCATAAATGTAGATATTCAAGTGTATTCACTTTTGTAGTCATTACATTTGGGTTATCTGCTTGCAGTAGCCCTCAGTCAGCCTGATTAACAAAGTCTTGGGTCCTGCATTGGATGCTGTCTCTTCTTCCATGATGTCAGGTCATCAGGGGTATACAACATGCAGCCGACACCATTATATCACTTTTTCTTGCCCCAGATGTCAGGTGGCCCCCTTATGGGAAGCAATTAAATCTATAATTACAAGGATATACCTCCAACAAAAAAGCAAATACACCAAAAAGCTTTTTGAGCATAGTAAGGGAGAGTAGAGGTATAGCCAAAAGAAGAAAGGGGGCTGGAGGGAGGGTAACCAGGACTGCAACAGTGAATACACTCGAACATCTACATGTATGGTAAGTGTACCAATTTGTACTATGTTCTTCATGTTTCACTGTAGCAGTCATTACATTTGGATAGATTCCCAAAGCTAAGGTTGGGAGGAGGAATTTAAATAGAATTAGGACAAGCTATAAGGCCCTGCAAGACTGCAGTGGCAAAGCCAGCTCTGGATTTAGAGAAAATTGGCTAATGATAATGCTTGGTGAAAGTATGTACAGAACTCCAGGTAGCAGCTTCTAGGATGTCCCTGGTAGGGACGCCCCTGAGAAAGGCTCTGGAGGTAGATGCAGCCCTGGTTGAATGGGGTCTGATGCCCTGTGGGATAGGTTTTCCATGGTGCTTATAGCAGAAATGAATGCAGTGGCCTATCCATTTTGAAATGGTTTGCTTTGAAATAGCTTTCCCCTCTGTCCCTCCAGCAAATGCCACCAGCAGTTATTCAGATTTCCTTTGAGGTTTAGTCCTATCCAAGTAAAATCCAAGTTGTCTGTGCACATCTAAGGAGTGCAGTATCCATTCCCCTTTGTTCTGGTGGTTAGGAAAGAAGGTAGGTAAATGAATGGACTGAATAAGAGCCACACTGGATACCACCTTGGGCATGAAAGAGGGATTGGTTCTGAGGGATACCCTGTCTGCATGAAAGATGATGAAAGGCTCCACTGCCATAAGGGCCTGTAATTCAGATACCCTTCTTTCAGAAGTGATTGCTAAAAGGAAAGCTGTTTTCCTGGAAAGGAATCACTGTGCAGGTATCACATGCACCACATGGGTCATACAGAGATCGTAAGGGCAAAGGTTTGAGGAGGTGTCAGACATTGGACAGCATGCTTCAGTATGCCCATGGGGGTTGTAGTGAGTGTGGATGTAGCCATATGCACCATACAACACACACACACAAACACACTGGGTGCCAGTACTGACATGCATAATTGCATGTCTGCACAGGTGTGTGGTAGTCAACTGTGCCAGCAGGCTATACAAGGATAGGTGATGGGTATACCTTGGCATCAGGCCACATAACAATGGTTTGCATTGTGGCTCAGGGCTGTAGTTTTTGCATTTTCCCACACAGATGGGTATTGTATCCCCCATCCAGTCACCTGGGTGATTATTGTGTGTGGCCAATGCTGTGCATCACCTGCCATGTATGTGTTCCTTAGTCCATGACATGGATGGTGTCTAGGATGTGCACACCTCCCACATGCCAAGCATGGCACACTGCACAAGAGGGGGTGCCAGTGTTGGTGAGGCCAGACTGGTGCAATTAAAATCATTCTTGGCTTGTCCTGTTTGATCTTTAGTAGTACTTTGGAGAGCAAAGGCAGAGGAGGAAAGGCATAAACAGATAGGTTTTTCCAGCTGAAGGATAGAGCATCCACTTTCCAAGCTAGCTTGTGGGGAATCCTTTTGCAACATTTGTCCAATTTATGGTTCTGGGGGGAGGCAAACAGGTCTATGTCTGGGCTCCCCCACCTGCTTGTCAACATGTTGAAAATCCTTGGTTCCAGTTTCTACTCATGTGGGTCCATGATGTTTCTGCTTAGTCAGTCTGCCAGTGTATTTAGTTTTCCTGACAGGAACTGAGCTTGTAGATTCACTTGGCAGCTCAAGGCTGTGTTCCACAATGCCAATGTTAGTCTGCAGAGGGGATAAGAATGTGTACCCCCCTGATTGTTTATGTACCACATGACAGTGGTGTTGTCCATCTTTACCATTAGTTGTCCTGGAAGAATGTGGTCCTTGAAGGCTGTCAGAGCATTCTGTACAGCTAACATTTCCTTTTGATTTATGTGCAGGTGCATTTGACTTGGGTTCCATTTGCCCTGAATGCACTTCCCTGCCAGGTGAGCCCCCCATGCATAGTCTGATGCATCTGTTGTTAAGGTATGGGTGGCAGGGGGTAGTGTGAATGGTAGTCCCCTGTTTAGGTGGCAGGCCTCTGCCCACCAGAGGAACTCTAGGCATAGGCAAGGTATGATAGGAATCATTGCTTCTCGATGCTGTGAATGTTGACACCATAGGCTTTTGAGATACCATTGAAGTTTCCTCATATGCAGCCTTGCATATGGAATTAGAAGAATGCAGGAGGCCATGAACCCCAAGGCTTGCAGTATTTGCCTTGCAGATAGCTAGGTTTTTGTGGCCACTTGTTTGAAGTAGGTTGTCAAATTAATCTGTTTCTCTGGTGTAAGGAAAGCCATCTGGGAATTTGTATTCAAACTTGCTCCCAGGAATATAATTTATTGACAGGGTACCAGGTATGATTTCTTTTCATTTATGGTGCACCCCAGACAAGTCAGCACCCTTTGAACAAAGGCTAGATGATTCAAACGTATGTCCTGGCTTTCTGCCTGTATTAGACTATCATCCAGGTATGGGTATATTTGAATATTTCTTTGCCTGCAAAATGTAATGACTGGAGCTATGCACTTTGTGAATACCCTGGGCACAGTAGATAAGCCAAAGGGCAGTGCAGAGAACTGATAGTGCATGTAGCCTACTTTGAAGTGTAGGAATCTTCTGAAAGACTCCTTGATAGGGATGTGCAGGTATGCTTCTTTTAACTCTAGTGTTGCCAACCATGCATCTTTGCCTAGCATAGGAAGCAGCTGGTGAAGAGTCAGCATTTTGAATTTTGGAATCACCAGAAAGGTGTTTAGAGTAGAAAGGTCCAGGATAGGATGCCATGTATTGCCTTCTCTGGGTACCAGGAAAAGTCTCAAATAGAAACATTGTCCCTTTTCTCTTCTGGTACCAACTGAATAGCCCCCATGCTTAAGAGAGAGTGAATTTGATTATGGGCCTCTGCCCACTGGTTTGGGGGTAGATATGGCCACCCACTTGGTGTTGGTAATGTGTGGAAGTGAAATCTGTATCCTTGGTACACTATATTTAAAACCCATTTATCCTGAGTAATGAGTTCCAGTTTTTGGCCTGCAGACCAATCTTTCCGCCTAAAGGGGCATTCAGTTGGGAAGTGCTTGGGAGTTTTAAAAGCAAGTCATTGAGACAGTTTTCCATAGGGAGAGTCTTACTACTCCCAGATTTGGGTGCGGAAATCCCCCATTGCTTAGTCTTGTGTGCCCCCTGGGACTGAAATCTGGAGTTTCTGCTGTGTCTGGTTTTGGCTTGAGAAGACCTGGAAGGGGCTGGAAAGGACCAATTCTTAGAGGGCCAATGCCTACTAAATCTAGGAGGCTGAACTTGCAAGAAATCTTTAATAGTTTGCATAGATTTAGCTTTATATTCCATCTTTTTAAGAACTTCCTCAGCTTTGTTGCCAAATAGGCATTCCTGATTTAAGGGAGCATCCAACAGTTTAGCTTTAAAATGATCAGGCAAAGATTGCTCCTTAAGCCCAGCATGCCCCCTGAGCACAGACCCGGTAACAGCAGCCCTGGAAGAGGCCTCTAACGAATCAAATCCACATTGCAAAGTATTTTTACCAACCTGTTCAGCAGAATGCATTAAATCCTGTAATTCTTTATTTTCAGCACAGTCAGGAATCAACATCATTTTTTGTTTAAGCAACCCAATAACATGTTGTTGATACTTTAACATATGAAACTGACAGTTTAAAGCCCTAATAGCCAAGGTTGCAGAAGTGTAAACCTTCTTACCCCATCTATCCAGCACCCTGGAGTCTCTATCAGAAGGGGTAGGATTTTTAGCAGTAGAAGCCTTAATGCCTTGGGGTCCTTGTGAAATAGTCTCTGGATCCACAATAGGATTTTTAAAAAGAAACCTGTGTGAATCAGGAACCCTGTAATATCTGTCAGGTTTTCTGGGAGCAGGAGGCAAAGAATCAGGGGCCAAACTAGATTCCGAAAAGGCATCATCAGCAATGTCTAGTACAGGAGGTATAACTAAAGGCCTATGCTGAGGCAGGAGTAAGAAATCCCTAAGCCTCTTGTTTGAAAAAATCCTGGCTTTCCCAGTGGAAATGCTCCCTTAGAGTATGTAAGGTTTCACCAAAAGAAAAATCCTCTGGATGGGAACCAGAGGACATAGAGTCCTCTGCATCAGAATCGTCATAAGTAGATAATGGCAAATCCAGATCATCAGAAGAATCAGAAAAATCAAAATCCTGGTCAGAAGATTCATAAACTTCAGTCCTAGGTCTCTTAGAAGGGGGAGGTCGGCTTCCCCTGATTAAAGTTATAAGATCTTCAGCCATTCTTATCATTTGTTTTTTAGGCATAGAAGCCTGAGCATGCAGCCTGGGCATCAGTTTCTTAGGCATGGTTCGAGATTTAGGCCTAAATGATGAAGGAGGCGTCGGTTTAATATGCAAGTCCATAGGCCTGAATAGACCCTCAGAAGCCGGTGCCTGCACAGCGGCTCCGGACCCATCCAAGGTAGAGACATTCACAGGTTCCACAGTTGAAGCATCTCGCGGCATACCAGACTCTGAATGGGTCTCAGTAGAGGCCTGCGAATCAGAAGCAGCAGGTATCAGGGGCTGCGAAAGCGCCTCACTGAGTACCGGTGAACTGGCGACTGGCTTAGGAGAAGCGTTGTTGGCAGCTTTGGACCTAGGTGGCCTGTCTCTATCTTTATCTTTGCATTTTTTGGAATCCCGATAGTTGGATGGCGAACCAACAACATTTCTGGATAATTAAACCGAGAACCAAAATATTTAGAGGCGAAAATATACCAACGAAGGATAGTGCGCTGATTAAATAAAGCACAAAACTGACAGCAAGGTACATCATAGTCAGGGCCCAGTCAAGGAATACAGTATGAATGAAAGGTGAGGTATTTGCTTTCCACAAGTAATGAGAAAATACTGCCACCCAACATGGGGTTTGAACCCATGACCCTGAGATTAAGAGTCTCATGCTTTACCGACTGAGGTAGGCGAGCTATCCAGCAAATTATTAACTTTTACTGACATTGGTAAGGAGCAAGAAAAAGTTTTCCCAATGGGGTACTTAGCTTCAGTTAAAGACTTCAGTTCTGAAACTTGAAAACAAAAATTTCAGGAGTCGGACGACCGGCACTTGCGAACTGCTTCTGCTTTGGGCACCACACAGCAAGAAAGACTGATGTAATGACGTCGGCTGCATGTTTTATACCCCTGATGACCTGACATCATGGAAGAAAGGACAGCATCTGACGCAGGACCAAAGACTTTGTTAATCAGGCCGACTGAGGGCTACTGCAAGCAGATAACCCAAATGTAATGACTGCAACAGTGAAACACGAAGAACATCTGGTAATGGGCAGCAGGTTCACCCTGCACCTACATTGATAGCATGCTAACAGCATTCCCTGGTGTCAGTGGCATCTGTCCATACAGGGCATGTTGTCAGGCATGGTATGTCCGTTGTGGGTCACATGTGAAGGCACCACAGGTGGTGCAGGTGTCCACTGGGGAACATGGGAAAGGTGCACTTTCTGCATGTACGTGCATATTGGGCAGATAAGCAGGGTGACATGCCCTCTGTAGCCCACTGCTGTCACTCCATAGTCACTATCGGTGGCTAATATGCAGTGTACTACCCACATACTGGCTGTTGCCTAGGTATTTGTGTGCACGAGACATGGGTAGAGAGTGTAATCAGGGTAATACTGGGGTTGCTAACTATGATTGCCTGGCCTTGATGTCACATGTATGGGTATGGCTTTGCACCCCAGCCTCTCAGCTATTTTACATCTGTTATCCCAGTATGGTTGACATTGTGATATAGTAGGGCCACCATATAAGAAATATGCAAAACCCACTTCACATTGGCCATGGGTGTCACACACTGATGACCACCTCTACACAGGATACGAGTTACAAACACACACACATCTGTCATATCTTAGAGTAGAACCCCTACCTAACTAGTGTATTATACTACAGCACTACGCAGTTATAGTACACGGACATTACTGGAGTACTCTTTCCCCAATGGTGTATTTCACAATGGATGACATCAGCAGGATTATCAAAGTAGGTCATTTCAAATGCACTGTGAGTAAGTAGCCTAAAATGCATTGCTCCCTACACAGACAGTGAGACACACACAAAACATCCACAACTGAAATGTGTGGGTATAGAACCCCTGACAGAGGTCTATATCACACTACAGCATGGAGCTGTTATAAGACGCACCACAAGTATTACTAGAGAACTCCTTCCCCAAAGGTGTATTTCACAATGGATGACATCAGCAGGATTACCAAAGTAGGGCATTTCAAATGTACTGTGAGTGAATAGTCTAAAATGCATTGCTCCCTACACAGACAGTGAGAGACTCTCAAAACATCCACAACCGACATGTGTGGGTATAGAACCCCTGACTGAGGTCTATATCACACCACAGGGATTACTTGAAAACTCCTTCCCCAAAGATGTATTTCACAATGGATGACATCAGCAGGATTAACAAAACAGGGCATTTGGAATGTACTGTGTGTGACTAGCCTATAATGCATTGCACTGTACACAGACATTGAAACACACACAAAACATACAGAACTGCCACTCTCCAGCAGTACACAGTTACCAGACATGCTACAGAGATTACTGGGCTACAACCTTCTCAGAGGTGTATTTCTAGGTTGGTGACATCAGCAGCCCTGGCAAAGTTGAGTATATGAATTGTAAGGAGTGTGAGTACCCTAAAAAGCATTGCACTCTACATAGTCAGGCACACACAATTGCCATGTCTGGGGTTAAAACACCTACATAACTATCACACTACAGCAATACACAGTTACAAGATGTGCTATGGAAATTATTAGACTACAGCCTCCCCAGAGGTATATTTCTAGGTTGGTGACATCAGCAGCCTTGGCAAAGTTGAGTATATGAATTGTAAGGAGTGTGAGTACCCTAAAAAGCATTGCTCTTTACACAGTCAGAGACATACAGACACACACACACACACACACACACACACACACACACACACACACACACACACACACACACACACACACACACACACACACACACACACACACACACACACACACACACACACACACACACACACACACACACAATTGCCATGTCTGGGGTTAGAACACCTACCTAACTACTTTATCACACTACAGCAGTACGCAGTTAAAGGATGCACTACAGAGATTACTGGGCTGCAATCCTTCCAGAGGTGTATTTCTAGGTTGGTGACATCAGCAGCCTTGCCAAAGTTGATTATATGAATTGTAAGGAGTGTGAGTACCCTAAAAACATTGCTCTCTACTCAGTCAGACATGCACACACAGCTGCCGAGTCTGGGGTTAGAACACCTACTTAACTACTTTATCATACTACAGCAGGACGCAATTATAGGACGCACTACAATGCTCCTGGAGGTGTATTTATAGGTGGGTGACATCAGCAGCCTTGCCAAAGTTGAGTATATGAATTGTAAGGAGTGTGAGTATCCTAAAAAGCATTGCTCTCTACACAGTCAGACACACATACAGACACTTGCTAAGTCTGGGGTTAGAACTCTTACCTAATTAGTTTATCACACTACAGCAGTACACAGTTATGGGACACGCCACAGAGATTATGGAGCTACAGCTCTTCCAAGGGTGTATTTCACATTGGATAATCTCAGCAGGCTCATCATAGTAGGGCTATAGGGAGGGCAGTGTGTGCATGGGCCAGAACCCATTCATCTAGGGGTTGACATGCCACATGCAGGCACACATGGGGTCATATATCACAGGTACGTGTACACAGTTACTACATGACTACTTCCTTGTATAGTCATGTTGCACAGCTGGTACATGCACCACATAGTCTGTAATTCTGACAGATACTGGTGGCTATTATCTGCAGTGGGTGACATCTGCACCTCATGTGTTTGGGGCCCTTTGGCTGTGTGCTGGGTGGGACAGGGCTGGATGACTCCTTGTCATGGTCACCCTCTTCCACACATCTATGTCCGTCTGCCTTTCACTTATTATAGTGTGTTGTCCTTACATATATGGCTGTATTCCTATCCACTGTGTGTGCAAGGCAGGAGTGGTGCATACTGACATGTGTCTGCACTAAGAACTGTGACTGCCAGATATGTCTGGTCCACTGGTGTTTGCAGACATGGCCTTCATGTGTTTAAGTGTGTGAGCATGCCCAGTATGACCTTTCAGTATGTTGTTTGTCATTACATTGCCTTCATTTCTCTGTGTGTGTGAGCATGCCCAGTATGGCCATCTGTTTTGCATGTGTGGATCAAGTCTAGGTAGTTTGTACTGCGGTGCTGACCATTGTGTTGTACACCTACAGGTAGCATGATGTGTCTGCAGGGTATCTATCGGTCAGTTGGCATTAACGGTTGCTACATTTCTGCATAGCGGGGGAGGGCACACCTGATTATTTCTACATTTCTACACAGATTTGGGGGACACACCTGACTGTTACTATATTTCTATGTCGGATGAGGGGAGGGCACACCTGATTATTTCTACATTTCTACACAGGAGTGGGGGGCACACCTGACTGTTACTATAAGTCTACATAGGATGGGGGGGGGCCACACCTGACACTTGTACACATTTGCTAGGACTGTACTGGTATGTCGTGTACTCCATTTCAGCCTGTAGTTTTACCTATCGTGCTGGTTAGAGGCATGCCAGTGTACTACAGATCTTAGCTTTTAATTATCTACATATTAGTTTCTGACTTCCTAGCCTTCACAACTGACATCCAACTGCCTGGCCTGCTGTAGTCTGTCTATGTAGGCCGGGGGGGGGGGAGTGTTACCTATAGACCTCATTCAGAGGCCATAGTACAGCATTTGTTTGTGTTTGTCTACACCTGTCCTGCTGGCTGTGACTGTTGTTGGGTATGTGACCCCCCCTGACTGGCATGTGTGAGTCACTTATCTTGTGGGTGTCCTAGTATTGAGGGTGATGCTGCAGAACTGCCTATGTCGGATGCACATAGTACGCTCCCTATACATGGTTGAGCACAGGTAGTGTCATGTTAGGCATCCCTTTTACTGTATGTGCAAGTCAGAGAGAGGTGTCATCTCCTGGGTCCCTACTGTGTCAGTGCATGTGCTATGCGTTACCTCTTTGCCAAGGCCAGGGCATACTGGGCATGCCTCCTTCTGCCTACTGGGGCAGGCTCAGGTTGTTCCTTCTCCAAGTCACTCTGTGCCTGTGCAGGCCTTGGCAATGGTGGGGGGCTGTGTGGCCCTGCCCCATGCTGTTCCTCCTGCTGCAGCTGTTTCCGCAGGATTATATTGTGTAGCATGGCACATACAAGGACAATTTGGGTACATGTAGTTGGTGAGTAATGCAAGGCTCCACAAAATGTGTCCAGGCACCGGAAGAATGACTTGAGCATCCCAAACACACGCTCTGTTATGATTCTTGTTTGTGCGTGTGCCTCATTATGGAGTTCTTGTTCAGGTGTGTGTGTATTTCTGATGGTCTCATCAGCCATGGCTCCAGTGCATATCCAACATCCCCCACTAGGTGACCGTGTGGGATGTTCTCATTGGCAAATCTCTGGTACAGCTGCATCAGATGCCGGATGTGGGAATCGTGATAGCTTCCAGGGCAGCCAGCACACACATTCATTATTATGCCCTGGGCATCACACACAACCTGGCAGTTGATGGAGGGGAAGCCCTTGTGGTTGATGTAGACCCTATCTTGCTCACCAGGTGGTGCTTTGATGTGTATATGCATGCAGTCTATTGCACCCACTACCTCAGGGTATTCTGCTATTTGGTGCAAGAGACGCATATTTCTGACCAACACCTCACGGGTGTTGGGGATATATACGTGCTCACCGACATGTGCTGACATGGCATCCAGGAACTGGTGGAGTATCCTGGATGCTGATGCCTGTGAAATCTCCATCATATCCCCAGTTGGTCTTTGGAAGGTACCTGTAGCTAGTATTCTTAGGCCTACATATACTTTGGTATCCACTGGGATGGGTTCCCCTCTGTTAGTTCTGTGTGTGAGGCATGGCCGGCACAGCTCAACAATTTGCTGTAGGAGGTCTCTGTCCACCCTATAGCACTCCACTATCTCCAGCTCATATAGCCCTTGGTAGGTTACCCTGGGTCTGTACACTCTTCTCCGTCTCCTCACTGTGGGTTGGTCGGCAGCATTCACATCCTCACCACCCTCAGCACCTTGCACATGCTGGTTTATGATAGCAAAAGCAGCCCCTAACATTTTTTGATTTGCTTTCCTTTTGTAAAATTTCCCCATTTGTATACACCGGTGGTGCACAGTTTTTGGGAACAAACAAGGGGGAAAAGTGTTTGCATAGTTTATAGTGGTGTGCTGGGCTGGTCTGCTGCCTGTGTAACTGGCTGATTCTGATACATTTCACCTGCCCACTAAGCTAGTTCTCCTTGATTACCTTCCTTCTGCTGTTTTCCCTTCCCATTGCCTTCCTGTTTAAGGCCAGGGCCATGCTGCACAAACAGAGTGCTCAAATGTGCACAGAGCTGTATTTCCTGGTTTACTTTTTTTTTTCCTTTAAAACCCAGTGCGCGGCACTCACACCCGCTTAGGCTTTGTAAAGAGTGCTAGTCAGGTTTAGACACACCCCCTAGCTTAGCTATGCTAAGCTAGGAGCAATCCCAAGCCACAGGGCTCCAATCCACTTATAGTATGCCTGACACACCTCCCATGATGTCACCTGTTTCCTAGTCTTGCACCCAGCTATTCATACTCTTACACTGTTGGGACCTGCCTCATATGTTGGGGAAAACAGGGATTCACTATCCTTCCCCTCATTTGCATAGGATTGCCTGCTAATACATAGTTACATGTCTCACACTGAGCAGCCCCTCTTGGCAACCATTACTCACTAGCCAGGTTGTCTTCTGCCTGCCATTGACTTGCATGGCAGAATACTGATTTTAGTTAGAATGCTTATTTTAGTTCATTTTCTTATTTTCCCCCATCCCTTTTGCACACCACTGCCCTATGCTAAAACAGCCGAGATCAGCGAAAAAAATAAAAGTTGTTCTTATTTATTGTTTGCAATGTCAATGGCCTTATACTTGGCCATTGGCATGCTTCCTCAATGATATGCACCCTTTATTTGGAGCCGTCATAGCTCTGTTTTGGATTTTGCAGAAATGTACTCGGTTGCAAACAGAGTACATTTCTGCAGATAGCCCTAGTCTTGCACGGACTATTGCATGCTTCCTGGATTGCAAAATCCCCTCATTTGCATGTATTTCTCCTGCAAATGTGATGATTTGCATACCAGGGCTTAGTCCATGCATGATTAATGCAGGAGCTCTCATGCATGCCACTGCAGGCTCTTCCTGGATCACACGGCAAACATATTGCCTGCTAGAGCTCCTGCACTAATCATGCACACCATGCAGGGCATAGAGAATCCGGGGGCAGGAATATTGCTATCCTAAATCAATGTACTTTCAGACATTTTTAAGTCTTTTTTCCCTGACTTACCCTCAGTAGGTGTACATCAAAGAGGGAAGTCTGTGAAAGACTGACTGATCCTGCAGTTAGAGTAATCAGAGACACATGCAAGCCATTAGCAGGTAGCAATTCTCAGTGCTCATCACTTCATTGCTAGGGCATGTGTATGTAATTGTGTAGGTCCTTACACCATCTTTACAATCCCTATAAGTACTGAATTGTGTTATTCAGGAATGCTAATGATTTAACACCCCACTTGCATACTCACAGTGCTCACAGGCCTGACTCTGCACTATACAAATGTAATTATGTAGCTAATGCCTTTGTAATCTTACTGGGGAAACTGTTTGGATCCAGAGAGCTTGATACTGCAAAATAAGCACAACTTTTAGAGAATTATCTAATTTCTACACTGCTGTATTGTCAAAATATGTTGCTATTTCTTATAATGCTTTTAGTTTAACATTAAGAGGTAAATTGCACTGACCACTGACAGGTATTTTTTTATCTTAATTGTTTTTCTTTATCCCTTTCTTTTGGCATAGCCATATATGCATTATAAAAAGTATACAACTGAATTCTGCATGACCTGTATGTTTTAGGTTACATTTAATTGACGTCTGCACAGTTATTGCAGATGAATGTATTATAACATTGTAGGTAGGTCTGGCACTTTTACTCATGTTAATAAAAAGGAAAATGTGTAACATTTAGGGAATTCTACCTGACTGGCCTCCACAGCAGTGGAGATGGCACTTGCAATAGTTTTGTCTTAAATTTCTAATGCTACATTTAGAATTGTTATTGTTAATCCTGTAAATGTATTACACAGTTAAACTTGTGTTATCTGCATTATAGAACTGTTATAAACTGGTGTTGATATTTGATTTAATTTTTTTTTTTGGGGGGGTGAGGGATCCTGTCCTAACTTATGTGCAGTCATAGAGAGCATTACATTTTAAATTGTTGTGTGCATGATGACTGCAAGCATTCCCATATAATTGAGTTCACAGCTATCCAGTCTGTGTATTATATAAACAGGGATATGGCACCCAAGAAGAAATGTGTACCCTGTAATTCACCACACACTGATGCAGAAAATGAGGTCATTATCTGGGCCTTACATCTCCATGGAGATTTTTTGTTAGGGAGAGGTAGAGGTGGCCAATCTGCTCAAGGACAGATATAGCAACAGGTGGTCAATGACATTAATGCTGTCAGAGGGCATGGGAGAACTTATCACAGATACAATGCCGGACAAATGATATGATAATCTCTGCCCAATGTAGGGTGGCTGCAATTTCGAAGAACAGGTGGCTATACCAAAACACCACTAAGTGAAACAGTGGAGTTCTTGTCTACTGTCAGAGATCCAGATAGCTCAGCAGAGTATTTATGCAGAATTCTTGACGCACCTGCAGATGTAGATGACAGATCCAGAAAGTCACAAGCAGACCTTTCAGGTATGCAAAATGTAAGTGTCACTGTTATATCTTTATATGCTTATATCTTAGATGTCTGATATATATATATATATATATATATATATATATATATAGAGAGAGAGAGAGAGAGCAATAACTCAGTCAGACAACACAGTGTTTTTTTAGGAGAGTGTTCTTTGGGGACAGGGGTGAATCCAACTGTTCACTTCATTTTTGTATGAGAGAATTTTTAACCTGCACTTGTGAATGTGGGTTCTCTTTTTCTTCTTGTATTTGCATTGTGATACTTATCAGCCTTCTTTTCTTTACTTTCCTCACATACAGTTACATATGGATTTCAGGCTGCTAGCCCACCAGCATATGGTAAGCACACAATTACTTATTGGCATTACAATCTATATGGTAGATTCAGGTCTAAGTGATATTAAAAGTTGTGTTGCTTTTGCATCTGTTAGAGTTTAACATACATTGCATATAATCAAAATATCTAATTCATTTCATTCCCCATTTTCCTATTTGTTGTTATTGCTTGATATCATAGGTGATCCTAACAGTAGCACTGTGGAATTCCTTCCACCTGATGTTAGAGTATTGGTAGTCTCTGATGATGATGGTGGTGGTGATGAAGGAGCACAGCTGGGTGGGCAGATGGTCAATCTGATACTAAGATTGTGGCTCCCACATCCCCTGCCCATATTTCAGACACAGTCAGTGCGCCTATGCATACCCATTACATGGAGACCTCTGATGGAGGACAGGTTGAGGGTGACACTCTTGTTAAGTATAGTTTGGTAACTCCAGTTAGAGAGCTGACTTAACAGACAATTTATTCTTAGTTATTTGGGTGTTTATCAGTTTAAAATTTGAGGCCCTAGGATGTATGCTAAGAATTATTTTTTAAAGTGTGACTGGTGTACCAGAACAATGAATTTATAGTACAGTTGAAGGTGAATAAATCAAAAACAGGTACTATATTCTTCCTGAGTAGGGTGGGAAGAAACTGGAATAAGCTTCTATTACAGAATAGACAGATTGAAAATGTTCAAGCATTTTTATTTATTTATTTATTTATTCCAGTTTGATTACCAGGGAAGTCCACTGGGTCAACATGGCCCATTTTCAGTGGAGGCCCAGGGAGAAAAGCTCCGAAAATGCATAAAAAATATTACATACAGGATTTCAACACAATCAAGAATTTAGAAAGAATTAAACAGTTTACAGAATACGATTTCAAGGAATACAGGACAGTATCAGAGTACAACTCATAATGAAATTGATTAAAAGTTTGTTTTTTTTTACATTAAGTTATGGTTATTACATTTGCATAGTAAAGCAGTAATTCTTAGAGATTCCTAAACATATAGTTAAGGTTGTAGGAAGGAGGAATAGTGGTGGCGCTTTGAGTGAAAGTATTAGAGACAGAAATTAGTGCTCAATATTTACAATATTTACATGTTTTGTTGAGCAGGTATAGTTCTGAGAGTAGAAGGATTGTGTAGTATTTACAAGTTTTGTTGAGCAAGTATAGCTGTAGGAGTAGAAGGATTAGGTAATATTTACCAGTTTTGGTGAGTAAATCTAGCTCTAGGGGTTGAAGTAGTTAAGTAGAGGGCTATAGCTGCAGGAGATTGCAGGGAGAGATAGATATAGTTGTAGGAATATGTCTATAGGAGGAGGATAAGGTAAATGTATCAGAATGAGGAGACTATTATACTAGAAGTGATCCCGATTAAGTAGGATGGAGGCAGGGGCAATTTAAAATTAAAGTTGATAAATGTAATGTAGAAAGGATATTTGTGGTCTTTTTCTTTATGGAGATTGGTCAGGATTTATCTTATCTGAAACCCATGACTAAAATTCAGCATTAAATATTGATCATTGTGTGAGTGCCTACAGCTCAAGAATTATTTTATAATAAAAACCAAACCATCAGTCTGACCGAACAATGAAGGAAACCCCAGCAACAGAAAAAACGCAGTTTAATATCACTTTCGTCTCAAAACACTTCTTCAGAGCAAAATAAAATGCACACAGAAACATCCCCTTATATATCAAATCAAAATAATTACCTAGTAAAACAATCAATTACTTAAAGTGCACTAGCAAATGCAGTCATTTAAAGGCACAGATCTAATAACATAACATAGACAGTTCATTTTAAAATCTTTAGTCTTCTATTCTTCAGAAAACATTTACTATTCACTGAGTCATTAATACCATTTTTTGTCAGACCCTAACCTGAGCTGCCACATAGTTTCTCTTCATTCCAGTTGGTCCTTATAGGACCCCCCCCCCACTTATATTTCTAACTACATGTTCCAAAACAACAAACAGAAATGTTTTAAAACCACTACATGTAATGGAATGTTTAAATAGAGCATTGTTGATATTCTTAGTTCAAATACAATAATAGTGCTCTTTAATTCTTTTACTAAGTGGTCATGTGGACATACCTACATAAAATTCATTGCACACAGAACAAACAGCAAGATAGTCTATGCCACTAGTATTGCAATTGTATACACCATCAATAGAAAGTGTCCTGTTCAAACAGGGTAAATCAATATAGGGTCCTTCTAAAATAAAATGACATGAAGAACAAAAAACACATTTATACATCCCCTTACAGCATCTGCTGTTATCAGGGGTACTTTTATATATATCAACAGACATATCCAAAGTACCAAAAATTCTATTTTTATGAAAAATAATAAACCGAAGGGTCAGTTTTATTCGTGCTTCACAAATTATTTCTGAAGAAGCTGATTTTGAATCAGAAGTCAGCTTCATACAGAATATGTTTTTGGTTAGAGGTTACCCCTCAGATTTACTTGGCAAACTAGCTAATGAAATTAGAGCAAGAAGGGCTACTGATTTTCCACCGATTTTGAAAAATGGTTTTACTACTATTACAAATAACCCACATGGAGTCACAGGTGTTAACAACTCAAGTTCTAACAACACTTATACAAATACTTTTGGTACTTCTTGTATTCTGGATACGTCTGTGTATGCATTTAACATCAAGTCCATTATTACTAGAAACTGGAACATCTTACGTGGAAATAGTGAATTAATACAAGTTGTAGGTGCTAGACCCAATTTTGTATATAAAAAACCTGACTGTTTAAAAAAATGTTTACAATATGACTCCATATATAAAAGTACCCCTGACAACAGCATATGCTGTAAGGGGATGTGCAAATGTGGCTTTTGTTCTTCATGTCGTTTTATTTTAGAGGGACCCTATATTGATTTACCCTGTTTGAACAGGACACTTTCCATTGATGGTGTATACAATTGCAGTACTAGTGGCATATCTTGTTGTTTGTTCTGTGTGTAATAAATTTTATGTAGGTATGTCCACACAACCACTTAGTAAAAGAATTAAAGTGCACTGCTATTGTATTAGAACTAAGAATATCAACATTGCTCTATTTAAACATTCCATTACATGTAGTAGTTTTAAAAAAGTTTCTGTTTGTTGTTTTGGAACATGTAGTTAGAAATATAACGGGTTTCCTATAAGGACCAATTGGAACAAAGATAAACTATCTGGCAGCTCAGGTTAGGTGCTGACAAAAAACTTGGTATTAATGACTCAGTAAATAGTAAATGTTTTCTGAAGAAGAGAAGACTAAAGATTTTAAAATGAACTGTCTGCGTTATGTTATTAGATGTGTGCCTTTAAATGACTGAATTCCTTTTGCTAGTGCACTTTAAGTAATTGATTGTTTTACTAGGTAACTTTTTTGATTTGCTATATCAGGGGATGTAGCTGTATGCATTTTATTTCATTCTGCGATATTAAACTGTATTTTTTACTATTGCTGGTGGTTTCCTTCATTGTTCTTTCAGACTGGTGGTTTGGTTTTTATTAGTCTTTGCTGCTACTTCATCCTTGGGACTGTTGTTTTTCAAGAATTACTTTAGCAGAACAAATGTTGCTTAAATCTCAGCTGTATTGTTTTATGGTAGTGTGGGCTGAGGTTGTGGGTAAGACATTTCTAAATATGTTGAATAATAAAGCTGAAATTATAGATCATTAGTGGACATGGAAAGTAATGGGTAGAAAATGTAGATCTTGCAGTTTATCAGTGTACATACTGAGACCTATCACTGAGGTAGCTTTCAATCCACTTGATAGCTGCTTCATGGAGGCTGAGGTACAAAAGTTTGTTGAGTACCGGTTTTATCCCTGAGTTTCTTGGATGCCTATATGGTGGAGCCTATATGTTAGTACAGAAGTAGCTAAGGGTTATGTGGGGGAGTGTGTTAGCTGTGGATTGATCTACTTACTGTTGCCCTCTGTCTATCAGAAATATGGGTTCACAATGGGGGTGAACTTGAAATCACCCTTCCAATGATCAAGGTTTAATATTGTCAAGGATGAACTCTGCTTCATGTAGATATGGACCTTATTCCATAGCACGGGGATCCCTTGAGACACATATTAGTCTCTCCAACATGTTCTATTTATGTTGCAGACAAAGTTCCGGACATTGGAGCTAGTGTTTCTGTGCTGTTTGTTTTGCACATGTGAAAGAGGTTCATCGGCTCTGGATCTGAGGATGCCTTATATGCTCAGCATAGAACAACTCTCAGTAACCTCTAGGAGACTGACTACAGAGAAAGGGCCTTAAGGCAATCTGTGTAGGACAGGGTATTCATTCCCTGGATTTTCTTGGTGAGGAACTTTTGAGAGAATTCTAGCTATTGCAAGTGCCATGTAAGGTACATGTCATAGGGGGCTTTGTACTGAATGATGGCTCTGATAAGGGCTGAGTAGAGTGGAACATATTAAGGAAGTGTAGTAATTAGAAGTGAGCACATTTTTCACTCAGAGAGAGCAGATAGTATATCAATATGTCTAAAACTGGATAGATTTTTAGAGTTGCCACCTTTGTGTAATGGTAAAGGATAACATTGTTTCTCAAGTCCCGGGTCATGTGATTCTTGAATAGAACTAGTGATTAGTTAGAAAGTAAGCTAGAGTGTCTGCTGCTGGTTTGAGATACTCAGAGAGGAGATTGCTGAAAGGATAAGATAATTTTTGATTGTTACTAATCAGACAGGTTTAATTGAGGAGATGGTGTTATTTTTGATATGTTGAGGACTGGTGAGTAAGGTAGATAAAGTATTATGCTTTATTTGTGGTATACCTGCATTAATGAAGTGTGTATTGAATTTGCAAGCAGTATTTAATCTATTTCAAATGTTAATGGGATTGATTAATATTTTTTACCCGGGTGATGTTTTAGGAGATTTAAGTTTCTGTAGATTTGTAAAATAGTTTTAATTTCCAGAATTAATACTGTGCTAATGCTTTTAAAATGTTATGTAGATGATGACAAGTAGTTGGGCTGAATTTTATTAGCATGCCATGTCTTCCATGCCATCTCCTTTCATTTTGTAGGGTGTTTACTATCAAGACTTAGCCAACGAGCTGGAATAACAGTAAATATTTTTCTTCTTAATGGGGAAAGAGGGTTTAAAATGCTAAGGAAGGTGTCATTGATTTTTAATGTTATCATCTCGCCAAAAGTGCATTAGTATGTTCCAGTTATAGAGTTTTTAACAGGTTAAAGAAAGTTTCTTGGCTGAATCTAGACTGGTTTCTAATTAACTTGTAGTGGATAGTCTTTTTTTTAGTCAAAGTACGCATAGCATATGTAGAATGATAGTCAGTTATGGTGTCATTTAGGCATCGAGTTTGTACAATATTCTTAGGATTTGAAGTCTGTATCAGTTTGGCTATAGATTCCATACCAGTGCCTTTATTGTATCATACTGAAGTATTGATGAACTGTGTAAATTCAAAAAGGTTACAGCAGGGTGGTTCATGGTCTTAAGAAGATCAGTTTACGTTTGTGTCTCATATGATTATGATTTCATGTGTTAAACAGGTATTTGCCTGGGACAGTATGTCCTCATTTATTGGAAATTGTATTGCTGCTGCTGCTGGGGAGAATATGCAAGGCTATAATTATAGTGTTTTGTGTTGTTTGCTTGCAGTAGTGTAACCAGGTTTTCAGCACTGGAGAAACTGGAGATTGTTTTGTTATAAGAGTATCAACTGATTGTTTGAGTATAAAATACTTAACCCACATGCCTTTTTTGTTTTACAATGAAGTCTATGGATGCAATAGCCTACTAGTAGAATTAACTCATTAATAACACCTGATTTCAGTCAAGTTTCACTACATATGAAGATATCTGGTGTACTTAGATGTACCCAGAAGTGGAGTTCCACAAGTTTATTGTAAAGGTGCTTGATGATAAGGTTGAAAGGTTTATGTGTGAAACTGCTGACACAATTATTTTGTATTTCATGACATTTAGAAGTTGATCTATTGATGTTATAATGAGATTTCAATGGAGTCTGATTGAGGTATATACTTCCACAAAGTTGAAGCTCACCAGTTGAGTGATTGATATATCCTAGAAAGGCTGGCAGTCATAGAGTCGTAGATTCATAGGTATTCCAGGTCTACTGAGTCCTATGACGTTCACACCTTGTCATTACTCTCCCTCAGTCTGCATGTTGTTCCTCCATGATGTCCATGCCAGTTAATCCCAGAGTAAATTTGTGGATACCCACCCTGACATCTAGTTTATTTTTAAAGGAAGTTAGTGAGTCACATTGCTTAACATGCAGAGGAGGTTCATTTCAGAGGTTTGGGAGATCCCTCCACCATGTTTATTCATCGGTTAGTAAACATCCCGATCCCTGATTCTAGTATTGGTGGAAATATTGGACTTGCACAGAAATGGGATGGCCAGGGTTATTGTGTCTCTAATGGTTTAGTAAGCAAGCCAAAGATCTGCTATCAAAAGTAAATAAAACACTAAATAAAGGGATAAAGCTTCTAGCCTCTCTTAGTTGCTCAGGGACTTTTTTTTTTGTAACTGTGTTGATATGTTTAGTGAGATGCATTCCAAAGGGAGCATTGAGAACAATAATTGATCTGATTGATGCTGACTATAAGGGAGCAACTGCCTATTTAGACCAACATGACACTGCTTCAGCAAGTAGTTGTGCTAAATAAAAGGATTTCCTGACAACTATTTTTCACAATGGTCAGAAGAGAGGAAGCTATGAACTCAAGTACCCAGGTCCCTCACTACATCTTAGTTTTGTGTAGTGGGGTGTTGTCTAGACAATATGATCATGAGAAAGGTTGTCTACCAAAAATGATACTACACTTTTCAGCATTTAGGAAGAGACAATTTTAGTGCACCAACAGTTTACTTGGGAGAGTTCATTCACAAGTATTTTGTGTGTGTCATAGGGTGAATGCGTAAACTTTCTTAGCCAGATATCTTGGATCTCTGTGAGATCTGAAAAGCAAATACCAAAAATGAGAGATCACAGCACTAAGCCATGAGAGAAACTTCAAGTCACTTTAATATTTCTAATGGGACACCTGCAGCTCTCACTGTGTGAGTTCTGTCTTTCAGCCAAATTATCCATAACCACATATGGACTGAATTTTAAAACATTTAGCTTATTTTATGATGCCAACATGGGGTGATGGCATTAATGGCCTTGACCAACTCAAGGTACACAATGGGAACTACATGGCTACCATTTACCATCTCCATAACCCTTTTAAAAAGTTTACCATATTAAATAGGCATAGTCTATCCTTCACAAAGCCACACTTTTGGGGTCAGGTTTAACCAGATTGTTGATATCATATTTTATGAGGTAAATTATAATTTGTTCAATGGATTTTCAGATTAAACTTGCAAGGCTAATAGGTCTGTAATTACCAGGCTCAGTAATAAGACCACCCTTACAGACGGGAATCGCAACTGCAGTGTTTCACTCATCAGGAACAAAACCAGTGGCTAAATGTACGTTAAACAATTTATCGAGTGTGTCTGCAAGGGCATATTTAACAATATTAACTAGGTAACTAGGCATGTTATCAAGTTCCATGGAGGTAAATGATCTTTAAAGATAATTGGATGAGTTAACGATTCATATATTTCAGGGCTTTGAATAGAAGTTTTGGGGTGAAATTGGCACTAAAATTGTTGCAAAGATATAGGCAATTTCTTTTGAATCAAATAGGCAGCATCATTACAAATAAGGTCTGATCAATGTGACACGTTGTTTTTTTTTAGTTTTCAAACACTGATAAAGAAGGATGTCTAGTTATCTTTGTTGTGCTTTTTGTTTTAAACAAGGGTGCCTAGAGATGAGTTATTTGATTAAGGAAATGGCTAGGATGGCTTATATTCTGGCTAAAAATATATAAATATTAATAGCAAGAGTTATCAGGTCATAGTGCTATGTTATGGAATAAAAAGAGACTTCTAAATGAATGAGATGCCAGCTTACAGCTGAATAGATGCCTTTAAATTGAGAATGTGGATATATGTGAACAGTGCAACCTGACTATCACAACATAAAATATTAAAACAAATAAGTTATGAGTTGTTAGTATGTTATGCAACATTATTTTCTATATAACAAAGGGGGAAAAACAAATGAAAAAATAAAGTGAGTAACTGTTCTGGAATCAGAAGAAGGTATCACTTATTAGCAGTATGAAGTCCTTGATGACACCTCTGAAGAGTAACAGTACAACCTTTCTTTAATGGTAAAATGTTCAATATTATGGCCTTACTGGCTGTCAGGTTTATGCATAAAGAATTAGTTCTGGAAAATGTGCATTTATTTATTTGAATTTGTTGTCCTGTGCCACGTACAGCTTACAATGAAAGAAGATGAACCCACCATAGAAGAAGTAAGAACAGCACTAAGAAACATGAAGGCAACGAAAGCAGCAGGCTTAGACGAAATCGCAACAGGTAAGATCAAGATGACTCCTAAGAGTACTCATAGTAGTAAGGCAAGAAAGACATATCTCGTTATCTGGAGAATAACCATTCTAGTGCCAGTATACATGGAGAAAGGAGACAGTCACAACTGTGGGCAGCACAAAAGTATCAAATGAAGTTCTAGAGAGGGTGATTGATAAAAGAATATGCAGAGAAGTAGAATGTAAGATGGGAGACAAGCAGTCTGGATTCAGACTGGATGCAGAACAACTAATCCTATGTTTGCAGTTAGACAGATAGTGAAGAAAAAGATGAACATGAGGAAAGAATCCAACTGTGTATTCTTACACATCCATCGCCAACCTCATACAAATATATATATCCCTTCCAGGCCACTATGTTCATCAGACAAACATGTATTACATGCATCCAAACCCAACAATTCTGCTGACAAATCACTACTCTTCCACCATGCCAATAAATCCTGGAACTCCATACCACTACAATACTACATTAAACTCTCCCTAAAATCATTTAAAACTCAACTGAAGTCCTACTTACTCAGTTACCAGCTTTGTACATGTGATGTTTGTGGATAATCTCCAAAATCTTAACTGTCACTACTCTTTTATGTAACTGGCCATAACACAGCTAATTCTTAACAGTTTCTATCTGACTGTACTTTACGCCTCTCTACTACTATCTCTGCCCCCCCCCCCCATACCGGGACCTCCTCAGTACGCCTTCATAATTTGTAACTATCTTCATCCTATAATTACTTTACTGACTTCTACTCAATATCTATTTTCCACTGATTCCATTTGAAAATAACTAGACTCTTGTAAGCATGATATTAACTAATACTTTACTGCACTCTTGTTTTAGCTGTCATGTTTTCATTAACAATCATATCATTATTCTTCTTTGTATAAACATTTAATATTCTATGTTTTTTGTTGTTGTCTTTTGGCTTTTCCTGGTTCATAGGTTCATAGGTTCATAGGTTCATACTAGGCTATCTGCCCTAGGGCATTTATAAGCCTAACCCAGAGTTTTGTGGCTTTCGCCACCCCTTTAGTTTGAAGGATACTATGCCCATTATTTTGCTGTGCCTCTGTCAAGCAGTGACACTGAGGTTATCCCTGGGGTATACCTGCGATCTCCCATCCATTGGTCAAGATTTCTCTTGAACAAGGCCAGCGAGGTGCTCTGCCTCACATGAACTGGGATTTTGTTCCACAGCATAGGGAGTCTCTGGGTGATGAATCTGTCCCTCCAGCACGTCCTATTGATAGCCGTGTCGAGGTTTAAGTCTCTTGCCCTTGTAGTTCTGATGGATTTAGATTTTTTGAGGTGAAGCATGTTCATCAATTCCGGGTTGGACATGGCCTTGTATGTCAGGCACAGGTCACCTCTGAGCAGTCGGTAAGCGACTGAATAGAGCTGGAGTTCCTTCAGTCGGGCAGCATAAGACATATTTTTGAGACCCTTTATCCTTTTAGTGAGGAAATTTTGGGGCCTTTCCAATTGCTGCAGGTGTCGGGTCAGATACATTCCGAATGGGGCATTGTACTCAATCATTGGTCTGATGAGTGATGAGTACAGGGGAGCGATGACCTCCCTTGATCTAGATGTGAATCCCTTCATGATCAGGTGGGCAATGTAGAAGGTCTTCCTAACTACTTTGGCAACGTGAGTGTCAAACAAAAGGTTACTGTCAACCTGGGTCTCCAGATCCCTGATAACCTCTTCTGTGCTTAGTGGATTGCCACCTATATGGTAACTAGGGGTAACCTTGTTTTTCCCGAAGGGGATGACTATGCATTTTTTGGCGTTTAACTTTAGGCCATGGCTCTGGCACCAGTTATCCGTTTCTATGAGACCCTTCTGAAGGATGTCTGTGTCAGATTGGTTTTCAATTATGGTGCCCAGTTTGCAGTCATCTGCAAACTTTGTCAGCCATAATCCTCCTGTGTTTGCCTGTACTTCTGAAAAGTAGATGCCGAACAAGAGTGGGCCCAGGACTGAGCCCTGTGGGACACCACTTGTGACAGGCTTGGAGTCTGACATGGCACCAGCAACTCTGACCCTGTGGGTTCTGTCACTTAGCCAGGTTGCAACCCATCTTGTGACGTATGGGTTTACGTTTAAGCTGGTGAGTTTTTCAATGAGGGGGGTCGCCAAAGCGGAACTCCAGTCCGCTAATGATTGGCAGTAGATTTTCACAAACGCCGAGGTGCCAGCTAGACGTTCAACCTTCAATGAAGGCACGCCTATTTATGCATGTCTTTTGAATGCCCACCCAACCGCGGGGAGGACATGCAGACTCCACACAGAAGGCACTCCCTGCACTCCAACCGAGAATCGAATGGGAGAAGCTCTTGCTGTGAGGCAACAATGCTACTGCTGCACCACCGCATTATAATATTAATATTCTATGTTTGTACAGTTATTATTTTAGATTAATTATTATATCATTGCTAGTCTATCTATGTGCATACATTTATTATGTAAATCTTGTATAACTGCCTTCTACTTACACTCAAAAATGGAGCATTTCTCTTCGGACCTCCACTGAAAATGGGACCTATGCCCAGCTGGACTTTCCCAGTAAATAAAAACAAACAAAAAAATAAAAAATAAATATACAAAGCTCCAATGACACCTGTATGATCTGCTTTCAGACTCACAGAAGGATTTTCATTGAGAGTGGGTGTGCATAAGGATGACAAACTACATTAGCAAACATGTCAGAGGGCACAGGTGAACACAAATGCTATCATAAGCAGACTCTGTACAGGAACGTTAGCAAATGATAGGAGGTTGAAATGCAAAACTAAAGACACATATGAGTCTGCAGGATTCAAGGATAATATGCGTGGAAATTGTTTTCTGTTTATATAAATGAAAGCCACCATCAGGCTGATGCTGCAGAAGACTATTTTGGTATTTTTCCGCATGGATGGTTTCTTTATTGTGTGGTACAAATTTAATGGGTAATTGTCTTACCAAGTCCAGAGATGTGTGACTTAAGTCTGGCAAGTAGGAGAGCAATAATGCACAGAGAAATTTATATGAGCATGCCTGTTGGAGCTGCTGTGGGAGTATATAGAGGGGCATGGCTTTGCAGGTTTACCTGTTATAAGGTGGAGTGCATATCAAGTCAACTGCTCTCAAAGACAATCCCAAGCAGAGATCTCAGATCACCTGAAAATGTTGGTTTTGGAAGGGGCATAGTAGCCTTGAGAGGTTATATCACTTCTTTGGGAGGGGGCAGAGTAGCCTTGATAGGTTATGCAACGTCTTTGAGAGGGTGGATTAGCCTGGAGAGGTTATATCACTTGCAGAAGTGGCTGATATACCCATGCCAGCATGCTCATTGCACCCCAAACCTGGGGGCAATTATAGGACATGTACAGTGAGGGTAGGTACCTAATAACTCCAAAACATTAAGTCTGATGGCTGCCTAAATGATGGCCTCTCCTTGACAATGTAGAAATGAATGGGTGAATTGGTTGTAAGGGTGCCGATGATCAGCAGAGCAGGAACAAAAAATGACAACAAAAGTTTATAGGAACATGCTCAGTTGTAAGAAATTATATACAAGAAATTTTACTGCAAAATCATCATTCATTAAATATTAGTAGTTACTATCATTATGACCTTTAAAATTGTAGTAATTATGAGTTTTATCACTGTTTTCATGAACATATTTTATTAATAAATTTTATCTGCAAGAATTTTTCACTCATAATGAACAGCGACATGATATGGTCATATAATATTATATATTATAAACAAGTTTCACTGTTGAATGTCTGCTCAACATTTCTGGTGTGAAGGCTTGTGTGTGATTTGTGTGTTATTTTCAATAAAAGTTCTGTTTAGTTTAGTGGTATTTTAGAGTCAAGCATGTTCCTTTGAATACTATTGCCTTGCAAACTCAGCTATGCAGTAATATTTGTTCAACATGACCCAGCATGTGCAAAGTACATTATTTTTAATGCTCTCATATTTTTGTGAGGCTTTTTTTTTTTTATTATAATTTTTTTTATTAAATGCAGAGCACATTTATTCATTAATGTTAGCAAGTCATACGACTTGGTATTCTGAGTCCATGCCTCTGTGTGTGTGTGTGTGTGTGTGTGTGTGTGTGTGTGTGTGTGTGTGTGCGCACGCGCGTGTGCGTGTGTGTGTGTGTGTCTCTGTGTAGAGTGCCTTATTACCAATTATCCAGATGTTTCTTAATATGCAATATTGTTTGAATGCTAAATTCCATAGACTCAATGAGCTGTTTCAGTTAGATGGGTACTTTTTCACTGGAACTCATTATAATATAAAAGACTTTGTTTTTAAGAACTCTGCCAAAATGGATACACCATCCTCTACATCATATTCTATTATACTTTGATAGTATCTGCTGGTGAAAATGAGTTAATAGTAAATTATAAATAAGACACCATTTACCAACATAGTCTGTATCTCATATGAAAGAACAGTTAAATAATCCAACCTAAGTAACAAATAATAAAGAGTAGTTCTTTCTTTCTAAAAAGAAACACGCAGGAGTTCTATTTACCTTTCCAGTGATCTTGGTGAGTCTCATTCAGCATGTTAACTAGATAATGTAAGTGTATTTGTAAACCATGTGGCATAAAGATGCATATCATTGAGTATGTGAAATCAGTTTATAGCAATATGCATTTGTTTTCTATAATTTATTCTATCATGCACATGACTCCCATTTTGGCCATCATACTGTAAATTACTAATCCCTTCTTTGTAAATAAAGACATAATTTGAAGTACTCCACCCTTCTCATATTAATCTTCCTCACATTAAATTTCCATTCCATTCTGCATACAAGTTCTACAGAATTCTCTTTCACCAAACAAACCTTCTAAAGTTAAAATGGTTCACTTGATTTGCAAAGTATTTTTGTGTGCTTTGTTTCAGTTCATTCATTTTAATGCCTCATGAGTATAGGTAGCTAAAATACATTTTTAGAACTATGTTCTTTTTATATATCCCACAGCTCAATGAATAAAGTAAACAACAGAGTTCTGCACTGATTAATTGCAAGAACCCTGAATGATAATCTCTTCAAACAGTCTGGTCAGCTTTATTTTATCCTTATTTAGTGAAAAGATATATAATACTAACCTTACTACAGTCACCTGCATCATAATTAGCTGTCTTTTACTGTGAGAGACTTTGCATATCCTTAGTTTAAAATAATTCCAAACACACTGTAAACCTCACAAAATAAGTACTTCATAGCTACACTTTCATTTGGATTTGAAAACAAAACTCTGAATAGAGCTTTTCAGAGTTTCAATTTTTTTAAACACAGTTGCCCCTCCAAAGCCATCCTGAATATCATTAACCTTGAAATGTGATGTTATATTAAGCGTCTTACTTTCATGTTCTTAGCACATCCATTCATGGGAATTTTCAATGTCTTGACTAAAGAGAATTGCCTCATAATTGCAAGAAAAAACAAAAAAGCAGAGTATTGTTAATAATTGGGACTCAATGATGGAATGGGAAATATTTTTAAACTTGACAGACTGGACTTAAACTCTGGGAAAAAAAGCTGAGACAAAGAAACTGCAATGCCTGAACCTAGGGTGAGCAGCGCTTGTTAAGTTATGCTAAGATCTGAATGCCACTCTTAATTTCAGAATGCCTAAGGAACTTGCGGAAACACAGAACTCCAAGTCTTTATGCTATGGGATCAACATGTTCTGCTATTCAAAAGGAGTATAACAAGACTTACGGAATGTCAAAATGAAGCAAATGTACTTGTTGGGAACCCTTCCCAGGACCCTGCCTGGGTGCGCTAAGCACTTTCAGCCCCAACACAGAAATGTAGACTCTTACACCTCCCCATGTCATGCAAACTCATTCACAGTATTGTCTAACAGGTTTCAATGTATGTTTGTTAACATGATGGCCTTTGAAAGAACCGTAATTAGGTGTTAGGATTCTTTCTTTGCATGTTACTTAGAAACGGAGGCAATTCATTATTCTTGAAGGAGAAATTCAAGATTATTTATTTAAGCCAAATAAGTAATGCCTTTCAGTGCAAGCATTATATAATGATAGGTGCATGCCTGCGTATACTGGAAAGTATTGTAGTATTTTTGATTTTAATGTTATATTAGCTTATCTTTGATGTTTTAATTTTCTAACTTTGACATTCTAAAGTAGTTTATTTCAAAAAGGTTAATTGAATTGTGAGTGGGGTATTGATGACTCAAAGTGAATTCTGCTTTATATTACTGGTCATAATGCAACTCATCACATATCTAGATCTGTCCATGGTAATATGTAAGGAATCAGCTAGCAAGTGAAAAATGTAAGTTAATTTGCTATGTAACATTTCAAAACTGTAAACAAAGAAACAAGATAAGCTGTTTAGCAAAGTATTGGTATGAACAATACCAGGAGTCACTTGTTTAACTGTATTGAAAGTAGTGTCTGTGAAAGCTAGTACTACATGTAACAAATAAAATGTTCTGTTATATGAAGAAGAAAACATGAATTAAACTACACTGCAGTTAATGTTATGGTAGGCTGAGTCCAGCATTACAAGAAGCTTGACATACCATTATTATGACACAAAATCCTGTTTTCAACAATTAGGAGCATCAGATCAATGGGTCAGTGGCAGTGAACAGATTTGCACAAGTCAGTCATACAACAATGCAAAAGTGTTGCAGTTGACATAATATCCTCTAAAGTATAAAGCTATTGGGTTTTATGCTTTTTTAAGAAACTTACTGAAGGGGCACAGTGCAATTATCTTTATAGCATGTGCACTGTTTAATAATCATGGCATATTCACCCTTAGTTCATTGTAACAACGAAGTGCAACATCACAAACATCATTCAAAGGGTGTAACGTAAAATGTATCTTGAAGTGAGTACGATAATAATGTGCTGCTTAATTAGAGATTATTGTACTTTTCCTAGAAATTGCATAATAAACCATTTATTATTATTATATAATTAATAATGCAAAACCTTTCATATTTAAGCACAAGGAAAACATATGGTGTGTTAATACTGTAAGGGTAGGATGAAATTGCATTTAGAATGCTAGGATAATTTTATGCAAGGCTGTTAGGGGTGTAGATACTATCATACAATACTGTCCCTTAAGTACTATGTGTAATACTTGCTTTCTTTTTTTTTAGAAAGTTCTACCAAGGTATAGTATGTCTTTTCTGTTGACAGGTCATTGTATAGTCTATTACCTATCTCAATTTCTTTCACAGCTGCAGATACTACATATGAATATTTCTGTTTGCATACATGGTGGACAAGGGGATAAAACTGAATGCACAGATCATCTGGACCATATCATACATGTCATTATTCATTCATAGAATTTAATTTGGTGCTAATTATGTCAGTAAAGCCAGAAGTTATAAAATATCATTAACTTTGCATGAATTTGTATGTGGAGGTTGGATGTGTTTTGTTGGCCAAAGCAGATACATCACTACAAAAATAATAAAAATATATTTTCAGCATTTGTGCACCCAAGAAGATGTTAAATAAAACTATTTTCTTCAAGAACAGTCAGTAGATATATAGGACTGTGGAAGGGGGGACTCAAAGGATGGCAAGTCTGGGGTATTTGCATATTTCTCATATGTGGAGGAACCAAAATATGCTTGAGCCATAATTCTGAGCCATTGTTGTTATTTGACACCTTTAGCTCATTATGCATATTGGTGGAATTTGGGCAGAGATAAGCAAGTGAAATTCTTCTTCTTAGGCTTAACCTAGCAATGCTTGCATTAGGATCATAGAATCATAGGAGCTGTGAGGCAACTTAGGTGGGAGGCCTTTTCTGCCTTGCTGGTACTCACTCTTAAGCTTTTGCCTTCCTTTCAAGGAGGGCCAGGCCATTAATACCAGGGGTGAATTTATGAATACCCATCCGACTGTCCATCTTCATTCTAAAGTCAAACACTATGTCACACTACTCAACCTGGAGTGGAAGTTTGCTCCAGAGAAGGGGTAGGACAAATCTACCCATACAGCTTTTGTTATGCATTTTTGGAGAAGGCCTTTGGCCATAGTATTAGCTGGACTGTTTGATTTATGGTGGTATAAGACTATTTGGACTACTGAATCCTTTATAGCCCAACAAGCAAAGTACAAATCATCAGTAAGGAGTCTATATGAGAATGAGTATACAGATAAAGCTGCCAGGATTTCTTGGTAGCATAGATCATTTAAACCTACAATATTTTAAGTAATAAAACTTTTGGGTCCTTCAAATTGCTTGATACACTTAGTACATTATTTCCCGAAAGGGAAGTTTTACTCGATGAAGGGTTTAATCAGTGTGGAGTGCAAGCAGATGAATATATCTTTTGCTGTAGAAGAAATACCTTTTGCTATGTGTTGTGCAAGGTAAAATAATTTCTTAACTCCCATAGCAATGCGGGTGGTCAAACATCAGGGAGCTATTCACCCAAGTGCCTAGATTTCTCACTATCTTTTCATTTAAAGGGCTGTATTATCTATACTACATGCTGGAGTTAAAGGGTACTTAACCAAATGTTATGATGCTGCAAGCCTTGGCACTGAGGTTGAGCTCATTTTTGTATACCAGCAACTGTCAAGTGTAATCTCCTGTTGGAAAGTCCGTATGCCAAAGAGGAACTTGATTATGACTCATAGCTTACAATCATCAACAGATTTTGTTAACCAGAGATCCTCATTTGATAAGTGCAGATCTGCAAAGGAGATAAGAAACTGTCCCAGCCTAGATCTTTAAGAGACTCCACTGGTCACCTTCATTCTGCAAGAGGATGCATTGCTTACTCTAACTATGTGAAGAACAAGGGTTTGCAAAAAAGTTACAGGGTTTGATTCTGACCTCTGATTATGAGCTAGGCTTGTAATAGTCTTCAGACTGATAGCCTAGAATTTACCTATGAACCTATCTGAGCCCTGTTTTACCAGACTGCACTTAACATCTTAAACACAATTACACAAAATATTCTACCCTGTCAAAAATGTATGATTTTTTATCATTTGGCAGGTGAAAAGACATCAGTTGTATCTCACGTGACATAAAAACAGACAGTCATAACCGTTTGGAGTCAAGTGACTAATGATGCATAAGGTGGACACAAACTAAACTAATTATTATCAGTTGCCCTTTAGGTCTCCATAGATTATCTGAAAATCAAGAGCATAACTGGTTTCCTAATGAACTTCTGCTATGCAATCATGTCTTAGCTCATTGCATAGGAATATGCACATGCCCACATACATTTATCATGTGGAATGCCTGGCATTGTACTAGTTGAGGCAGTGTATTATTTCTGAAAGACAAAATGTACTTGACTGTAATATAAACTAAAAAAAAACTCCCCGTGGGGTAATTTGTCATTTCTATCTTCACATCACAAGAGGTCTGTCTGTGCCAGCTGTTACACACAATGAGATAGTTTGGTAATAAAGTGGCACAAAGCCATTGCATCTTTGTTTAGTATAGCAACATATGAGTAATTCAGACTTTGACAACATCAACAATAAGGACTAAAGAGCTGGTAAAGTAATAGGTGAAAGGAAGAAAAAAGGCCAGCACTAGGTGAACAGAAACATATCTGTTACGTCTTTATTATTTTAATTTATTCAGAACCATCTTGCACTTATTAATCATACTGTTAGTCTCATCATTTCAGTTTGCAATTTCTATGTTTCTGTGATAGTCTATTATTTTAACTTAATATCATCAGACAAATTTGTCCATTTTACTTAGGGATTGATTCTAATGGCAGACCCATATAATGCACATATAGTACAAGAAAGGCCTTGGCTTCCAGCATCAGATTTTGAACAGTAACTGTCGATATCACCTTTAATGCCATTCTGTCCCTAATGTCATTGACTATAAAATGGTTGGCAACTCAGCCACAGAGACTGCAGCACTTTTAAACAAACACTTCATAAAATCAATTTAAAAACTAACACAACAAAGTCCCACTGCCTCTTCTCTATCACTAACTCCCAGTCCCCCTTCCCCCCATTGCTTTCTCCTTTCAACTTGTCACCACTGCATTCATCAAAACACAACTGAACAAACTCAAAGCTTGTTCTCTCTCAGTTGATAACTCACCCCACCCAATTCCTCAAAATCTCTGCCAGTTCAATTGCTTATCCTGTATCTATCCTTATAAATTGCTCTATTATGCCCTTGTCCCTGACATTTGAAAATCCTTTTTCACAACCCTTCTCCACAAAGGAGGTAACTCCACAGACCCATCCAACTATCGCCCCATTGCCATTCTCTCCCCACTCTCCAAAATTCTTGAGAAATGTATCCACACACAACTACTTAAACATTTGCTAGATAACTATCTTCTTACTCCCACCCAACATTTATTCAAACCCAACCACAGTACATCTACTGCACTACTTTCACCCAAACTGTAGCAAAAGCCCAGGATAATAACTTCCTAGTTTCCTGTCTATTCCTTGATCTTTCAAAGGCTTTCAATACAGTCTCTCACCCCAAAATGCTATCCAAACTTTCTGATCTCCACCTGTCTACGCCTTCTATAAACTGGTTCTCTAGTTACTTATCAGACACCTGCGTTCCCCAAATTTCCATCCTGGGACCCCCCCCCAGTTCAATATCTTCCCTAACACACTACATACCGCTACTAATCTCTCTACACTCTTACAATATGCCGATGATTCAACCCTTATCACCACCACCCACAGTATCCCAGACCTCCTTGTACATACCCAAAACACCTTCACCTCCATTGAAACCTGGCTCACTGACAATCAATTAATATGAAACCCCCCCAAAAAAACAAAGCTTCTACTTTTCCTTCCAAAAAAAAATGATTCCTCTTAAATCCTCCTTCTCTATTACCACACTTAACAATACTACTATCACACCTGAACCCTATACTAAATTGTTTGGTATAACTATTGATGACAAACTAAAGTTCGACATACATATCAATCAATGTATAAAGAAAACCAACCAAAAACTTGGACTTCTGTACCATAATCATAAACTACTCTTACCCTCCACCAAACCCTCCCTTGCTGTATCTCTCCTGTTACCATGTCTTCTGTATGCAGCTCCAGTACTCACTAACCTTCAGTCATCTCTCCTCTCCAAACTAGAACAAACTTACAACAAAATAGCTAGATTTGCTTTCACCCAACCATATAAATCACACCACTGCCATGCTAAGTCTTTACTCTGGCCTGAATTCCAAAAAACAACTTCTTCTTCTTCCACAATTACACATTACACACTCTATACTCTACAACCCTATATCCTGACCCTCCATATCAAACCTAGTATCATTCTATAACCCCCATCACCAGCTTTGCACATCTGACAAAAATCTTCTCAACATCTACAGACTCAATAAAAATATTGGTAAATCCCTTTATAAATTCTCTGTTGCTCATACCTGGAATGCCCTCCCCTATAATATAAGAATTATCCCCATCAAGCCCAGTTCAAACTCAACTTAAAAACTACCTACTAAAGACCTGGTCCTGTCCTTGTCAAACACCTACCTGACATTTTACTGCTCTCCTGTTAATTCTATCTCCTGACTCTGCATACATCACATTTTTCTATTTGTCTCTCTAGTACATCTATTACTGTAGACCTATAATCTGATTCTTTGAATACTGCTGTACATAGACTTATTGCTGAAACCTGTATATATTTCTACATGTGAACTTTTTATTGTTGTTCTATAGTAACACTATGCAACTTGTAGCACCTATATGACATAATCAAAGTCTTAAAACATCGAATCTAATATGGTCGAGACAATATCATCAATGTGTTAAAACTTTGAATATGTAAAAAAAGCAAAAAATAAGAAAATAACTTACCTAAATGTTTCAAGAAGGGGGAAAGCCCCCCGGCACCCCCCTCGCAGGAGGCTGCACCACCCCACACCACCCACTACTTAAATATACCAACTCTGAGATTGCACTACAGTGCAGTAAAGAGAAATCTTCCCTTACAGAGATGTGTGTTAAAATATTCAATGTTTCAAAACTTCGATGATATGGTGCCAACCATATCAGTTTCTTTTTTTTTTTTTAATTCTCTTTATTAACTATTTTTAACAATACATATTAAAAAAAAACATCAAGAAGATCATAAACATAAATACAAATTATACACTGAAAAACAACTATATACAAGTCTCATCTATATCCCACCGAACCGAGTTCATATTTTTGTTAACCTCATGTCAGAATAACATCCACTAAAAATTTCCAAGAATCCTTCTGTAGGGGTTGCTGCTTCATGGAGTACCAAATATATTTCTGCGCTAATACTTGCTTTCTAGCTACTTGTTTAAAACCTTCCCATGACAGTGTACATCTGTTTTTCCAATTCAAAGTGATGTAATATTTTATTAACATAAATATTGTTATAAGAAGATGTATATGTTCCTTTCTAAGACCTGTTGGGGGAATATGTAAAAGAGCAAATTTCCATGAAAAGGTTGTTTTTTCATATCCCATTTTTTTCTAATTTGACCCTTAAGGCACACCAGAGCTTGTATGAGCATTTACAGCTCAAAAATATGTGTATGATATCTGCTTCTTGCAAGGGGCAGAACTGGCAGTAAATTGGCGTATCATGATACAACTTATTCAGAATCTGAGGTGTAAAGTAAGCATTGTTTAGAATCATAAGTTGTGTGTATCTGAACTTTTGAAGGGGAATAAATTTGGAGAATTTTTGAATAGCCTGGGCAATTTTGTTGGATGTAATGGTGGAGTCCTGTTTTGTCCAGTAGCTAGAATGCACAGCTTCTCTGTTGCATTTAATAGAAAGAATGATTTTATATACATTCGATATCATTTTTTTTTACGTTTGAACAGATCCCATAACGTTTTGCAAGTAGCTATATCTGAGTCTGAAATATTAATACCGTCCCAATATTTGCCACATGCCTCTTTTAATTGTCTTAAAATAGTTGTATACTTGGGTGATAGTTTCAATGTGTTCCTCATGTTACTTACTGAGTCATATTTAAATGGAAAAAAATCCAATACCACTTTGTCCTTCAACATAGGGTAGGGATTCAAATTGATCAACTTGTTATTCAATTTAATGTTGGGGTTAAGATGTATTGGTTGAAGTGTCATGTATGCAGAAAGTAAGTTCAAGGAGTCAAAGAGTTTTTGTATGATTGTAATTTGTTCCTTTATATCGTTTTGTAGTCTATACGCCCTCCTAGAGTTTTTGTCTAAAAATGGGAGTGCCTTGGGATTAAAGTGTAACGTTTTAATATAGTTGTAATATAATTTCACCCAGATCGGGTACCATTTAGTGGGATCCTTAGTATATTCTGCAATATTGATTACTCTACTACATTTGTTGATTTCATAATATAGTCTGAGATCTGGGAGTCCCATTCCACCTTTATCCTTGGGATAGATAAGTTTTTGATAAATTATCCGGATGGGTTTCAGGAACCATAAAAATTTCGATAGTGTTGTTTGGGTATTCTTGAAGAATTTATTGTGTATCGTTGTATTAGATGCATTAAATATATAAAGTAGTCTCGGGATTACATTCATTTTAATAATGGCCACTTTGGATAAAAAAGGGGAGCTTAAGTTGTGCCCATCTATCTAAATCTTTTTGTATAGTTAACCAGACCTTACCCACATTTTCTTGATGATACTTATATGTGTCCTTATAAAATGAAATTCCAAGATAGTGTAGATGGTCTTAGATTTTGATATTTTGTGGGGTAAAAAGATTAGGGTATTGTGAATAGTAATTTAAGGGAAAGATTATTGATTTATCTATATTCATCTTACAATTCGAGAATCTTGAGAAAATCTCTATTGATTTTGTTATATTATTGAAGTCTGAACTGGGGAGGGAGTAATAAATATTCAAATCATCTGCATATGCGGAAAGTGCAATTTCTGTATTATATAAAACAGGGATATTATGAAAAGTTTTTTGTTTTATTAGCAAAAACAATGGTTCAATAAATATATTAAATAAAAGAGGTGATAACGGACATCCCTGTCTTATCCCATTATTAATTTCTAGTTTCTTTGAGCTATATTTATTTATTTGTAAAGTGGTATATGAAGAGTATTAATGTTATGGATGAATTGTGTAGGAATATTACATTTTGGTAAAATAGATGCCAGGAATTGCTTGTTAATTCGGTCAAATGCTTTAGACCCATCAATAGCTAATGTATATAAGGGAGTATGATTTACTAGAGATAGAGATATCATAGCATCAAGAGTAAGAGTTTGGTCTACTGTTTGTCTATTATTAATAAACCCTGATTGTTCTGGAGATATAATTTTTGTAATAACAGATTTAAGTCTAGTAACTAATATATTAGCCAGAATTCTCATCTCTAGATTAATAATAGAAATGGGCCTATAGTTTTGGGGATTAATCGTATCAGTATTCGGTTTGGGTAAGAGGATGGTTCTAGATGCATTCAAATGCAAGTCAGTGATGCCAAAACGTATAATGTAAGCGAAAAGGTGGTATAAAATAATTGAGATTTTGGAAATAAGACATTTGTAGAATTCAGCTGAGAAACCATCTGGACCCGGTGCTTTATTACATTTCAAACTGTTAATAGCTGTAAGAATTTCCGATTGTGTAAACTCAGCTGACAGAAGATCCTGTTGTTGTTCATAAATTTTAGGAAATATTAATTGTTTGAGGAATAAGTACAATTCCTGTTCATTATATGAGGCAGGAGTGGGGTTATACACATCTTCATATATTTCCTCAAAGACCTTAATTATGTCTTGTGTATTATTGTATTTATTGTTATGAAAATTAATTTCCGAGATATTTGGGATAGGCTTATGATGGTTAAGTAATCTTGCTAAAAATCTGGAAGGGAGTTGGGCCCATTGCGAGTAATTTGCTATGTTTTTGATCTCGTGATACGTCAGGTTCTCTGCTTGGAGGGATAATAAATTTCCTTATAATTGGGATATGGTATTCTTTAAGTCCGGTGAGTACTTCTGTTGAAGTTCTATCTCAAGTTTAGAAATTTCTCCCGTAATACTATTTTCCTTTTTAATAGTGGTTTTCCTATGAAATGCAGATTTATTAATTAACATCCCTCTAATTAAGGCTTTAGTGGTAGCCCATATTATGTCAGTCAGCGTGTTATCCTCTACAATGGATAGGATGCATTTGTCAAGAAAAATTTCAATTTCTTGTTTGATATCATTTTTATTAAGTAAATTAGGATTCAAGTGCCACCAAATTGTAGTATTTTTTGGAGAATTGTTATGTGCCCAATCTATAACTAGTGTAATTCTAGAGTGGTCTGATAAATACCTAGGTTCTGTATGGAACGACAGAACATAGCGTAAAAAAATATCAGATATTAAGAAGAAATCCAGTCTGGACTAACTCTTATAACATTGAGAGAAGAATGTAAACCCTTTACTGCCTGTTTGTGAGAAGAGATTAGAATAGGGATCAGATAAACCAAAATCATTTTTAATTTCAAAAAGTGCTGTAGTGGCTTGTGTATTATACTTAGATTTGGTGTTGGTTCTATCTGTTTTGGGATCCTGAATAGAATTCCAATCACCCCCTAAAATATAGTAGTGATTAGGGAAGGACCTAAGTAGATTATAAATAACCATCAAAAAATGTTGTTGTGAGGTACACGGTGCATAAATGTTTATTACTAAAATTGGTTTGTCTAGATTATTAACTTTAGTTACAAAGTAGCACCATCTACCTTCTGGGTCTGAGTCTTGGTATATAATATCATGCTGGAAGGAATTTTTAATGATGATGGCAACTCCCGCTTTATTAGTTTTATTTCCTGCCTCTATGACAGTTTTAACCCATTTTTTTTTACCAGTGAAATTCCACTACTCCTTTACTAAGTGGGTTTCCTGTATGAGAATAAAGTCCAGTTTAGTTTTAAAGAGTAGATGCATAAACAGTTTTCTCTTATTATCTGTTTGTAACCCCTTAACATTCCATGAAGCTAGCATCCACATATTGTGGTTAGGAAATGTAAGCTTAATTTCTGGTTAATACATGTGTTAATAAATAAATTCAATATAGAAGGATTTCATATAAAACATGCAATAGTCAGATATAGATGAGAAACTCTTCCAGACTTAACCTTGTGCCTAACCACTAACTCACCTACTCTGGAAGAGTGTGGGATACATTCATCCATTTGACACGTAGTTGTTAAACTAAAATGATGACAAGTTTTTTTTTTTAATTTAATAAGCTAAATGAACAGAATAAACAGTATCTCAATCCTAAACGTCTGTCACTATAGAGCATCGAAAACTAAACTATCCTTACTCAATTCTGATCCACAGATCAAGCACAAAATGAATGTGTTGTGAGAATTCTTAATGTACATATATAATATTGTTAACAGCTTTAAGAAGGGATCTATGTATATTGCAACTCTACTACATAACAATAACATTTAAGTCAGCAATCTATAAACATAAAGTATATATAGTCTACCACAACTTCACAGCCGGAGGTTATACAGTATTAATATAGTACTAACATATGTAAAAAAAAAAAAAAAAAACACTCTAATGTTAATAAATCCCAAGTAACACTACAACAAGTATTAATTTAAAATTTTTGCCTGTATTACTGTTAGTTTAGCATATTTTTTAATTATAACGCTGCAGCACTATATTGACAGTACCTTGCAGCCAGTAATCTCACGAGATACATCCAGAGCAGTGTAACTAGTGCATCTTCATGGAATCAACATAATTACATGGAAACTATCTTCCATTCAAGCTGCTAAAGGTGGAAAAGAAACAAAAGATATGTGGAATAAGTCCTCCTGTTTATAGATTACTTGAATTTGCGCAAATGCCTTCTCATCCGACCTGATTAGGCATCCTCTAACCTCTATTCTCTTCAAGCATACTGTCATTGATTTAGCTATCATTTCGTTCATAGAGCAATTTCCTGCACTAGGAGCAGCTATGTGTTTAAGAAAGCAAAGCACCATGGGAGTTCCAGTCACCACGCACGTAGAGGTTAGCTTGCAGCTCTGGAATTATGGAAAATGTAGTCCCCAAACGCAACAGTCGACCACGAGGGAATCGGGCCCTGAAATCTAGCTCCTGTGTCAGGTTAATGCTACCAAACCAGCCCAAAAACGGAAAAAAAAAAAATGAAAATACTGCAGGTAAGTGAACTCATTGCAAAGCAGGCATTTTGAGGTACATACCTCACGTTATTTATGCTGAGTTGTTGTAGGTGATTTGATACTGCTGTTCAAGCCTTTAAAATGATTTTCTCCGGATTTGTTTTAAATATTTTGAGGAATACTGATGCTGCTTCATTATTATTATTGATTGAAAACTTGTTTCCCTGATATGTGAAATGAAGAGTATTGGGATATTTCATGTGGAATTTGATTTGTTTGTTGATTAAGAAAGCGCAAAAGGGGGCTAGTTTCTGCCTTTCTAGTTTAATTTGAAGTGGCAGGTCTTGAGAAATGCTTATTTTTAACCCATTCCAATCAACAGCTTTTTTGGATTTGGCAGCAAATAAGAGCTTATTCACATGTTGAAAGTTTAGTATTCTAGCATAGATGTTTCTTGGCTTATTTAACACAGGGGATGATCTAAGAGCCCTGTGTGCTCTTTCGATAGTGATTTGATTAGCTTCTATGTCGCTTCCTAAGAAGAGAGCAAATATTGTAGTTATAGTGTCCACAAGTTTGTTTTGTTCAATACTCTCCGGGATGCCCCTTATGACAATGTTGTTACGCCAGGATCTAGCTTCAAGATCTAGAATTTAACTTTGGAGATCCTGGATAGAGGCTGTGTTGGAATCAGATGATTTTTGTATGCTTTCTATTTTAATGTCCTGATCCATAATTTTAGATTCTATTTTGTCCATCCTTGTAAGGATTTTGTCTATTGATAATCCCACTGTGCTTATCTGGGTGGAAAGATTTTGTATAGCCTCATGAATATGCGAAGTGCTGTTTTTAGATCCTCTAAATTGGAGGCTTCTGATTTATTTTTGTTTGTGGTTGTGATCTTGTTAACATCCTGAAGTTTATTTGTTCTGGCTCTTTTAGAAGTAGCATCTTTTTCAGGTGAAGTTAATGCAGAAAATTTTGTTTTGGTAACTTGACTTCCCATAGATTCCATGTCGTGTGGCATTTTATTTGTCATCTTGTGAAATTTCCCAATAAAACTTATTCTGTATTGTAATGTAGATCCAATCCAGGCTAGGAGCTGTCAGGACAGAGTCTGCACATGTGGCTTACTCTCCGCTTCCAATCTGCAGCAATCTCACAATTCTGTTGACGTTTTGATGGTTTTCTTCCTTCAGGTACGTGAAGTAGCAAATATACTATCGGATTTGGGTAAAATTAGTAGTAGGTTAATTTTTTCTCACATATATTTTGAAAAAAAAAACAATTGAGGTAGGATGCTCCTCTGTACTTCAGCACTACCTACAGGACAGCAGTTATCTTGAACTCCCCAACCATATCAGTTTCAAAGTTTTGAAACTTCAACAAATCAATATAGACCCCAACTTGTACACAACTCTGTAAAATTGTGATTTCTTATATTCTATGTATAACAACTTCATATTTTACCTTTGTAAATGTATCTCTGTTTTTATATTGTGAAATGTATCTGGAGCTTTTCTCCTCGGGTCTCCACTGAAAACGGGCACCTGGCTCAGTTGGACCAACCCAGTTAACAAATGACAATAAATAAATAAATAAATAAATAAATAAATAAATAAATAAATAAAAAATATAAATAATAATAATAATATACTGAACCCAACAATTAGAAATGTACATCATTTAACGGTATTTAGAAAAGTAACTTAGATAAACAGAAATTTAAAGCAACCAGAGAAATTTCCATCCTTATCCTTTCAGAATTTATCCTCACCTTGGATCCTAAAAAGGAGGTAGATTAGAAATGTATGTAGATTGATTATGATTAGATTATTATAAAAAGTAAATAACTTCCCTAACCACAATGAGAAAATATAATAAAAACCTTCAGATACAACATACCCAAAATAGAATACAGACATATACTATCCCAGAATACCAAATCTATGCATAGAACAGAACTGCAAACTATTATAATATTAAGAAATAAAGAAATAAATACAAGAAATCGGTCTCCTACATTCATTAGAATGAAACAATACATAAATCTATTCAAACATATACTTGCAAAATGCACAGTACCAATCAAACAACAAGCTTACCATCCCATAACTAAATATAACTCAAATTAAATAAATATGTCAAAAATAAATAAGCAAATCTGTACTCGAAAAACAAGCATAAAAATATACATCAAAAAGTACTCTTGGGATTCAAAAATGCTCACTCTGGCATGGTAAAAATTGTGAGTGAGAAGGTACAAAATGCTTGGTGTATGCAATTCAAAGATACAATGAGCATGAGTGGAGGGAGCTGATCAAAAGGGGTGCTTACAGTATATGTTTATGCTGATATAATGACATGGTAAAGAGCAATATTATTAAAATGTGTGTCTCTGTGTATGCAAATGAAGGAAAACAACATAGCCGTAATATTCAAAAACATATACAATCTTTAACATGGAACACCACTGCCAGTGAGTTTGATCTTAGTGAAATCCTATTGTTTATCTGTGCGAGTAACAGTATTATGTTAGGGGTCACCCTAGTTTTAGCAAATATGTATATACAACAGGCTGTACATCCCACTAGTAGTCACGGTGGTGCCCATCCTCACACTCAGAGATGTCATATGACATTTGACTGTGCTTAGTATTTCATGGCCTTCAAGATACCGAACATCACAGACCAGTTTAATCTGGACAGAGACACTGTACAGGAGCTGGTAGACATGCATTGCCCTGCTCTACAGGCCCTTGGGAATTAAGAATTAGGTTTACCTTTGAAATTTTGAAATGCAACTTGTCGAAAGACAGTTGCACAGAAGTACGTTGTCAAGTTCACAGTTAGCTGAAAAAAATGCATTGAATGTGCAATGAGCGAATGCACATTGACATTCACTCATTGCAGATTCGGCATTGTGGGTGTAGAGTGCACTATAGTGGGGATCAGGAAATGGATCCCTTCTCCATTGTAGTGCAACCTCGGAGTTAGAATATTAAAGTAGGGGGAGTGTGGGGGGAACAGGGGGGCTTGCCCCCCTGCATTACAGTGCGTGTTTGACATCTGAGTTCAAAACTCAGCAAATCTGCTTTTTGATTTGCTGAGTTTTGAAATTCAGAGATGTTCGACAGTCCGGATTCGGCTTTATGGTTCGCCCAAGTGGCTGTTCGTAAAGCCGACTTTCAATGTTTCAAAGGTAAACCGAGAATTACCTGTATCAGTGGAAACTAAGGTACATTTGGCTTTAAGAATACTGGCTACAGTGAGTTTCAGTAATTAACAGGGATACATGAGTATATCCTAGACATCTGCCTTAAGAATACTCCATGCTACAACGTATGTGGGAGCATAAGTGGCTCCTTGGTAGACAGAAGAAAGAGGCAACAACATGCAGGGTTATTATTATATAGCCCATTTCCCTGAAGTACCCAGGGGCCTTACACTGCACCCACATTGAAATAAAGGCCCCATTGACTGAGCTGGGAAGAAGGTATGTGAACTGTAAAGGGTGCCACTCCATCAACTGCCAGGTGGTCAGTAATGTTCAGGCCATCATAACATCTATAAATGGGACACATGATTTATATCAACAGTTTCTGAGCCGAGAATTTTCTCATAGGTATTTTATTGGTGATGGCGCATATGCCCTTGAGCTCTATTTGATGACAGTTATCAGAAATCTACAGACTTTGACAGACAACAGATACAACTATGAGGGGGTCATTGCACACCTGGGTCATTGTTGGGGATGCATTTAGTCTGTTAAAGACATACCTTTGCTGTCTGGACATAGTTGGTGGTGTTCTGCAGTCTGATCCTGAAATATGCTCTAAAATATTCTCAGTATGTGCAATATTACACAACATAATATCGAGGAAGTATTAACAGTGAGGATGTATTCAGGAAGAGCATCTTCCACCACACTAGTCAGTGGAGGGGAAGCAGATGAGGAGTTAGTGCAGGGTCAACCAGCAGCAGGTGACCATGCTAGACAGATACTCCATGGCACTGGCCAAGAGACAGCAAATGGCACATAGCTTTCGGCCATATTTAAACATATACCCTACAGGAAACATGATATATACAAACCCACAACTAGACTATGCTTACACATGCATAGACTGGCCACACTGTTATCATCGTTTGAACAGGTGGGGGGAGGGAAACACAAGTATGCATTGTCTTCAAGAGGGAAATGTGTGATTATTGCAGAAAATGAAAATAACATTGTGCAGCTGGAGTATGAATGAGAGTAGAGAAGACTAGTATCACTGTGTGCATGTGTGTGTGTGTGTGTGTGTGTGTGTGTGTGTGTGTGTGTGTGTGTGTGTGTGTGTGTGTAACTGGGGAATTGAAGCGGTTTATGTGTATACCAGGACACAGCCACAGTATATGGTTCAGCACTGTGGTTTGGTCTTACAGACAATGTCCGGGGTACCCATGGAAAATGTGTTTGCATCCCATGCATGCCCATCTCCATGTGAATTGCCTCTCCCAAGAATCTCACAGGTAATAACAAGGGCTTGGCTGGAGATTGGTGTGCTGCATGACAGTGAGTAATGCCCTCTACCACACATGGCACCATACCCTTGGGGATTCCTTTTAGTGATAATCTGCCACAACATAGTAAATGTTGTTGTAGAAGTGGTGGTGCTGCATGACTGTGACCTAAGCTTCCCACATCAACAATGACCATCTACATTCGAGCCAAAGCTAGATTGGCTATGTGATGCATGCCTGGCAGGCTTCCTATGAGGGTGGGAGGGCCAGAGTTCTATCAGTCAGTGAGTGAACATGCCAAGAATCTCCACAAAGATCAAGGTGCTGCTAGTCTCAGCCTTTATAATGATTTTTTACATCCATGTATGCTGTATTTTTATGTGTTTGCCATTTTTTTATTAAAGTTTTATTTTTAAAGGATTATGGGTCATCTTTCCAAGTGCCACTGTTGGATTATTGGTGTTTTTAGTTATTGGGCACTTATTTCCACTTTGTTTGGTGTTTATAATGATTTTGCATATTGACTGAGTTGCAGATACTGACACAGCTATTTTTTGGGGGTGGGGTGTGGGGCATATGAGCTGTTTGAGTTTTCACATTGTTAATCAATACTCAGATCTAAAACACATCTTGCCCAGAAAGAAAACAGTGGTCAGCTGACTGTCATTATGGTGAGCATGTTTCCGAACTCCAGGGTATGTAAAATACGCTAAGATTATAAAACAAGGACAAAATGAAATATTACAATAACAGCAAATATATCCAAAAATAACTTAAACTATTCAAAAATCATGACTCAGAAAAACACAGTTGTATGTGCTGAAACAGAGTGAAGGTTAAACTTGACCTTAGATAATGTAATATTACTAATACCTCTCCCATTCAGAAAAAAAAAAACATCAACTTTATTCTGGGAGAGGCAACAGTAGTTAAGGCAGGTAAAAGGCAAAAAAAAAAAAAATCATACTGGGGAAATGTATTCGCAAATGTGACTGAAATTTATTTTTTAACATATGTTGTTTCTGGTTTTGAATGGTTGACTTCAGCATTCTGCTGGAGTCTCCTATATTTCATTGTAAAATCCGGAATACCAGCACATAATATAAACTTCCACTAAATATAAAAAAGCTCTTAAGCATTTTAAACATATTAAGTAAGGGAATGAGAGTAATTGTTCCTTAGTTTTACTTTTGGGGTAGAATATCTCATTTGCATACTGTGGACTTTGCCAAAATAATTATGCATCTTTAATGCCTCTTAAGTGATTAAAATGGCAGAATAAAAATCATTTGCCTAAAAAGGAGTCCAAACTCCATTGACAGAAACGTAATACATAAATTGTGTTCATTTTTAATTCCAGTATTGTGCTGTCTGCACTACTGCAGTATTCGTTACCTAGAACATCCCAATGGATATATAAAACTACAGATGGTAACATCAGTCCAGCCCCTGATAACCTGCATTGCCTCATGAGAAATACAGCCTTGCTATTTTTTTCAGATAAGTAAGACCAAGATCATATTTGGTATGGAAAGTGATGGTAAGAATCTTAAACACACACTGGCTCCCACTTCAGCCAGCACAAATCCCAGAGCATAAGAAGTATACTGTGACTTGCTCTAGAAGAGCCTGTCAACAGTTAGGTAGCAGAATTCGATACCCAGTGTAGGTAGATTAAATCATTATCCAGAAGTCCTAGTAAGACAACACTGCAGTAGTGCAGACATCAAAAAACTACGGCATTTACAACTAACCCAAGGTCCAGAGATAATACATAGCATTTAACCTCAGCAATAATGTTCAGATAGAACTAAGGTGTCTTGGTTACAACTGTTACCTGGTCCTTAAGTGTCAGTCTACCCTCAGGAGCAATATTCAGATCAAGAGCCTCAACTATAAATTCCAGTTAATTCCCATATAAATAACCACTGGTGAGAGCAGAGTAAGGTTACGTGGGTAGACATTAGCATGGACCAGCAGTGGCTCAGTATTATCTGGGTTACATGTCAGTCAATTAAGTGACAGCCAATCAACAACAGAGTTCAAGCAGTCTTCTAATGAGGGATCAAAGTAGAATCAAATATGAAGATCGTCAGCATTAGGCTAATATTAAAGGGTCTATATTAGAAGAACAAAAGATCAAAATTGCGAATGTTCTAAAGAGCGAAAATGCTGGACCTTGAACTCATTATTGTGGGCGGCTGTGCCCCCCACATGCCCCACTAAATATATATTCCAACTCTGAGATTGCACTACAGTGAGGAAAGGTCAAATATTCCGATCTTCACCATATTGTGATTTCACAAAAAGCACTTTGAGGTCCGGCATTTTCACTCTTTAGAGCGTTCCTAATTTTGATCTTTCGTTCTTCTAATATAGATCTTTTAATATTAGCCTAATGCTGATGATCTTCATATCTGATTCTCCTTTGATCCCTCATTAGATCTCTCATTCTAATATAGACCCAATATTAAATACCCCTTCTTGTCATAACCTTGCTTAATGGCAGAATTTACACTTGACTAGTAATGGTGCCAAAGTCAAACACAGGAGTATAACACACTCCAGCAGAGAGAAACAAGAGACATTTATCCTTGACACCGTAAGCATTGCATGGCAAAAAAAAAATAGAACACCACTCAATGTAAAGCCATGCCAGATAAGAGACAGTGCATCTACATGTGTTTAATTATGATTGCATGATCTGCAGTGACAAATTCCACAGAGAGATTAAGAAGGATCAAGACTGTACAGTTTATCTGATCTCTTTCCATCAGAATGTCATTTACAATTAAAATAAATGAAGCCGTTGTACTATACCTAGATCTAAATCCAGACTGACATGGACCTAATAAATCATACAATATCAGATAAGAATGCAGCTGTATGTAGACCACCTTCTTAATAACCTATAAAGGAAAGGTTCAAAATAGGGCAATAGTTCTCCAACAGGGACAAATGCAAGGATTTTGTTTGGAAATTGGGGTATCAAAAACCTCCCCTAACGAGGAAGAAACCCTCCTCACCAGTTTTCAAGGAGAAATGAGCAATGTTGGGAATGACTTGTTGTAGCAAAAGAAGACAATATTTAGTTAGTCTCAAAGGTCCATGTTTCAGATAGCAGTGGCCAGATACATAGCCAAAACAATCTCTGTAGTCAAATTCAAACTCTGTACAGCAAAACTCTAAGCTCCCTGAGCACTGCATGGGAAAAAGTATGCCTTATCTAAGAAACCGTGTCAACAAAACACCAAACAGCTTCCTCACACTCATGGGGTTTGGATGGAGAATGCTCCATGAATGACTATGGAAATAATTCCTAAAAGTGAGCAAAATGGAGTTTAGTAATATGCAGACTAAAATTATGAATGTTATCTACACCCGAGAGAGTTGCTATCATATCTGATTATCAGCAAGCACTGATGGTTTGTCATGTGCCTTAGCTTGACAGTGAGCTTCGGTCAGCGGGTAAACTACAGCAGATGCTGGTGCAATGATAATGTAGGGCATCACCACTATGTTAAATGAATTGTTGAAGAAAGGGTACTGACAACTGACAGAAAGAGAGGAGGAGTACTTTTTATGGTAGAAGCCTGTGCTACTGAAAGCTAAAACTAAAAATGGACTTTTTTAAAGAGATTGAGGGTGATGCATATATACACCACTGAGTATGCATGAGTTGTGGAGATCTAGACTGGAAAGTATGATGTGACATTTTGTAGGTGATGGGGGGTAGTTGAACATGAGCACTTATTTGTTAACAATGAGATTAACATCCTCAGAGGTTTATTTACTTTTAAAGTTCAAATGGGAAAGGAAAATTACAAATTATTGCAACATTTAGAAGAAATAGCTAGGAAGTTCCCAGAAGATGGGAAAGAGAGAGAGAGAGATGACAGAGCAAATAAAAGGAGGAAAGCCAATGAGAAACACATCGCTTGTTAAAGCAAATGTGTGTGAGAGAATGAGAAGAAACTATGCAATATTGTGGGTCAGACTGGTAAAAGGTTAGAATTTGTTGATGGAAGGATGGAAGAGGGAGATAAATCTGGAGTTGAAGACGATGTTTTGGAGAATAAAGGTGGGAACATGAGTAGCTATTTCAATCTATCTACTGGACAATATTGGACTGACAAGACAAAAATAGAGACTTTTTGACCTCAAATGAGTTTTAATTAATTTGGTGGGAGGGGACAAAATAAGGCAGTGCTGAAGGATATGTTGGAAAATCAGTTGAAAATGCTGCAATTGTTATGTAAGTACCTTAAGTTGCAGAAGTAGTAGTAAAAGAGTGTCATGTATAGGAATCTTTTGGGAAAGAACCACAAACCTCTGAGATGGTTATATTATTAGGCACACATAGTCAGTGGAAGGAAACTGGCTAATTTTATAAACATAGTGGCTATTAGGAACATTACAAGGAAATGGAAGTTGAAATAAATGGTAATGTTTAAATATTAGACTGCAGAAATGCAAAAAAAGGGAAAGAGATGGTAAAGTATAAATAGTTTCAACTTTTTTAATTTCTCCAAATATTTTCCGTTTCTAATTCAGGATACCATAAGAGTTCATGAAATTAGTATTGCTTCAGTCTTTGATGTTAGCCCAGATTGTTCATCTCTGTACTAACAATGTACCCAGAATTGTTTTCATCTGTAGTTCATACAAGGTTATATATATTGATACAATATTTAAGTATACTGGCATATTATTTTATTAGTACTGTTGTTTCTATTACTTTCAGAACACTCTGGTTATCTGTATTCCACACTGCTGTCTTTTCTGCTTGCAAATCCTGGTATTTTATGACTTGGTTTGTTTCAGTATAGAAAATACTATAACCCCTGTGTGAAACAATGTCAATGATCAAAGCTACTTTTTTCATTTTTCTTGGACTACTGTATCTAGCTTTCTTGCAACTATTTTTTCAGTTGTCGGCATTGGGTGATCCCATGTGATCCAAACTTCATTACAGTTGATAATGCTTTATGGCTTATGTTTCCAAAGTTTCTAAGCTACTTCATTATTATATTGTTTGAACATTCCCAATGCAACAGGTTTGCCGCGTTGTTGTTTGTTTTAGTGTACAGACCCTAAGCCATGAGTGTATCACTGCCACCAATGAGATGCGTACCTGTTTCCAGCTCTGTTTTATAGAAGTGCTTTTGTCAATTTCTTCCAATTTTCATATAGACTTCATAAACTAATGTGCATATAGCACTGTATCTTGGGTAGCCATTATTAACCTATCATCTTTTTGCTTGAATTAATCTTTCCTTAACTATTTCTGCATCAAATATTAGTTAATATGCAGTTGTTCTAGGAACATTCCATACTTGCCACTATATTTGTGGAATTTTCGGTTTCCTTTAGTTCTGGTCTTTTTCCTTATTTTATTGTATGGCATTTTCAGTTGCTGTTTGATTTTTATCTATTTCTAGTGTAAATTCCATCCTCAATTCTTTCCAAAATTCATCTGGTAAACTAAGCAAAGATGTCATGTTAAGACTTTTTCTCTTATTGGGCTCTGATAAGGTCATCAATTATATATGCAATCCCAGACTGCAGACCTATATATGTAGTTAATTTCATGGAGGCTCATACCTCCTTCACAGCTAGGGATATATAATCTTGTTATGTACTAGCTTTTAAATCTAATTTCATAAGAATGAACCAAGTGTCTTTTTTTTTTTTTTGTTCAACTAATTCAATACTGTTTGAGGCCAGTTAATCACACCAAAGCTGAACATTAAAATAGGAAGAGCAAACTGATTTATAGCTTAGACTTTACTCCTCTCCTAGGTGTCAAGGCAGTTTTCAGTATCAGCGTTAGTCTGCTTATTTGTTCCTTAATAAGCTCTGTTTTCAAATATTTATATACCCCATCCAGATCAAGTTCATTTATTTCACAGTGGTCTTTCACTCTTAATTTTTTTCAAATCGTTTGGGTTTCTAATACCATGACAGGAATGGAACCCATTCCTAAGTTAAATTATGATTAAAGTTCATGAAATTAGTATTGTTTCAATCTTTCATGTTAGCCAAAAATGTTCTTTGCAGCATTCACAATGTGCCCCGTAATGACTCCTTCTGCAATTTGTATGGAGTTACATGGACTGGTAACATATCTAAATGCAATTGTAGATTCTTTTTTCATAAGACCTGTTGCTCCTACTACTACTATTGGAATTGCCTGGGTATCTTTCTTCCACACTGCTTTCATTTCTACCTGCAAATCCTGATATTTTATGACTTTGTGTCTCTCTGTATGCAAGACACTGTAGTCTCTAGGTGTGGCGATTTCAATGATCAATGCTACTTTTGTCTTCTTTCTTGGACCACTATATCTGGTTTTCTAGCATCTATCTTTTGAACTGTTGGTAATGGATAATCCCATGTGATGTAGACTTCTTTTTCTATGATGCTTTGTGGCTGATGTTTCCAGTATTTTTCAGTCATTTCAATACCATAATGTTTGCACAATCCCCAGTGCAACAGTCTTGCCACATTGTTATGCATTTCAGTATACAATCCTTCTGCCATTAGTATGTTGCAACCAGCAACATTTGTCTGGTCAATGGTCAGAGTGGAGAATGTAATTATGTTGGATATGGTGAGCACATAGGGGCACTATGAGTGTGTGTGTGTGTGTGTGTGTGTGTGTGTGTGTGTGTGTGTGTGTGTGTGTGTGTGTGTGTGTATGTGTGTGTAAGATAAAGAGTAATATGCTATAAACTATTTAGCTTATAAGCTGGAAGAAATGTGTAACAATATTAAGAAAGTTCCTGATAGTTACTATAGTTAGCTAGATATAAAATGAGATTAGTTAAACAGACATTTTATTTTTCAATTTGACATCGCATAGCTGGTGTTTGTGTGTTCAATAAATGCTATATTTTAATATAATTTGTTAAAATTCATTAAAATTGTGTTTTGAGCAAGCAATTTGGGTAATTTTCTTACTTCTAATGCAGCTGGGAAGCAACAAGCTAAAACAGGAACTTGGAAACACCACAGTCATCTGAAACAAGAAGACAGTGAGTTCAAGGCTATGGGGCTAGCTAAGCCAAAAGAGGAACCCTCAATAACCCTTATCATTGCTTGAAAGATAAATACCATTGTTATAGTGTATGAATGTAAAGAATGATAGAGGAACTTATAACTGCTTACTCATATGATAGAAAGATTTGTGGTTTACAGTACAGACTGGTAAGTGTTCATCTGGGCTTAAAGTGTAAGCAGAAATCAAGTTCCTGGAATGGTGAAATAGCAAAATAAACATAAAGTAAAAGGGTGTTCAAAAGTCAGAAGGCGCAACATTGTTTTAATATATTAATATTGAGCATGTTTATTTACTTGTGAAACAAGACTTTATATTTTTTGTGTCCTATAAGTGAATACCTAAGCTTAGAGGTAATACATTTACTTATAACTCTGCTATTATGTTAGTGAGAACAGGAAAAAAAAATGGACTCCTACCACCCATTCAATGCCTGTAAGCCGTAATATAAATACATACACTTTCGGGTTCGGGGCAGTGATGTACCCACAGAAAGTAGGGAAGCACTGCCATAGTAAATTGGCATTGAGATTTACTTTAAATACTGAAACAAGCGAATGACTAACAGCGGTAGGAAAAAGTGTTCTGTTGTCCAGGTATTAATTCCAATCTTTGTTTAAAAAGCTTTGTCATAAAAATAGGTAAGAAAAGGAACATGAAAGGAATGTAAAACATTGTGTTCAAACCATGAGTACAATAGTAAAATGAATATACTGTATGGTGTTCCCCACCCAGTAGACAAATGAAGCTGTAATCTTACTGCATCAACAGGCCAAAACGTTCCATTATAAGCACTATCTTACAATTAAAGGTGAGGACTGACCCGTGGCCACTTCAGTTTCAGGCAAGTAGTTTGTTCTGCTATATACTGTATTTTCAAATATGAAGAACTACATGAAAGTGAGAACATAAAAGTTAAAAGTTTCATAGTCTGCAAATGGTGATTGTGAGATCAAAGTACATGGACATGCCTTATGACTCTGCAAGGAAAATGTTATGAAGGGGGTAGAAAGCAGCTACTTGCTCTGTAAAAATTCTTGAAGCATATGTGTTACTTCAATACCTGTGTTAGAAGGTAATCTGCAGTATTTCTGATTCAATTAAAATGAACAGGAAAACTTTGGAAAACAGACTGATAAAGTTGTTGAATTTAATAAATTGGGAATTTGGGAATATTACTGACAGAAACATTACATCTCAGAAATGGAAACAATAAAAAGTGTGCTAAGGTAAAGTTTGGTTGTCTATTTGTCTATCTTTTATACCAAATGAGGTAAAAAAAACCATAAAAAAAATCACTGTATTTATTTATAGCATTTTTGCATCACAGAACAGAGCAGCAGTACTATTTATAAGCAGGTCAAAACATAAATATGGGAAAATTCAAAAAATCTTATCAAAATAGCTCCCTGTTCATACTTCAAATACAAACGCTCTAAAAAGGATGCTACTTTAGTGGATTCCTAAAAGAAACTTTAGAAGGACACACTTAAATCAGGGAACATAGGTACTTACAGAAGTTAGTGTTAAGGTAAAAGAAGACAACCTAACAGACTTCTCCATCCAGGTCCACTGACTAACCAAACTTACACTGTTTGAGAACTTTTTTCATATTGACTTAAATAAGTGTAGTGACCGTACTTCACAGATAGCCATCCTTGAATGCATCCAATTTGACACGTTACCGTTCCCGCGGTCAAATGGCCTCCGAAAGACATGCGTGAATGGGCATGCCTTCACTGAAGTTTGGGCATCAGGCTGGCAACTTGGCACCATAAAAATCTACTGCCAATCATTAGTGGACCGGAGTTCTGCTGTGGCAACCCCTAACTGGGAAAAGCCGAAAAGACAAGCAACAACTGTTCTGTCACAAGGTGAATAATGAAAGGGATTACATACAGCTGTACTGTTATGTAACTTCTCCTGACCTCCTTGAGCTTTCTCAATCTGGGTTTTACATGCTGACACAGCACAGAGAATGTTCTCTTAATGGTAGCTAACGACCTCTTACTAGGAATCACATTTTTAATCTGACCATCATCCTGTTGCTCTTTTAGCTGAATTTAACACTGTAGGTCATATTATATTGATCTGCCAACTGTCACTTGTCTGGTCAGGATAAAACAGATGAGCATTTGTGGGTTCTGTTCAAGCAGCTTTATTATACACAAACACATCAGGACCTAGGCTTTGTAACCTAAACTTAAAATAAACTTATAAACAGACTGACAACCATACTCATATATGTTAATAATCTGGCTGTTCTCTCAAAATAGAGCTGCTGCCTGCACATGCTCTGTATTTATATGCAGGAGCTATATCTGAAAATGCTTCTTAAATGTACATACACACATTCTGATCTACATTCTCCCTCTTTGAGAAATAGTCCATATATGAAATGACAGTATTCAATGAAACTCAATTTACAGAAATGGTCTTTTGACAGGCAAGTATACAGAACTAACTTTTTGACATGCAATCACACAAAACTAGACATATAAAACAATTATGTCCAAGTTGCTGTGTATTTTACACTAGGTCTGGAAATACAACCTGATTGTGTAACTTAAAAGTTAGAACTGGATCTAGCAACAAGGACTGTCTTCAAGGAATGTTCAACTTTGATGACAACTGGGACATCATCAGGAACAGGAATGAATGCTGCAACATGTTCTTAGGTATGAACATTGTCAGGGTTGCTCTGAGATTTAGAGCCTGCATCACAGGTATGATGCTGCAATATCATTTCTGATACGGGAAGAAGATGTCTGCAGTTTCAGCTGTACTCTATACCCACAGATTACACTAAGTAGGATCTCGGCTCTGTACATATACCTCGCACTTTAGCAATTTGATCAAAGACTTTCACTGTTTGCATTCTTACTGTCTCTTCTTTTAATAGACGAAGAAATTGGCTTGTTCTATCATAGCTGGACTTTTGAGAGGAATGCTTTTTAAAAAGTTGGCTTTGGATGTTCTGTTGTTTTTAGCATTAAGCACCAACAGACTACAAATGAAAGGCAAGGTTGTTCTGGTTGGTCTAGATAGAAGTCTCTGAGCAGGGGAACCAAATTGATTGTCATGAGATATACTTCTGAGCCTTATTAAATTCAAGAAGATGTCAGTATTGTCATGCTTTGACCTCCCCAGTAATTGCTTTGCACTTTGTACTGGACATTCAGCAATGCTGTTTGACTGAGGATATTCAGGTCTGTTAGTAACATGGATAAAGTCCCACTATTTTGCAAATCCCTGAAACAATTGACCGATAAACTGAGAACCATTGTCAGAAATAACCTTGTGTGGTCTACCATTGGCTGAGAAATGATGTTTCATCTTAGTAATAACAGCACTGGATGTTATGTTAGGTAGAAAATCGATCTCAAACCAGTTTAAAGAAGAGTCTGCCAACACTAAGTAATGTTGAGTGTTCCTCTCAAATATGTCAGTTGCTACTGTTGACCAAGGTAGTTCAGGAATTGGGCTTAGCTGAAATGGCTCTTTTTGCAAATGTGGCTTTGTACTGTTGCACACTGAATAAGAAGAAAGTACTTTATTAATGTCTTTTGCTAGAGAAGGCCAGAATACTCGTTCTATCATCCTTCTTTTGGCTTGAATTGGAACCTGGGTGACCACAATGTGAAATCTGAATGTATTCATGTTGTAAGGAAGTAGGAACAACACCCTTTGGACCTTTGAAAATGATACCATCTTCCATCAACATCTCATCTCTGTGTGGAAACTAAGGGTGTAGTTCTGGTGGTACACAGGATTGCTTTGACGGCCATCATACATTGATGAAGAAGTTGAGCTTTTGCAAAATTGGATCAGTCTTTGTATGATCTTTTAGCTCATCAAGTCTCATGGTAGAACAATTACACACTTCCATGACATAAAAGTCAAAAATCTCTGCATCAAGCTGTTCTGTGGTATTTTTGGGCAATCTTGATAAGGTATCAGCTAGATAAAGAAGTTTATCGCTTGTATAGACCATTTTGAAATTGTACTTTTGCAATTTGAGCATCATCCTTTGTAGTCTTGCTGGAGCAGAATGCATAGGCTTCTTTAAAATAGTAACTAGAGGTTGATGGTCAGTTTCTGTCTTGATTGCTCAACCATAAATATAATCATGGAACTTCGAACATGCGAACACAATTTCCAAAAGTTCTTTCTCAATTTGAGCATACTGCATCTCAGTTTGGGTAAGAGTTCTAGATGCATAGGCAACAGTTCTGCCCTCCTGAAGAATGACTGCATCAAGACTGAACTTTGACATCATAGTATCTTAAGGAAGGCAAGTTAGCAATTTGCTGTTTGAGGTTATCAAATGCTCTTTGATGTTGTTCTAACCATGACCAGGCAACATTTTTGCATGTCAGCTCTCTTAAAGGTGCTGATAACTCACTAAAGTCAGGGATAATTTTACCCAAATACTTAACCATATGAAGAAAACGATGTAGAGCTTCAACATTGTCTGGAGCTGGCATCTCAAGAATGGCTGCTTGCCTAGAAGGATTTGGTTGTAAGCCTGTACTGGTAAACAAATGCCCTACATAAGTAACTTATGGTAGTCTGAATTTGCATTTCAGAGGATTGAGCTTTTAATTCACTTCACACGCTCTGTCCAGAACTTTCCTGAGGTTTCTGTTATGCTCTGCTTCACCATTACCTCAAACCAGTAAATCATCAACTGTTATTGCACACGGGTAGCCTGAAAAACTTTGCTCCACTGGACACTGAAAGACTTCACTGGCAGAATCTATATCTACCAAATGGGGTACTGAATGTAGTCAGTAGCGAAGCTCTGCGATCAAGCATCACTTGCCAAAATGAACTCTTTGCATCTAGGACAGAAAAAACAGTGGCATTTGGCATGAGGTTTGCAATTTCCTCGACTGTACACATAGGATGATGAGGACTTTTTAATGCCTTGTTCAAGTCTGTTGGGTCAATGCATATTCTGATTTTATCTGAATTTTTCTTATGCGCAGCTACCATGGAAGATGCACATTCAGTTGGTTCTGTGACTGGGCAAATCACACCTTGCTGCACCACTTTGTCTAACTGGACCTTGACTTTGTCCTGCATAGCTATTGGAACTCTACTTGCTGATCTGACCACTGGACTGACCTCTGGGTCTACTTTGATGGAGTTTGCCTAGCTTGTTTTCAGCATAATCTGAGAAAATAGTACCACTGAAGCTGGAACTTGGACATGTGCTTATATGATGTACTTTTTTGGTAATAGAAAGCAGTTTTATTCTCAAACTGTCTCTGAGATCTAATAATGACTGCATGGGTCTTCGGACTACATAAAATTGCAAGCTGTACCTGTTCCCAGCTAAATAGCATGAAATCATTACTGAGCCTTCAGTTTGAATCTCTTCACCTCCATAAGCAACAAGCTTTGTAGAATCTACCAAATTAAGTTGTTCGCCAGCCCTCACTTTAGCAAATGTTTCTGCTGACATTGCATTACACTTTGAACCAGTGTCTACTTTGAGCTCTGTGGGTTTACCATTGGCCAGGACACTACAAAATACATAATTTTTTGCCAAAAAATATACTGTGTTAACATTTTCACCCAACACTGATACACCATCTACTCAGAAAGTAAGGTTGCAGATCTCTATATGATCAACTTGCTTTTTTAAGTGACCTTTCTTATTAACTGAATGAGGATTACTTGATTCACAAAACATTTGAAAACGATTCCATTTTTATACTTGTGGCATTACTGACCTAATGCTAAGCACTTCTCTCTTTTAGACTCATGGTTGGCACCACAATCATGTCAGTTAAAAATAAGACTTAACTTGTGTTTTGCTGATTCACTCTTATGCTGTACTGAGCATGCTACTTTCACTGAGCTAGTCTTGGAACTTGCTGGAAAGTGCTGGGTTTTTGTTGCCACATCCGCAGGGGTTGTTGCTGCCATGTGCTTAGGCCTGCTTCTGCTTGCCACATGTTGCATGCTGTCTACGTTAGGCTGCTGAAACCATGCTTTTATCACTTGTAAGCATACTTGTGTGCCTTTCTGTGAGCTCATGGATTTGACAAATCTCTATGGCTCTGTTCTTTGACATTAAATCACTGTCACAAAGCAATTTTTTTCTCACTGCAGCATTATTAACACTACACACAAGCCTGTCCTTTATTAACTCATCTTTCAAGTCACCAAATCTGCATGTTTTGGCTTTGTTATCAATTCAGTGTTATAAGCTGCAAAAGATTCACCTGGCTTTTGGTCTCTTGTATAAAATAAGTGCCTCTCTAATGTAACATTTGTCTTGGGGTTGGAAATTTCTCTAAATTTACATTTTAAGCTTTTGGAATCTTCCCTTGATTCAGCCAGTACCACAATATGACAGTTTGCCCCTTCTGATGCATATATTTCTGGTGCATACACAAATGAATGCTCTCTCTCTCTCAATAGCCTCAGTTAAGCAAAATGAATGCTCTTGTACATGCGCCTTTGTCAGAAAAAGCTGCTTGTATGAAAATATCATATTCCTGCTCAAATACTCCCCAATTCTCTGCTGTATTATGATCAAACACAAGTGGACTTGGTCTGAAAAATGGATCTGCCATATTAACACATAGTATTGAAGATGCTTGAAATGATGTATGAACATACACACATAAATATATATGCCTGGACTTTATGCCAGTACTTGTAATTATGCCCAATAGCACAACAAACTCTAAAAATACTGTACTTTACCAAATATGTCTCCATAGCACAAGAACACTATGAAATCACTGTACTTTGTGAATAAACTGCACACACCAGAAGAAGCTCAGAGTAAGAAACACTTCGACATTAATGCACTTTTCAAATAAACTGTACGCATTAGAAGAAATCTTCAAAATGGCTGTACTTTGTAAAATTACTCTGTACAGTGTAAGAAACACTTTGAAATGGTGGCTGTCTGCAAATAAATGCACATAGCTAATAAACTTTTTGAAATGGCTGTACTTTGACTGCACTTTGCAATATAACTGTATTTTGCACATAGCAAACTCTTTGAAATAATTGCACCATAATAAAGCCACACTCTGCAAACACTTTGCATACTCTAAGATACTTTGAACAACTCTAGTTATTCTTTGAATGACTTTGGCCAATGTGAAATAGCAGTTTGCCCCTAACACAGTCTTTTACTAGAAAACATACAGTTACCTTGCTCTTCAAGCTTAATTTGCCCTTTTGTTGTACTCGTTATGCCCTTTTTAATCTCTTATTATGCTCTTTGCACTTTTCTCTTGCCCATCTTACTTTAAACATGCTCTTTATGCAAGTCAAAGGTAATTCTGAGCCCCATATGAATAGTTTTGGTAATTTTATCAAATATAGTGGTTTTAAACATTTTGTTTAATTAATAGTGCAGTTTGTGTATTTTGTTTGCTTAATGATATGTTTTTGTGCAAGTCATTTTTGTTTCATTTTCTTTGCCAAATAAATCTTCTACTCAGTTTTCTTTACCTTTATCTCATTTCTGTCCCTTTTTCATTTGTCTGTACTTCATTTCACTCAACCTGTTTAGTCTGCTTTCACCTTCAACTCTGCACCTCATGGCTTGTAAAAGAAGTTCTTCTAATCCCAGTTCTGACACCATGTCGCTCGTCTGGTCAGGATAAAATGGACAAACATTTGTGGGTTCTGTTCAAGCAGTTTTATTACACACAAGCACATCAGGAATTAGGCTATATAATTTAAACTTAAATAAACTTATAAACAGACTGACTACCACACTCATACATTTTAACACTGTGGCTGTTCTCTCGAAATGACACTGCTGAGTGTACATGCTCTGTATTTATATGCACGTGCTACATCTGGAAATGCTTCTTAAAGGTACATACACACGCTCTGATCTACACTATTTATGGGCTCAACAATAGACACATAATGTTGACTTTCATCTACAGTGAATGAAGAGTTCAGTTCATACATACTGGGATGCACTCAGTGAGTTGTCTTAGGTGTGAATTTACCTGGCATCTACTCACTTGAGAGTGGGATAATTTACCTGGTAGCTACTCACTTGAGTGTGGGGTAATTTACTTAGCAGCTACTCACCTGAATGTGGGATAATTTACCTGGCAGCTACTCACTTGATTGTGGGGTAATTTACTTAGCAGCTACTCACCTGAATGTGGGATAATTTACCTGGCAGCTACTCACTTGAGAGTGGGGTAATTTTCCTGGGAGCTACTCACTTGAGTGTAGGGTAATTTACCTGGTACCAAACTCCATTTTCTTTCTCAAAACACAAATAAAATAATACCACAGCCCAAAGTTCGAGATAAATGGATGGTCCTTTATTCACATTTCTGTTCTCAGCTGTAAGACTGACAATCCTGTGTTGTTTAAAATATCCCCTATATTATAGGACCATCCATTTTTCTCGAACTTTGGGCTCTGGTATTATTTTATTCGCAATTTACCTGGTAGCTACTCACTTGAGTGTGTGGTAATTTACCTGGTAGCTACTCACTTGGGTGTGGGGTAATTTACCTGGTAGCTACTCACTTGAGTGTGGGGTAATTTACCTGGTAGCTACTCATCTGAGTGTGGGGTAAATCACTTGGGAGGTACTCACTTGAATGTGGGAAAATTTACCTGATAGTTACTCACTTGAGTGTGGGTTAATTTATCTGATAGTCACTCACTTGAGTGTAAGGTAATTTACCTGGGAGCTACTCACTTGAGTGTGGCTGCTACAGTATTTATTTGATCCATAATCATTTTATTACTCTCAGCAAACATGCCACCATTAAAGTATGTCATTCAAGGAAATTCATTACCACTGTTACACTGACAATTCTCTGAGATACACGAGTATGACTTCATCACTCCAGGAAAATGTCTGGAAGATATTCAGTCTTTTGATGGATTTAAGTTGTTTCAAGCCCAGTCCATGTAAAAAACTGATTTACTTTTGTCCCATTGTATTTCTTTCTTTACCAGCACTTCTTTCTCTTTTCATCTTTTATGCCAGCAATAGATTGAAATTTATACCTGGTGTGCAAAATCTAAGAATGGCATTTGATAACTGACTGACACTTGACAGTTAATAGTCATCGAGTCATCTTACTACCATATATCTTTGAGGACAAACTTAATGCCACCTGCAGACCTTGCTGCAGCTTGCCACAGTTACGTATGTCATAAGCTTACCTGACATACCTTCCATGGATGCAGAACTCCATGATTACTTCTGCCAGATGGGAAGCTGCTCTGCAAAAGTAGCACAACTAAGACTTACACCATATGAAGACTGCTGCACAGATGGTATTAAAGATTTTGGATTAGGGTTCTGCCTTAATGTACCCAGGCTTTATGTGTACTAACCATGAGTTCACACTACCTTGCTGATATGTACAAATTATTTGTACTTAGTGATTTATCATGTAGGTTCATAGATTTAGTTGACAAGCATATTCCTATTACACTTCAGCAAACTTAATTACTATAATTCCATGTTGATATTTTCTACTTTTCATATACATATCAAGGATGTTTGTGAAGGTTGTTAAGGACTGGCTTTTTTGATTGGAAGAAAAATTTTATTCCATAAGCTCTGAAGGCAAGAATGCACATGCCACATTTTTTCGATTACAAATATTTATTTTTAGTATAAGATTCCCTGATCTGGGGTTAGTTCCCCTAGCAGCGTGTCCTTGATGCAGACTTTCAAATAGAAGTAGCTCAGATATTGCCTTATATACAAGCAGAGATCACCTGTTAATAATCTGCATATAACTCAATATAACGACATCTTATAAAGCCATTTAGTCTTATTGCTTTTGTAATAAAGAATTTTACTTTTTTGAGTTCTTTCTTGCGACTTAATCAAAGACTTAAAAATGCAGCAAATCTAATGATTTATCATATCCTGTATTCAACATCCAACATTAATTTCACTCCTGTGTACTCTGATCTCGCCCCTAGCATGTGTAATAAGCATGGTTTGGGGGTTCAGTGGGATTACAACCTGTATTTTAAAGTAAGATTAACTGCATGATGCTTCTACAAGTTGGAGTTCACATGAATCAGTATCATACAGACTTCTGTGAGGTGATCTCTGTTTTGTATACAGGGCATCCATGTACCCTGTTTTGATGAACTTTTTGCATATCTGCAAAGCAAATAGCATCAGAAATACTTGAACAAAAGACCTAAATTTTGCTTCCAACATCAATAGGACACGTTGGAGAGACTGTTGTTTCTCAGAGACTTTCCATTCTCGGGAAAAGGGTCCACATTCATTAGAAGCAGAGTTCCTCCCTAACACTATCTGAGAAAAACTTGGACTGATGGTTTGGTAACTGGAAGTTCTCTCCTGGTCTGGCATCTGTATTTCAGATGAACAGAGGCAGTCAGTAATTCACCTCTTAAATAAATAAAACGTATGGGTCTCATTCGGATTGTACACCTATGCTTATAAGGGCTCTAATGGTTGTTAGTCTAGTATACATATGCTGGCCTATGAACTTGCCATATTAATCTTTAGGCTTCAACATCTAAATTTGCCTTTAATCTGCTTCCCAACTTTACTTCATTTTAAGTACTACTCCACCTTTTAAATCTCTCAAGGCTCTAAATACCTTATAAATTAGCCCTTTATTAATCAGCAAATCAATACATGCTTCCTTTAACAAGAACATCAAACCTGGGAGAATTCTTTCCAGAACAACACGTCCATATCCTGAGCAGTACTAAACATTCCCTCATGTTCTAACCAAGTGACATTGTGCAAACCAAATTTTTGTCAGCATTTAGAACACAACTTCTTATTTGTTTCCAGTAAATTGAAGTAACATTGCTCTCCTTCACCAGCCTTAAATCCTTTACACCCAGGAAACCTGTTTGTGTGCCCAATATGCAAAAGTAGATATAACCACACCTTAATCTCATTTTTACCGAAAACTTGTCTTAAGGTCCCCAACACCTGTTTCCATACATACAAGTGTTCTTTTCTCTTCCCAAATTAAAACCAAAAAGCTATTCCATCTAACTTGTCTTTAATCCTACTCATTAAATTAGGTATTTCCTCTTTGCTGAGAAATAACTCATCTGTAGTCAATATAGTATTTTTATTTGCACAGTTACATGGTGTAAGCAGAGATCTATAACTCTCAACCCATCTATATATCACAATGTCTAATTTGTTTCATGATACTCTTAAGTTTTCTACTATGCTAAAAAGTCTATAGTTGGGTTTTCAATAGACTTTAAAAATGAGGCAAGATATCTATTAGAAAATACATTTTGTAAAGTATATAGCAATAAGGGTAATGTAAAAATGAAAACAAAAACATGGTAGGATAAGGGGAGTAGCCATAAACTATAAACCATCAAGAAAACTGAAGTGTAAGTTTGTGTTTTTATGGGAATATCTCATTTTAAGTATGAGCAGGGAAATCCATACAAGATTTGTCTAATAACACATAGATTCATAACCTTTTTTTTCTCATTTTTGCACAAGTGATTGGGGAATCACATCAACAGTGACCATCACCTAGAACCAATGTTCACACGACTGTCTAATAATATACACGATCAAGTGATAAAAAAGTATTTTTAGGAGATGGAAAAAGGTTGGTGTGAGTCTTTGACCAAAGATTTCATTGAAACAAAGGACAAAGGTATCTGTAAATTACATTCGAAAGGAGCATGATCCAAAAACACAATGGGTTGCATACTATTAAGTAGAAATCAAATATAAACTGAAAATCTCATTTGCTAGTAGATTAACAAATAAGCAAACAAATGTGTAAGCTCTGTGGAAATAAACATTTTTACGATACTAGAAATTGATTTATAGTTCCTAGAATAGTATGTGCATTTCAAAGCTCCATTCACAACATTAGTGGCATCCATTAATCCAGTAGTTTTAGTACAGACTATACACACACACACATATATATATATATATATATATATATATATATATATATATATATATATATATATATATATCTCTATATATATGTATATATATCTATATATATATATATATATATATATATATATATATATATATATATATATATTGCTCATCTTGGGACCATCTTAGCCAAAGGATAAACCCTTCCATCTCTAGAGCTTCTTACTGTATTCTAGTCAACAATAAGAATCACTGTAAGTCTATGTTGTATTTGACACAAGCCTATTAGTTATTCATACATTTTGCATGATACTTGTTTAGCTATGGTGTACTGCAAATGAATATGCAACATTTTGCTGCACCAGAATCCCTACGGCTAGAACAGGATTGGTGTGTGTATGTTTTTGTGTGTGTGTGTGTGTGTGTGTGTGTGTGTGTGTGTGTGTGTGTGTGTGTGTGTGTGTGTGTGTCTGTGTGTGTGTGTCTGTGTGTGTGTGTGCGTGTGTGTGTGTGTGTGTGTGTGTGTGTGTGTGTGTGTGTGTGTGTGTGTGTGTGTGTGTTTTCTTCATTTTTTGTAAGTGAGTGTTATGTTGTTATTACCAGAAAGTTCAACAATGAAATCAGAATGATTCTGAGACTTCTAATAAGAAGATTAGGTACAAAAGAAACTCTAGAATGCCATTCTGCCATCAATTATTCCACTGTACTCCAGCCCTGAATCATAAGCCAACTTAATGCCATTCTCAGCAGATGAGGTGCATGCTTCATATGATAAGCAGCAAGAGAAATGTTGCCTTTGTTGCCAAAATAAAAAATATTTTTTTACTTGTAGTATAATAAGGATTTAATGACTATATATTGTAAACATTAACAAAGACTACACAAGTAATAGTCAAACAGTTCCAAAACTGAAAGTGGCTATACTGCCAGACTGTCATCATCATCATCATCATCATCATCATCATCAACCCCCCCCCCTTTTCACATGTTGAATGTCACCATCTCACTTGATTTAATCCCTCACTCCTGCTTTCTTCTACACTCATACCTGACTGATATTGTCAGCCACAATCCATCTACCTCTTTGCTGGATGTCCTCATTTCCTTTTACTTTCTTCCTGTCTGACCCAAATCATCTTCACCAGATTGCCTTCTGTTTTTCTGCACATGTGCCCAAAGCACAGTAATCTGTTCTCTTTGATCTTTTCTGCAGTTGGAGCTACTTTGGCTTCTGCTCTTATGTCCTCATTTCTTCTTCTGTTCCACAGTGTGCATCCTACCACCCTTCTCAGAAACCTAATTTAGGCCACCTCTAGCTTTCTCATCTGCTCTTCCTTTACTGTCCATGTTTCTGTACCACACAGTTGTACTGATCACACAACTGTTTTATACATCTTACTTTTCAGCTTCTTTGGCATTCTTCTGTCATACGTTACACCTGACACTGTATGCCAGTTGGCTGCAGCTCCTGATTCTAGCTTTGACCTCTTTATTCAGACTTCCTTTCTCCGCAACCATCCCTCCCAGATGCTTAAAGCTATTAACCTGTTCATCTATCTTCCCTTCTGTATCATTTCTCAGTTTCTTCTGATTTCCCCATTTTGCTGCCATTACCGCAGCCTTATCTGTAGTCAGTTGCATCCCACGTGCCTTCAGTTTTACATTCCGTTCCCCTATCCTTTACTGAAGTTCTTGCTCAGAGTCTGCCTGTAATGCCACATCATCTGCATACAGCAACTTTGTTGATCTGTCCCCTCTGACCTGTTTGCTAATGTAGTCCATCCCCAGTATGAACAGCAGTGGGCTCAGAGATGAACCCTGATACACACCTGCTTCTACAGGGTACCCCTCTGTGAGACCAACCACTGTTTGTACTTGAGTCACTGGGTCCTTGTACATAGCTTGCACTAATTCTACCAGTGTTTCTGGGACTTTGAACTACCACAGGACTGTCCAAATTAGCTTCTTGGGACCTTTGCAATATGCTTTATCCAAGTCTAGGAATGCCCAGTTGGTCTCATTCTTCATCTCTAACGTCTTCTTGGCTAGTTGTCTCACTGTAAGCATTGGGTCAGTTGTGTTGCATCCTGATCAGAATCTGAACTGTGAACCTCCCATCTTACTTTCTACTACTTTATGTATCCATTTATCAATCAGCCTCTCCAGAACTTTCATAAAATGTGACAGGAGTTTGATGCTTCTGTACTGCCCACAGATGTGGATGCCCCCTTTGTTCTTGTATACTTTCACAAGTATTATTCACCAGTCATCTGGGGTACACCTGTCTCTCCACACTGCTATGAAAACTCTCAGGAGGTATTTCTCCCTCCACTAGCTCACCCAGCATCTTTATCATACCTGCTGTGACTGCCATCTGAACCTGCTGCTTTCCCTAATTTCATTTTCGTCAGTGCTGTTCTTACTTCTTTTATGGTGAGCTCCTCTCCTTCTTTCATCACAGTCTGTGTCTGGGGTAGTACAACTTCTGAATGGTTTTCATCATGCAGAAACTGCTGGAAGTACTCGTACCATCTGTCTTTGATGTCCTGTGGACTGTTGAGTATGTTGTGCTGGCATCCATTACAAAGGGTGTCTGACTATCTTCTTTATCTTTCTCTTTACTTTGCAATCTGATATAGTTTCTTTGTACCACCTACCTAGTCACTTTCCAGAAGCTGGTAGAGTTCTCTGATACTATTGCGGCTCCTTCCTTATCCTCTTTGTAAGCTAACCAGTATTCCTTCTTATCTCGGTCCATCTTTTCTATCCCCCACTTTTTGCTGCACTCCTTCTTCCTTTTGATGACTTCCTGGACTTCTGCATTCCACCACCAGCTTTCCTTGTGCCTCTTATTTCCATACCTGGCTCAGCCACATATTTGTTTTGTAAAACTCACACATGCTGTTTTGAGGCACTGCCATTCTTCATCAGCTCCACCTATTTCTTCCTCTTCTTGTAGTTCTAGAGCCCTGAGTAATTCTTGAACTGTTGTAATTTCTCTTCAGTCAACTTCCAGGTCTTCAGCCTGGTCTCTGTTGACCTTAGAGCTTTCTCTGATCATTGCCTGCAGCTGATTGTGGCAACCAGTGGTTTATGCTGGGGGCCATCTGTTTTAGTGGGGATGACTTTGCAATCAGTGATTCTACGTCAGTGCTCTTTCCTTACTAGGAGGAAGTCTACCTGAGTTGCATGTTGACCCCTCTTGTACATGATCATGTGACTGTTTCCCTTTCTGAACCATGTGTTGGCTACTATCAAGCCATTTGACAGACAGAAGTCTAGAATGGCCTCTCCTTCTTTACTTCTGCTGTCTTGCCTACGTGGACCCAAGCAGTCCTCATATCATGTTCTGTGCATCCACATATGTGCATTCAAGTCAACCATTATCAACACCAATTGCTCTTGCCTTGCTTTATCTAGTAAGTCCTGGAACTGCTGTATGTATGCACTGTTTTCTCACTAGCACAACACTGTTGTGGAACGTAGGCTGGGATTTTGAATACTGCTCTATCGTTACACTGGAGTCGGATTGCCATGAGTCTGTCACTATTTCTGATGATATCCCTAACTGCCTTCTGAAGCCTCTCTTTCACCACAATTCCCACACCATGTCTAGCCTGTCCTCCTCCTGAGTAGTAGACTTTGGATCCCATGCCAAATATCTTTGCTGCACTGCCCTTCCATATTTTCTCCTGGATACAGAGGATGCCCAGCCTCTTCTTACCATCATGTCATCCTTTTCCAAAGCTATGCCCTGACAGTGAACCTACATTGACTGTAGCAATCTTTAGTTCATGTCTGGCAGGTTGATTGGATTGACACTCAGCTTTCACTCAACAGAGCTATCCCAGATAACCCAGGCTGGGCAACTGAATGCCAGCTGGCCAGTAGCTTATTGACCCAGGGTTGCTGGGCTTTATGGTGTGCACACACTATGACCAATAGGGGCACATACACCCCTACCACAGTTAGCATGGGTCCCTGGCATAAGTTGGAGTGGACTGGGTCCTCAACCTACTTGTCTTTGGCAAATACCATGCCCATTTGGTGACATTAGTTAACATGACTGAATCACCTAGAGCCACATTTTACACTGTCAAGTGGCTAGCCTTGCCACAGTATGCAATCTGTGATTCATGTTCTCCTATCTTGAGGATACTGTGCACTACAGCAGCTATCCAAAATGGTTGGTCTATACAACTCTTCGCCATATAGGGCAGCTCTGTGCTGCTACCCACAGTACAATTCATTGGAGAGTTTAAGATGAAAACACTCAGCATGTTTTTTGAAGGTGGAACGAACCCCATAGAGACAAAGGGAGAACATGCATACTCCAAATAGGCATTGCCCAGAGGTCGCAATCAAACTTTCTGCATGGGAGACAAAGACCTTAACCATTATGCCATCTGCCAGACTGTAACCATTAAAAATCCTGAGATATGTTGGCTATATCAGTGACCATATGCTAGTTCCCTTAAAGGAATTTTGCAAAAAAAAAAAAAACAAAAATCAGAGCATATTGATATAATACTTAAGTAGAAAATGCATTGAAAAATGTCTTTCTATGCCAAAGGATTTTACTGCATCTCATACTTGATTCATGAGCTAACACATGCTGTTGACAGTAGATTAGGCTGTACACCTCACACTATATGCAGTAATGGAAATCCTGACTTGCCTAGTAATATACAAATTATTATTATTGTTATGTTCTTGCTTCTGGTCTAATGACTTAATGCACATAATTTTACTTACCAGTATCACCTTGGCCTTGTAAGCAATGTTTAACTAGCCTTCAGATAGAAACCAAATATATTGCCAGATTGTTGCAACGAAAGCTACATATAATAGACCTTACTTAAATGAGGAGAAGAAGGTATCTGGTGTATGATATTTTCTGTTCAATATGGTATCTCTAAAATTTGTTACAGTGCTCAGGGCAATATTGCAGGTTGCAGACTGGACAGTAGTATAATGTGCCTAATGTCTCCCTCCTGGCTTCCTATTGTGAGGCCCTGGCAGAGCATATGCCACTTTCTTTTGTTGGGTTGTTTTGGAGACAGAAATGGTGTGATGTTCCTGGTGAGATTGTGAATTTGCTGTATAAGCTTTACTATAAACTTATAGTAGCTGTATTTATCTGCTTTGGTTTGGGTAAATTAGACATAAGTTACAGCTACTGTATGCCCACTAGGTAAAAAGCAGCTTTGTTATTTTTGTTAGTATCGGTCACTCTCTTCCAGTACCCCCATTTTAGTGTTGTATATGACAAAAGCATCTGATTTTATGCTTTTTTCCACATGATATAATTTGGACTCTGTGTACAGTAGTAAGAATATGCAAAATCTGTTGTGCTTTGGACCTGGCAAGAATCTCATATTGAGGCAATCTGAAGCCACATAACTAAGTAGTGTCACCAACACTTAAATGTGCCTCTCAGAATTGTGGTGACATACACAATCTAGTTACAGCTGGTGTTCTACAAAATTCTGTTTTCCAGGCTGTGCAGATGATGCATAAATTCAGGCCTAGACTAAAACCTGCCTATAGATCACACATAGCCCTTCCCAGCTAATGAACCCAACAAATATATCACCATATCTTCCATGGTTAGCCTTGCCGAGGGCTGCTCACACTGTGTATAACTGTTCTGACCAATTATTCCAGGCAGAGACTCAAATACTGTCCTGGGCTACATCCACTGACCTCACAGGATTTAGTAATGAACCTAGATCTTTTTGGGAGTGAGTCAATAAATCAGTGTCAATTTTTGGTGACTGACATTTCAGTGAAAATATTTTGCCAAAAGCATTTTTACTGATAGTTGGGGGTTCCTTTTTCTCCACTGTTGTGTGACTTTGGAGAAGGTACATTTAAGTTCTCAGTGATGTTTGTAGTGTTCCACAACATGAGGGATGCTGGGGAGTTGCCTACTGATAAAAAATGATTTACTCTGAGTTTCACCAAAAGTGCTTCTAGTGTTGTTTTCAGAATTGTTGTCATCTGTGAAAGTAGTGTTGAATTATAGACATGAGTCTGATTTTTTTACTGATATGTATTGTTTAAACCCAAACTGACCTTTTACTCAGTCAGTCCCAAACAACAGGAGACTAATTAAATATGAGTAGGGATTTGTCCACTATCGGTTTATTTCAACACAGAATAAGTGAGACAAGGTTTTGATTGAAGTAATTATCAAAAAAAAAATCTGGAAACTGTAAAATGGGCAGGATGTCTGTGATAGTGTGATGTTAATGACAGGGCTGCCAGTGAATGATACAGCCTCTGTCTATTTGTGGGACTTATATCATATGATGTTTTGAGTGACCTCCCTGTTCATTTTCAAGGGAACTATTTATGTAGCTGACATGTCCCTCTTTTGAAATCCAAGCCCCTTGTCTCCTTCCCCACCTATGTGTTTGGCAGAGTCCAGCCTACACTAACTTCTGTCTCTCCCGACTGTACTGGAACATGGAGAGACCTGTGTTGTCATATATGTGTGCTTCTTTTGCTCTGTATATATTGCTGAGCCCTATCTTATATGCACTCATGCACTGTCAGTGTGAGATGATTCACTCAGTGACATAAAAGATGACAGTTCAGTAGAGTCACTATCAGCAAATATCTTCACCATTACTCCAGAAGCAGTTATTTTTTCCTTGAACATTTTTAGATCGAAAATTACAGACTTAACACATTGACACTAAATCAGTTGGTACAGTCCCAGCTCCTCCAGGACTCTCAGTGAAGACACTACCTGCATAGCTCATTCCCATTACATAAAATGCGTCTCCTTCACTGTGGGTAATAGACCTCCTTCAATCACTGGAATTCATACCATTCAATGTTTTACTGCAAGAAATCTGGACAAAGTCTGACAAAATGGGAGAAAGGCCCAAAAATAGGAACAGATTTTCCTACAAACTTAGAAAGTTGGTAGAGCAACAGGGTTTCTGTTAACATAAATTTTCTGAAATATATGAAGTCTGAAACTCAAATGTATGTTATTATTTGCTGACTTCAGTCCTCAGATTATCCCAGTGATTTGCCTGAAAACCACACATTTTATGAGAAACATTCCAAAAATATGAGACAAAAATCTGGACATTCTGTAAAACTGTGGACAGTTGAGAGGTATGCTAGGAATCTTGCAGAAAAATGGGACACATTTGCTTGTTAATAGCATGTGACATCCTAGTCAGAAACAAGAAGAACAAAATTCAGTAGCATACCGTCTACTCAGAGGTGATCTGTGCCTGACGTACAAGGCCATGTCCAATCAGGAATTGATGGACATGCTCCACCTCAAAAAATCCAAATCCATCAGAACCATGAGAGCTAAAGATTTGAACCTCAGCACAAATATGAATAGGACATGCTGGAGGGACAGATTCATAACTCAGAGGCTTCCCATATTCTGGAACAGAATCCCAGTTCATGTTAGGCAGAGCCTCTCACTTACTCTCTTCAAGAGAAATCTTGAGGAGTGGATGGGAGATCGTAGGTTTACCCCAGGGGTCATCTCTGTGTTACTAGTAGACAGAGGCACAGTAAACTAATTCTATTATGTAAGGGGGTCTTCACTGTGTCACTACTAGACAGAGGCACAGTATTCTAAATCTATTCTGTACACTTTTGTACCATTACATGGGGTGGCGAAAGCCACATCACTATGGCTAATATTATAAATGCCCCAGGGCAGATAGCCTAGTACCAAACTATGAAACTATAAACTATGAAAAACACTGCCTTCACTTCCCCACCACAGGATATTGATGGATATTGATGTTATTCTCATCTCATTAACCTAAGGTCACAAAGAGCAATGACTTTGAGGTCTGCAGCAACAGCATAGGAAAGAGTTATCTTACAAATGAATGAATGAATAAACAAATAAATAAATAAATAAACAAACATTCTCCGGGATTCATGAAGCTTGCGCCAGGCATAGGCGTAGTATCGGCGATCTAATGCCAAATATGGCCACCAAGCAATTCAGGTACGAGCTGTTTCCACGTGCACTACCAACGTACACCACAGCTGCGCAGCTTCTGGTGCATGCATGCTAATTACCCCATGTGCAGCAGTGTAGCATGCAAATGAAGGTATATAGCGATTCATGAAGTGGTGCAGGCATAGCGTAAGCATGCAGAAATGTAAACCAAAAAAAACAGTTTACATTTTTTCAAACATAAAATCGGAGCCATGACAGCAGACCAAACTCACGTATTATAATGTTAATATATGCCAATGGCTAAATATATAGCCACTGGCATAAAAAAAAAAACATGCACAACACATAAAAAAGAACATTTAATGTCATGGCCACACTAACTCAAAGTAAAATAGCAGTGCATCGGTGCACAAACAAAATCACAATGAAAATGTATTTATATGTAATAAAACTGCAACGTAACACATTTCATGAATTCCCCATAACAGTCAATGGCACGCATGCTACATCACAACCATAGTGTAAGGGTTGCTAAGGGTCTGTGACAGTGTTCTGAATGGTAACTAGGAATTAGTAGTCAATGTTATGCAAATGAGACAAGTAATACTAAATCGCAAAATCCCCGCCGGCGTAAGGATGTACCTCACAGCGTAGCAGTACAACACCGAGGTGTGGCCTGGCGATAAAGATGACATCAACAGACCATTGCTAATCCGGGTTGCCTGTTGCTAAGCAAAGCCGTAGGATAGGGGTGTAGAAGTAGCCATAGCTTTGCTTAGCTGAGAGCACACAAGGTAACCGAAAGTGCATGTGAACGTGGATGAAAATGTGCTCGAAACCCGGTAAATGGCTGTGCGCGGCACGCACCACAGCTGAAACAGGAAGGATATGGGAAGACAATAAGGAAATGCTGTAGCATGGTAATTGGAGTACAAATGAGTAATTAACACCTAGGAACTCATAGTGCACCATTGACAACAGCTAACAAGGCTGCTAGCAGCTACCTGCAGAACAGGAAAGGGGAGGTGCCTTACTGCAAAGAAAAGAGAACTGTCACAGCAGAACAAAGCAAACTTGCAGTAGATCAGCTACATAACACATTTCACTATACAATCCTGGGTTGGGAAAGTACAAAACAAGAAAGCAGGCAGCTGGATGCTTGCCTGACAATGGGAGGGGAATCGGGTTGGAAAGTGAAGTAAAGGGCAATAGATGAATTACGGCAGCCAAGCGTAAGTCAACACCAAAGGCTCCACAATAGCAGTACCTGCTGTAAAACCCATAGTTAATATACCCTGCAGCTGGAATTGCACATACACACCCAATTGCACCAGCAGCATCCGTTGCACAATATTTTAAAGTGAGAAAGCACCTCACACACACTTGTGTATTCCCAGACACTCTGCACCATTGATGTATACAGACAGGGAACTTTTAATATGTACATGTTAGGGGCTGCCATAGCTTTGATTCACCAGCATGTGTTGGAGACTGACGGTGGTGTGGAGGATGATGCTGACAAACATCTCAGGCACTGGAGGAGGAGAAGAGTGTTCAGACCCAGATTAACCTGCCAGGGGCTACATAATCTGGAGATAGTACAGCATTACAGGGTGGACAGGGACACTATACAGCAACCTGTTGAGCTGTGCCGGCCATGCCTCAGAGCCAGAAATAACAGAGGGGAACCCATGCCAGTGGACACAAAGGTATGTGTAAGCTTGAAAAATACTAGCCACAGGTACCTTTCAAAGGCCAACTGGGGATATCATGGGGAATTTCACAGGCATCAGCATCCAGGGTACTCCACCAGTTCCTGGATGCCATGTTACCACATCCCAATGAACACATATACTTCCCCTGAATGCAGGAGTAGTTGGCCAGCAATATGCATCTCTTCCACCGAGTGGCAGACTACCTGGAGGTACTAGGTGCAATAGACTGCATGCACATACACATCAAGACACCACCCGGTGAGCAGGGCAGGTGCTACATAAACCGCAAGAGATAGCCCTCCATCAACAGCAGATCGTGTGCAATCATGGATTTGTGTGCTGGCAGCCCTGGAAGCTATCACGACTCCCACATCTGGCATGCCTCACAGCTGTATCAGGTATTTGCCTGGGGGGACATCCCATATGGCCACCTGGTGGGGGATGCTGGCTATGCACTGGAACCGTGGATGATGACTCCCATCAGAAATGCACACACACCCATGCAAGAATGCCATAATGAGGAACACGCAGAAACCAGAATCATTATAGAGCGTGTGTTTGGGATGCTGTAATCATGGTTCCGTTGCTTGGACATATCTGGTGGAGCCTTGCAGTACTCTCCAGGCATGTGTGCCCACATCTTCATAGTATGTGCCATGCTACACAATATGATCCTGTGGAAACAGCTGCAGCAGGGACAGAATGGTGAAGGCCCCCACAGCCCACCGCCATTGCAAAGGACCCCACAGGCACCGAGGGACTCAGACCACGAACACCCTGTGCCAGCCCCAGTAGGCAGACTGAGGTGTGCCCAGTATGCCCATGCCTTGGCAAAGCGGGAACATATAGCACACACACTGACAGTGTAGGCACCTATGGACTGCCACCATTCTCCATCTGCACACACAGCAAACATGGATGGCACACACACATGACCACCTGTAAATTGTCATGTATAAGTGGTCTACTGTGTGCATCCTACATAGGCAGCCCTCAGCTATTGTACACACAACTGCCATTGGCACAAGGTAAGTCAATACCTGAACAGTAAATTAAGCTATCAGCATGTGTCGATACTGTATGTATAGGTTCATAGGTACATAGGTAGGTACATGCCTAACTGCCCAAGGCCATTCATAAGCATAGCCAAAATGAGTCTGCTGTTGTCACCCTATTGATTAACTAACTGTCCCTCTGTAGAGCAGAGCCAATTGCGGGATCCCTGGGGTGTATCCACTGTTCCCCACCCACTCTGCAAGGATTCCCTGGAGTGATAGTGAGGGGATCTGTATAATGTAATCAGAGATATAGTTCCAAATCATGGGGAGTACCCGTGACAGGAATCTGTCACTCCAGCATCTTCCAGTTATGGTTGTGGTAAGGTGTAGCTCATTGCAGTGTGTGGCTCACTGTGACATGGATTCCCATAGGTGGAGCATATCCATTAAGCCTGACTTGGACATGACTTTGTTGGCCAGCAAATATCATCTCTGAGTAAATGAGATGCCACTGAGTAATGCAAGAGTTTATGCAGTCTGGTAGCATAGGACACATGTCTGAGGGCATTATCCCTCTTTGTGAGGTACATTCGTGGCCCTTCCAGCTGTTAGATGTGTCTTCTGAGGTACATCCAAAATGGGTTATCATACTCGATGATGGGATTGATGACTGATGAGTAAAGGGGCACAATAATTTAAGTCTGTTTAGATGTGAACCCTTAAGTAATCAGATGGCCTACATAGACAGATGTCCTAACTACTTCGCAGATATGACTGTCAAAGGAGAGATTACTAAGTAATGTAGTCCCCACATACCCATTAAGTCATCTGAATTATAGTGTCTGCCACTCATGTGTTAATATGTGTGTGTGTGTAGTTTCCCAAAATGGAATGACCATGTAGTATGTTGCCTTTAGCTGAAGGCCATCACTCTGACACCCCGTGTTGGTCTATGTGAGGCCCCTTGAAGGATGTCTGTGACAGCTGGACTGTCAGTTATGGCTCCCAGTCTGCAGTAATCACCAAACATGGCCTGCTGTAGTCCACCTGTGTTAGCCCGTACCTCTGAGAAATATATGGCAAACAGTAGGGGTCCCAGGACTGAGTCCTGTTCGACACCAGTAATGACTGGTCAAGAGTTGGACCTGGAGGCTGCTAGGCTTAACATGTGGGTTGTGTGTGTAAGCCTGTTGGCAAACCAACGTGTGATGTATGGGTGTATGTACTGGCTGGTACATACATGGAAATAATACCTGAGTGAGGAATGGTGTCAAAACCCTTGGCGAGGTCCAGGTAGTATGTGTGAACTACCACACCCCACACCTAAAGTCTAGGTGACTGTAAGATGTCAAACTGGTTCAGTAGGCATGATCTGCACTCAATCAAGCTGACCTGGATTGGGTCAAATGTCTGGAGGTTACCATTGTCTATGTTAATGAGTGCCATGAGGATGCACTCCATAGCCATGCAGATCAGGCTACTCAGGCTTATGGGGTGGTAGTTACCATGGTCAGTTGTGTCACCACCTTGGTGGAGTGGAATAGCTGTTGCCATGTGCCAGTGAATGGCCATGTAGCCTGTGCAGAGGCTGATGTTGAATTGCTATATTAGGCGAGGGGGTCACTTTGTCTTGTAGTGTCTGCAGGATGCAGCCTGGGACACCATCTGCCTCCACTGACACTCTGTCATGCCATTTGAAAGGACCATTACCACCTGTATGTCTCAGATGTCTGGGATGCTGTATGTTTTGGGTATTGTTGTGAGCCCAGTAGGGGGTGAAGCTTGCTCCGAATGTATCATCAAGTGTGTTGGTGATATCAGTAGGGTCAGTATATTCAGTGCAATATTGCACCAGCACAGTGCAAATCTGTGTGTTACTGCTTACATCCTTGACATAGCCAAAGAAGCCTTTGTGGTCATATTCTGAATCCATGCCTATTTACCTGTGGATGTCAGCCTTGGATGATTACATGAGTAACATATGTATCTTGCTAATACTGGTCACGGACATCTGCATGTCTTGGGATTTGCTGTTGTTCTAGACTACTGTCCTACTTCTGTTGTATAGCCTGTATAATGCAGGGGTTCAGCAGACTGGTGTCCTTGTGTAGGAGTAGCGAGTCCTGGTTTACCATTGATGGCACAACCCATACATCTTTGTAGGTGCTTATAGAGTGCATTCGTAATTCTGTCTGTATCTTGATCAGTGTTATCCCTGAGCGTGGGGGCTGTGAACACTCCCACCTCTATCATTTGTACTGTGAATTAAGCTGTAGGAAAGATATTCACTGTGTGTTCCTTGGGTGGGGAAGATGGTTGGGAGTGGAAATCATCAGTGAATAGTTCATGGTCAGATCTAAACAGTGACTGGTTTACCTCTGCTGTAGTGCACCTGTTGCACATGTCAGTGATTACCACTTCTAGTATGTTTTCACCTCTCGTTAGTCCGTTTCCCAACTGATACAGGACATATGAGGTGATAAATCCCAGGAAGTGCTGGGCCTGGAAGTGAATACTTGAGTAGGCTATCCAGTTAAGTGTATGGTGGCCGACATTGACCAATAACAGGGTATCTGGTAGGACTGTCATGTTTACCACTGTCTCCAGATAGTTGTAGTGGTGCTCCTGGGTCATGGAGGGTTATCTGTAGCAGCTCACAGCTTGCATTGCAGTCATGGCTGATGTTAGCTGCACATGGATGATCACAGAGGTATCATGCTGCCCCACTAACTTGGAGGTGTAGGTATCCCCGATTAATATGCATACACCCCCTCCATGTCTGTGCCAGTCCATGTTCAGTGGCTGAAATGTGTGTTATGGGCTGTAGTCTGGTAGTGCCAGTGTGCTCAAAGGAGCCTTATACAGGTCCCAGTCACAGAACAGATGTAGATGTTGTCCATACTGAGGGGTGCTGTGAGTGTGTGCATGTGGTGAGTACTACCCCTTATGTTGAGTAGCCTAACCCTAATTGGTTCCGCTATTGTGCAGTTCATGGAGGTGAGATTCACCTCTGAAACCTGCCTAAAAATGGCATCATGGGGACACTAATAGCCTTGCCCAGCATTTCAAAGCCTTAGGCTGACACATGCAAGTTGGTATGGCATTGTTGCAGGCATGTATCCCATCTGTGCTTGTGTCCCATCTTTCCTGTAGGTAACCTACTGGTAAGCAATACAAAGCCTGAAACTTTTACATGTCCACTAGCTTCCAAGATAGGCATTTGGAGTGATTATGTATCAGTAGTCTGTATGCTATTGCAGTACTTAACTGTTGTCTGACTACATGGTAATTTTACACTGTATATTGTTATCAGAAATCTCTGTATAATCACATATGATGTTGGAGATGGCCTGCACTGTAGAGGTTCACAGATAGGTAGTAGGCTATCTGCCCAAGGGCATTTAGAAGCATAGCTACAGTGTGGTGGCTTTACCTGCACCATTGATGAAGTAACTGAGCCTCTGTCAAGCATAGCCAATGAAGTGATTCCAGGCAGAGTTGCTGGAAGCTGTTGAAGACTGGGGTGCTGTGGGGTGATAGGGGCACATAGTGATCTCAAAAGGGCATGTTAACATGACAACCCAACAGCATTCAATTTCCCCAACAGGTCTTGCAGCTATAAAACTGGAGTGGTTCCCCCACACCCTGGCTGTATGTTTCTGGGACACATGATCCCAGGGGTGTATATACTGTTGGCCAGTCACACATCAAGGTTTCCCCTAAAGTGTGTCAGTGAGTGGCTATGCCAAATGTAGTTAGGATGTTAATGTATAGTCTCCCAATTCATGTGTCATGTCGGTATTTCGAGAAGCTCACTGGGTATGGGTGGCTCCACCTGTTGTGTAGCCAAGCTTACACATACGATTCATGGACATAGGAAATAGGCTGAAGGAACGTTAATGTCAATAGTGTAATGGCTACAGCATTTGCATAATATTTGTGCAGTCCTGGTTCAAATCCCAATAAAGTCAGAGATGATTTACATGTTACATAGTATACCTTAACCACAGCTTGCATATATAGGTAGTATTCCACAGAATAATAAACATTTGGAACACACAACTGCTGAAATGTGTGTTACTCACCCTTGCACTACCAGTGCCTGCTCTGAGAGGTAAAATGAGCACTGCCAGGATTAGAACACGCAACCATGTACTCAATATTCACAATAACCTACCACTAAGTTACCTGAGATGTACCAAAGGCCGTTTTGTATTCTGACAGGTTAAAACACAAAAGGGAGGAATTTGTGGAAATAGGACAAACCGCCATGTACCCAATGAAAGGTGTATACTATATATATATATATATATATATATATATATATATATATATTAGAATATATATATATATATATATATATATATATATATATATATATAGAGAGAGAGAGAGAGTGAAATATGTCGATATATAGGGATATACATATATATGTAGATACAGAGATAGGTTAATGACATCTACACAACCATGGAGGTACATATAAATGGGATACCTACCAAATACCGAATGCTTGACATACTGATGCGTGTAATCACGAGGCTTAAAGACCGAAAGACCACAGCACTGAAACACCAGAAGCGCGAGGTTTAAAATCCCAATGTTAAGGGACATTTAGTTAGTGCTTCTGGTGTTGCGATTCAGGTAGGTTACTGTGTGTAAGTGTGTTTCTGAGGGCTGTAGTGTGTGTAAGTGTGTGTTCTGAATGTGGTGTGTGTTCCTGGGGGACTTTAATGTGTGGGTGTGGGTTTGCTTTGTGCGTCTGTTTGTGTGATCTCAGAGGTAGAATATTAAAGTAGGGGGGTATGGGGGACACAGCCACCCACATAGGGGGTGTAGGAGGGCTTGCCCACCTGCTCATACGTAGTGTAGGATGGTTTGTTTGGATGTGGTGTGTGTGTGTGTGTGTGTGTGTGTGTGTGTGTGTGTGTGTGTGTGTGTATGTGTGTGTGTGTGTGTGTGTGTGTGTGTGTGTGTATGTGTGTGTGTGTGTGTGTGTGTGTGTGTGTGTGTGTGTGTGTGTGTGTGTGTGTGTGTGTGTTCCGTGTTAGTGTTACTTTCACAAATTTGGCTGTCTCTGTCGGTAATGTGGGGTATGGGAGTCTGGGCCCGGTACTGTAGGTGTTGGAATTGTATGCGTTCGGGATTCTGTAGATAACCCGTATGCAGCGGTTGAAGTGTTCATATATGAGTACAACATGGACCATAGCAATCACACATTCCACCATGACCAAACTTTATGAACAAAGGATATGGAGAGTATATGCCTATACACACTATTACAAATATGTGCTATGGACATGAGTGAAAGATAGGGTTACCATCTGTCCCACTTTGCGAGGGACAATCCCTCTTTGGGCGGTTGTGTCCTGACCAAAAATATTAAAAATGGCAAATTTCCTGAGATTGTAGGACATAATTATAAACCATATGTAATGTAATAGTTATTTCTGTATCTAAAATACCTACATGTTACAAGAAACAGGATAAGCAACTAAACTGCTACAAGAATAAGCTTATATTTAGGCAAAAAAGGAAAGTTCTATCCTTTGTACTGACCGTGGGTTTGTGTCTGTAAAATCTGAAGTGTGTCCCGAAAATGTCCCACTATGGCCATTTGAAAAGGTGGCAACCCTAGCCAAAGAGAGTCAGTCACCAACACAACTCCAATGACTGCAAATACCTATGACAGAAATACACAGACAGCTTTCATGTAGCAACACTTTATTACATTCTGATGTATTGCCGAAAGGATTCAAGGACTAACATCACCTGCATGCTATGCAGGAACCAGTTAACAGTGCCTTAATGAATCAGCCTGCAATTACCATAGTATTAGTCCACTAAAGGATAGGTGTTTAAATAGGGAAGGAGCCCTCACACATATATTGATTATGTATAAAAACAGTTCCTACACACCTGCATCTGCTATGTACACTTGCCAACATCTATCCCACACCCAAACCAATTACAATACAAACTGTAATAACACCACAAATCATTCACTCACTGTACAACACCTGCAGAAGCCTTAACTTACCTTGTCAGAGACACACTAACATGGCCCTATGTGAAATAGTTGCTGTTATACAATGGAACAGCTGCTGATGTTACAGGGTTTGTTTGCACTAACCCCATTTCAGAGGGTTGTGTGTACACAAGGAAGTGTTACCAATTACTGATTAACAGCACAGTATGATACTCATCAGGTTTCAAAGTGAGATACAGTATTATTTTAGCTCTTACTGAAATTGATGACCATGTAGTATATGGTACAGATACTGGAAAAATTCTGAAAGTGCACACACATGTACACCAAACCAAAGATGTCTGGTGAGCACACTGTAAACCACCAAACATTTCATGCATAGCCATACAGCCTTGAGCTGCCCAAACATCCTTGGCAGACTGAAACATCTGCAGAAGTATCAGGTACAAACAAACCCTGCATAAGTAGCAATGTTCTGAAATTTAACAGCTGTACTCACATGTAGAACAACATCTTCTAGGCATTACACACAATCCACGGGAGTCATGAAGCTAATATATCTCTGTCTCCATATAGCTGTTGAAATACATCACAAACAACACATCCAGGCCGTCTTCCTCGAAAGTAAGATAACTCCCAAGTGGAATACTCAATTATACACCACTGTTGCCATGGTATTGGCTAATGGAGTAGCTGCACAGCTGATGTGCACCTAATTGACTACTTTGGAACAGCAATTGGTGGTCAGGATAGCACATGTTACCGATATTTAACTATAAAAGGATGGCTTGTCACACATTCAAACCATCTGTATATACCAGGAGAACATTACAAAGAATATTGAAACACAAACTGAAAAAGATTGAAATAACAGTCAACGACACCTCGGGTTACTAATAAGGTATGTAGAACATTCAGTATGTCTGTGTATGCAGTACCTGTTCTGTAATAATTAAAGTGTATGCATTGCATATAGTGGAAACAGTTATCTTGTAGTGATGTATTGTTGAGCATAGTAATGCTTGTAGTATTTATGTGTGTACTGCTGTAGGTCACAAGGCAAACACCGCATACACCACAAGGGATGCTATATAAGGGCTTTGAACCCAACAATTCCTCTCTAGCCATTGTCAGTGGCAGGGTTGGTCCAACAAGTGCGTGCTATAACAGGGGATAGTATATGTTCATATATTATAACAGTAGGCATATGTATGGGTGCATTACTGAGAATAACATGTCGAAGGTGGGCCTACTGTGCAATTATGATTTGCATTGTGGGATAGTGTGTCAATAATTGTGTAATGTACAGTATTGTAGGCAGATATGTATTACATTTTACATAGCATTACTGTTATATTAGGCAAACATTAGTTATGTCTAATGGCATTTACAATGCACAGTAACAGGATATATATGACTTGTAGTCACCCAACAGTTTATCAGCATGATAGCAAAGTAAACTGGAAGAGCTAGTTAACTATCCATGCACATAAGGCATGTAATAAGTTCCAAGGTAGGTACTAGGCTGTCTGACCAAGGGTATTTATAAGCCTAGCTAGAGTGTGTTGGCTTCTGCCACCCCCTTAGGTTAGTTCCTTGTGCCTCTGAACAGCAGAGCCATTAGTTCCCTGTGCCTCTGTCCAGCAGAGCCACTGCAGCGATCCCCGGGGTACATGTCTGTCTCCCATCCACCCATCAAGGTTTCTCTTGAAGAGTGCTAGTGAGGGGCCCTGCCTGATGTACATTGGAATCATGTTCCAAATCATGGGGATTCTCTCGGTCAGGAATCTATCCCTCCAGAACGTCCTAGTTATCATTGTGGTTAGGGGTATATCCCTAGAGCATGTGGCTCTCAGGGGCTTTAGTTTAGGTGGAGCATATCCAGCAATACTGGGTTGGACATGGGCCTTGTATGTCAAGCAGAGATCACCTGTGATTATGCAGTATGCAACCGAGTACAGCTGGAGTTTCTTTAGTTGGGCTGCATAGGTCATCTGTTTGAGGTCAGTAATCCTCTTGGTGTGGTACTGTTGTGGTCTTTCAAGCTGTTGCCTTTGTCTTGTAAGGTACATCCCAAATGGGGTGTTGTATCCTTTAATGGGTCTAATAAGTCATGAGTAGAGATGCACAATGGCCTCCTTTGTTCTGGATGCGAACCCATTTGAGATTGGGGGGCCACGTAGAAGGATATTCTAACCACCTTGGCATTATGTTTATCCAAGGAGAGATTGCTATCGACTTGGGTTCCCAGATCCCTTATTACCTTTTCTGTATGAAGGGGACTAGCACCTATGTGGTAGTCAGCAGGTAATTAGTTTTATCCAAAGGGGATGACTATGCACTTTTTGGCATTCAGCTTGAGGCCATGATATTGACACCAGTTATCAGTCGCAGGTCGACCCTTCTGGAGGGTTTCTGTATCATCTGGGGAAACAATTATGGCCCCTAGTTTGCAGTCGTCTGCAAAACTTTTCAGCCAATGTCCTCCTGTGCTTGCCTGTACCTCAGAGATGTATATACTGAAAATGAGGGGTCCTAGGACTGAGCCCTGGGGGACGCCACTTGTAACTGGTTTACAGTCAGACCTAGGGTATGCAACTCCCACTGTGTGGGTTCTGTCCATGAGCCACTTTGCAAACCATCTCATGACGTAGGGGTTAATGTTCAGGTGGATGGGTATGTCGATAATACCAGAATGGGGAAGGGTGTTGAAAGCCTTTGATTGATCAAGGTAGGCTGTGTGGACCTCCTTACCCTCATTTAATACCTTAGTAACTGTCTCAAAGAAGTCCACCAGATTTAAGAGGCATGGTCTGCCCTTAACAAAGCCAAACTGGGAGAGGTCAAAGGTTTGGAGGTGCCAGATGTCTCTGTGAATGAGATCCATGATGATGTGCTCCATAGCCTTGCACACCAGGCTAGTCAGGCTTGCACACCAGGCTAGTCAGGCCGTGGCCCATTGTGGTGCCACCTTTGTGGAGTGGGATAATTGTTGCTGTGCACCATTCAGGGGGCACAAAGCCTGATGAGAGGCTATTATTGAACATGGTGTGTAAGTGGGGAGCCAGTTCATTCTGAAGTTCATGTAAAATGCAGCCTGGGATGTTGTCTGGTCCAATGGATGTTGTGATATTGGCTTTAGAGAGTGCAGCTGATTACAGGGACTCTGCATTCTTCCTGTATAGATATGGGCCCTTTAGGGTGTGAGAGGGGGAAAGGTAGCACTGAACCTATCTGCCAGTATGTTGGCAATATCAGTTGGTTCTGTAATGTTCTGTAATGTTTGTGCCTTTGTGCTGTAACTCAGAGCAGATCTGGGTGTTGGCATTGAGATATTTGACATAGCTATAGAATGCTTTGTGGTTGTCCTTGGAATTAGTGGCAGTTTTGATTTTGTAGCTAGCTTTGGACGATCTTCTAAGGGATCTCAGCTTCTTACTGAGGCTGACCAGGGAGCTCCTCCACTCATGGCATTGTACTCTCTTTTGCAACAGTTTCTTCCTTCTGTTGTACAGTTTGTTTATGGCAGGGGACCACCATATTTGCTTCCTTATTTTGGAGGATAGCGTCTTGGTTCTGTTTGGGATAGCACAATCCATGCACTCATGTAAGTGCTTATAGAGTGCATTTGTGTAGGATTCAGCAGTTGTAACTGTATTGTCCATCTGCATGGGTGTCATAAAGTTCACCACTTCTGTCTTAAGAAGCATGAAGTTGGCTTTGTAGAAATATTATACTGTGGTTTCCTTAATGGGGGGGATGGATGCAGGATGTGGATATCAAGGGTGTTTAGCTTATGGTTGGATTGGACCAACATGGAGTTGACTTCAGGTATGGAACACCGGTCACTCATGTTGGTAATGCCTAGGTCTAGGATATTGTTCCCCCTGGTGGGTGTGTGGATAAGTTGATCCAGGGCATTGGAGTTTATGAATTCCAGAAAATGTTGAGCTAATGAGTTGGTACACGAGTAGTTTACCCAGTTAATGGTGGGGTAGGTGAAGTCGTCCATTAGTAGGGTGTTTGGTTGAACCCTAATAATTTCCAGTACATCAAGAAAAGAGGAGTGGGAATCAAGGGCATGGTGGGGGATCTGTAGCAAGCTACGATTTGGATTGCAGTTTAGCCCAGAGGTAGTTGCACTTGGATAACCTCGGATGCATTGTGCTAAGCAACTAGCCTGGAGTGGTGGATATCCTTAATGAATATGGACACACCTCTGCCTTGGGTGTTTCGGTTCAGGTTACATGGCCAAAAAGTGTGGTATGAGTTATAGCCTGGTAGTGCAAGGGTGCTCTCTGGAGCCTTGAACCAGGTCTCAGTCACTGCAGAGATATCAATGTTCTCCATTACAAGGAGTGCCTCGAGTGAGTGCATTTTGAGATTTAGACTTCCAGCATTGAGTAGCATTACCCTCAGTTTGACCTTGCCTGTTCCTGTTATGGTGGTGAATATGTTATTTGAACCTTGCCTAAAGAAGGCACTATAGGAGCAGCAAGATCCTTAGCCAGTATCCAGAATCCCAGGGGTGACAGGTGCAGGCCATTTGTGGCAAAGCATCATGGTCTGTCGACCATGTCATCCCAAGCAGACAGACACTGGATCCCCTTAGAATGACACCAGAAGCTTAGCCAATTGTTGAAGTCAATCATTTTGTCCTCAAACTGCTGTATCTTTCTGGGCAATGGCAGAATGCTACTCATGGCTAGGGTCATACCTGTCTGGGCTACAAGATCGAGGAGCTCTTCCATGTCTCTTTTCCTCCAGGGAGGTACATCTCAGGTCATTCACACCAACATGGACAATGACAGAGTCATATTTGTACTTGTTGTGGAGTGACCTGAGTGCTTGGGTTATGTGGCAGATCCTGGCACCCGACAGGCAGCTAACAGTAACCTTTTCCTTGTTTAGTCTGGTGAGTGGGACATCAGTGTGCCTGACTATAGAGTCACCTATGACTAGTGTTTTGGGTACATTAATTTGCCTTATTGACTGTGGTTGAGTGGCACACTGAGTCTGTTGGCTGTGTGCAATTGGGGTTGTGCTGGGGGATGGAGGCTTCTTGCGTTTCTGCTTTGGAGGTCTCTGTTGCTTAGCCAGATTATTATTGAGAGCCTCTGCGAATGTTTTTGTGTTACTATGTGTGGATTATGGTGGTGTAGATTTAGTGAGACAATATGATGAGTGTGGTGTGGTTCAAATGTTTACCTTCTCCACATGACTGCCAAGTGCAGTCTTGGTTGGAGAGAGCTTTACCTCCAGTTTGACTAGATACGTGCATCTCTCACAGGTTGTAGTGTTGGGTGGTAGGCGGAGAGGGTTGTCTGTGTACATGAGGCAATTTCTACATTGCCTCAAGATGTCCAGATTCATCAGATAGACAGGAGAGAACACTAGGTGCTGACCCTTGGACATGCCTGAATATTAAACTATTTTCCCCTAGATAAGTGAGGAAAGTGAGTACAAGAGCTGTTTTACTCTAAGCAAGTGAGAAAAGTATGTACAAAAAGTGTTTACCTCTAGGTAATGAGGAAGATTGAGTGCTATAGTAATTAGTAGCTTACGTAGTGCTTACAAGTTCTGAACAAGTGCTGAGCATGAATAAGCAATCCAGATAGGGTCTTGCATAACATAAACACACTGTCCCCCCAACAGATGCACAGTCATATATCCATGTACACTACAGAGCCCCTGTAACCACAGCTATGCAGGTACAAGCTGCACTCAGGCTGCATGGGACCTGTCCACATCCCAGGTTGTATCATACACATATGGCAAAACAACTTGCTCTCCACATACACATGATATAAAACATAGCTTCATGTCAGGCTGTGTACAAACTGAATGGTGCACACCAGCAGGTATCACAACCCACAAAGGGGGAGACACCACTGATAATGGGAAGTACTGCACTACTACCCTGCTGAGTCTGGTCTGAAAGGCCATGAACCTTGATCAACTTATTTGATGTCAGCAGTACAGATGTAGATGACAGTAAGGTTGATTTCATACAGCATATGATAACCTTGCCAAGTCAGAGGACATCATCACCCATATTGTGTTCCACCTACACTCAGTATACTAGATCTACATTCCTATGTCACAGGAGTGTTTTGCAATGGGACTGCTGACAGAACCAACACTACAGAAGGTGTCTGAATAATACATGCACATCACACCAGTGCCAGCTACAGTAAGACAGGGTTAATTCATTGTACTCCCCCTCATTGTAGTCTATACCACAAAGACTAACAGAAGGCATCTCCCTGTTGAAGTATGCAAATGACTATGACCTAGGAGCAATAGCTGACTCAGAGTGTTGTGGACAACATACAGAAGGGGCTTTGTGGGTGAGGTGTGTGACATATGGGCACAATCTGACAGCTACATATTGTATTGTCACCCCTATGTTAACCCTTTACCCATGAACTATCACCTAGGCAGTGGTCAACATATTGGACACTGTGTGTAAGGGATGCAACTGTGCAGTTGTCTTTCCTGTGATAGTTACGTCACCACACCTGTCAGGTAGTCATATGTGGCAACCCTAATCATGACAGGGTGCCATCCATGAATATAGAGATCATTGTCCAGCCATACTCAACACTCAAGTGACCCATATCAGATCACATATTTCCTTTAAGGGCTATTGGCCATGTTCAGATGGCCTACACCAGCCTTCCCAATCCACATCTCCACTATGTAGCATGATGCCTACCCTGAATAAAGCCATGTTCAACCCAGTGATGTTGGACATGCTACACGTACACATCCTGATCTCAAACACATACTTCATGGACATCCACTTTCCTAGTACTAGGATCACCACATACTGGGCAGATCCTTGTCCCATACACTTTACATACTCCTGCCATACTATGCATTCCTGTCCAGCAAAGCTGCACATTGCCCCCCTCTCAGACATGGTGTGATGACCACATGGTAAATGTATCATTAACCCTGTGGATCATTTATGTGGCACTGCTTCACCTGGCCCCAGAAACCCACCTGTCGGCTACAGCTAGGTAACCATTCATCCTAGATTCATACATGGCCCAGGGCATATAGCCTACAAGTTGACTTTGACTGTACATGCTATAGTTTATATCCATCCCTGCAAATACCATCTGGCTAGCCAGAGTCCCATGTGTATCACATGTGCAACACAGGTGATACATGGCAGGATGCTGAACTGCTGTACAGTGCCATGTAGATGTATATGGCAAAACACATACATGTAAAACCTTCCATGAGCAAGTTTGCAGGGTCAGAGGACATGTCCATTAAGGCAGTCTAATTCTTTATATGTGACATATACACAGCATCAAGGATGGCTGCTTTAATGTGGACACATCCAGCCATATGCTGATAGGTAAGAACACCAGTACAGGCAAACAGACATGCCCACATCAAGACAGCATCCACATGGAGTGTGATAATATCCAATACCATTGAGTGTCAACTGTGTGGGACACAAACATGTCAGTGGTGTCAGTGTCATGTAGATTTGCAAAGACAACTATGTATTCGTAATAAATGTGATACACATGTATGTTCAGCTGTAGCTCTGTACATCTCTGTGAGTTACTGTACTGTGACCTGTCTCCAACATTATGTCTTCCAGGTATGCCGTGTGCAAGGCTACCACCTTATACCCGCTTGGAGGATGAGGCCATCATCACATACCTGCATGGCAATCATGATGTCCTGTTCAGCCATGTGCCACAGGATGCAGAGCAGCTGGATGCCCTGTGGCAGGAACTTTGCAGGAGGGTTAATGATGTGGGTGGCCACAACTGCACATACTAGCAGGTGCGCAGACACTGTACAGACCTCATTAGATGGGCAAAACAGCATGCAAATACAATTGCCAGGGAACAAGGTGCAACAGGTGGTGGGCCACCAACCCAGCCCCCCTCACATGTACCGAGGAGCTACTGGCCAACTTGGGGATACCTGCAGAACAACATCCACAAGCCTTAGCCGATATCGTGGAGGTGGGTGTCTCTCAAACACCGAGCCTGGAATTGCCTGGTAAGTCACTACTGCACCTATAACAACTATATTCATATAGTTACATGTGTCACATTACAATATATAATGTAACATCATATGCAAGGCATGTATACACACATGTCCCATACTATAGTACACTACTCTGTGTATGCACACATGTGCATACTCCATAGTATAGTCTATTGTACTGGCGTATGTATTAACATGCACATTGCTCCCTGTAGCTATCATACAGGTGTGGATAATGATCATACTGCTGTGTTACTCCTATTTAGGTACCTCTGGTGTTCCACTGCGACAGCAGCCCATTGCAGGTGAGATTGTTATTATTTATCAGGCATGTTGATGCGCAGATCTATCTGCCATGTGGTTATTTACCACATGTACACATAATGTATGGTCCTGTCACAATATACAGGTCGGACCTGCAATCCATCACAATGACTACCGCTGTGCAATACTTGTAAACTATGTGAAACACTGACATGAAACCTCACAAACTGTCATTGCCAGATGTGTGGACAGCTGTGCATACAATGGTGGAAGTGCTGTTCACTGTAGAGACATGTACTACAGATCAGAACTACACATGTGGGGAATATACACAGTATTGCACAGTGAGATGCAGTATGGCCAGCCCACAGGATTCACCGGTGTGGATCACACCCCTGCTATGAATGTCACACAATGTGATGTGCTATCTGACATGTCCATGACATCTAGTGGGCTGGCTGCAGCACTGCCTAACTATCCTGAAAAACATATCCCACATACCAAACATACCACCGTTTGTCTGCATAACCCTGTCGTCAGTGGAGCATATGACATCTATTGGTGTATGTCATATGGGAGAACACAGACATGTGAAATAGATGCCTGTCACAATCATTTGGCCAAAACATGTACACACATGGCCATGGAGGATGGCCAGAGACATGAAGCAACACACACAGTAGACTGTCTGTACAACCTATTGTACATTGACTCCACATGGTCCAACTATGGCCTTTGTGTAATGGTTATAGTGCAGATATGGAACACTAGACATCCTACAGGCCTGTGCACATCTTGTGTAGGCGTGACATCTATCCACCACATAAGATGTGTTGAACATTTTGAGTGTGTTACAACATGACAGCAGTCACCTGTACAGTATCCACATACATACACAGACAATCACATCAGACTACAGAAACAGTATATTCTCCTTGCTGGTGGACATCAGTGTCATCCTTGCTCCTCGTGTGTGTGTGTGTGTGTGTGTGTGTGTGTGTGTGTGTGTGTGTGTGTGTGTGTGTGTGTGTGTGTGGTACACAGATGTCATGTGGGACATGGTGTACCAACGAGTTTGCCATGTCTGGCCATAGTTGCCAGGCAGCAGCAATATGGTTGCAGATGTGCAGGGGTGTCATTCGTATACCCTACAGTGACCTGTGTCACACATTCCCCATCATGGTTTAGAGTGTATACACCTCAGTGACATGGGTTACATTCTACAGTATATATGTATTGTATCTGAACACAGTTATGGCTATGAACTGTGTCTGTAACTCACACTGTATAGCAATAGAGATGCCTCATGATTCCCTGCAATGGCCATGCACATCAGCTAAATGTGCAGTATATCTGTACGGTGGAAAGACACCACTGCACTGGGACACCATTACCTCACTGTATATTTGACAGGACACCATTGTGTTAAACATGTATGCATGTCATTGCACACATCAGCAGATCACATGTCATACTACATGTGATTGTCAATGTTATATGCCACACATCAGGCAGGTGTGCTGTTAACCTGTGCTGGACTACATGGTGTAACACAGGGATGTATGCTAACTACTACTATGATAATTTGCATGCCTTCTGCTATGGCACATGCATGCTGTTGTGTGCAACCCAGGGATGCATGATAACTACCACTATTATTGTCTGAGCTGCATGCCGTCTGCCATATCACATGCATGTTGCATGCCTTCTGACATATCACATGCATGTTGGGTGCCATAGCATGTGTCTGTGTGTGTGTCTGTGTCTATTGTACAGATTGTAATGTACAGTTCTTGTCTGCCCCTCACAGGTGAGGTAGGTGCATTCTCCTCCTGTGGTCCATCTGATGTTAGTGTTCCCACATACTCTAGCAGTGATGATGAATGTATGATTGAGGCACAGGCAGGGTTGTCAGGGGCTGAATCTGTGCCATTGATTGCCATTCCACCTATACCCCCCTCATCCCCGCACACATTCCTCATGCCTACACAAACCCCATCACCAGTGGCCATAAAGGAAGGAAAATTGGCATGTGGTAGCTTGGAACAAGAAATTGTGGAGGCTATGGAAAGTCTGCCTGCACACCATGGTGTCAGCCAACTGACTGGTGATGCCCCACACAGGCATGTGGCCAGCGTTGCTTGTAGGAGGACCTCTGGCCAACATGCCCCTGCAAGACAGAGCAGCTGATGTCACCAGATGCATGTTTCAGGCTGTAATGGAGGCACAGCCACATGCTGAATGGCACAACAGAGAAGCTCAGAGGCTTCAGAGGGCTGCTATCTGTTCTTTAAACAACAACATCCAAGCAATGGTAAATAATCAACAGCAGATTGCTGAAGCTTTGGATAGATGATTGGGTGACATGGTTGGAGTCCTTGACCGTGGCATGACAATCCACGAGCATGAGCTGTTTGTATTGGAACATCTGGTAGGAGTGAGGCATCGGGCACATGGATGTAGGCCAGCTACATCACCTGTTTCAGGTCTACGTGAACGAGCTACTTGACATGCCCTTTCACATAGTGGTGGTAGCAGTAGCAGTGTAGCTGGTGCTGTGCTGTCCACACCACGACACAGCAGGTCATGTGCACAAGGCCCTGGATTGTCCCAACAGGGATACGGTTCCAGTGGACATGTGTTATCAGACAGTAACCAATCTGCACCTCTGCCTGGTAGTGCCTGTGTAACCCTGGCAGGCAGAGGTCACGTGGCCATGGCCGGACACCATGAACTGTAAATCCTGGCCTGTACAGTCCACAGCTGTCAATAATACCCCTGTATAGGCCAGACACATGCCAGAACTGTGTGCATACATACACGCACACACTGGAAACATATGTAGGGCACCACAACACACACATGCATAACATCCACACACACCCAATTAGATCAAAGGCCCTAACCCACACACATGATGTCTTCCAATGATGCAGCCTAGGCCTATGGCAAACATTATCACCCTGTGCATATGATGATTCCTGTGCCGCATCCCTGTCATCCACACCATCAGTGCAGGAACATGCTCATATGGTCTGATGCACAGGGTGAACAGACTAGGAAGATAAGTGTAGATTACAGTTATTGTGTACTGTTGACAGGCAGCAGAAATACCATGTAGTACAGGTTTACAATGCATTTTGTAGTGTTAACAGTATGTGCCTTGCGTAACAACAGTAACTGCATGTTGTTCATGATGTTCTGCTTTCCTCCTTCATGTCTAATTGCATGTGCTGGTGGATGTCAATGTTTGCAGTTAATGTCTTATATGTAAATGTGGACTACTCATAGGTATGTATGAAAATACCAGCATGCACTTTGTAGCTTCCACATCACAGTTAGAATGTCCCACGTTCCAAACATGTCTACTGATCCAAGTGCATGATAGCTGTGTATTAAGCTATTGTGGCTACAGACATGACGTCCATAGTGGGTGACATCACAGGTACAGTTACATGGAGTGGTGAGATAAGAGAGCGGTCTAGTTGATGACAATGTTAGAGGCCAGTGGAAAGTGTGATGCCTCATTGGGAACCAGTAATACACGTTCCCATGACAGGATGCGAACAGACAACTGCACCCACACACTCAGGTATTGACACACATGTATTCAGTGATACAGTAACACACCCACACACTCACGGATTCACTGACACAGTAACACACACTCACACACACAGTTGCTAGTGATGAGGTGAGGACCTCTGCCTATGTGCAAATCATCATTACAGTACTGTGCACCTACATGATGCGCCACAGAGAATACACATGTACAGGTAGTCAGTATCGCCTAAGATCGGGGACATCAACACGGATAGTAGATTGCATTGCCTGGATGGGGAAGGGGTCTTATCAGTTCACTATGGTAACATACATCCTCACTCCAGGGACCAGACAGCCATACATGCACACACACACACACACACACACACACACACACACACACACACACACACACACACACACACTGTGGCATTCACTATTGAATACACCTATGTCACGCACATACAGATACCTCACATGTGTGAGATACACACCCCTGCCTATGTCCTGTTTTCTACATTGCAGTCTGTACAGATGTCTACAACAGTGTACAGGAGAGTGACTAACAATTGAGATGTATTACCCACCATACGTGACATGTATGGACACACACGCAACCACACATGCCAGTACTGTGAATCTAACACCTGCCTATCTCATGATATGTATGACAGACTTGCAGCAGTATTGCACGCATTACAAAGTGTACTGACATGTGCTGATATATGCACACAGGAGTTCTTAAATGTTACAGGTGCCAAGTGATTTACCATTAGTGTCACCCTGACCGCTGTCTATGTTGTGTGTGTTGCCCTTCAATTAACAAAACCATTGCTTAGCAGTTACACAGGTTATTGTAGGACTGCTAGTGACACACCTGTGAGCTGTCCTCAGCAAACATCCATCTGCAAAGATGCCCCACCACTTAGTTATGTCCACACATCTGTCCATACCTGAGGTACATCTTTCTGTACTTTCAGCATATCACCATATACAGTTGGCAATGTTGAGGCTGCATTGCAACTGCATGATGTACTAAGACACACGTCACCTGCATACATCAACAAATGCACAGGCATGGTATCTGAATGCACACCACTAAATGTACATGTGCTTAGGTCCTACAATCCTGTCATTTGGGCATGTTTGTAGGTATTGCAATTGGTGGACATGTGTAATGACATACATGTCACGTGGACTGCTGTATATGATAGGTATAATGGGTGATCAGAACAGAGGGAATGTTACCTCTGTCAGCAGTGATATCACACCTTATGTACTGTTAGCATTCAGCAGCCATGTACCTACATTCCATGTGCATGTGTGTAAAGGCTGTAACCAACTGTCTGCACAAAGTACAACACCAGCTATGCTATTTACATATATGTTGTATGTGTGTGTGGCATGTACACATCCAGAGCAGGTACATGTATGTCATATCCAAACATGAGGGTGTTTACTGGTGTACAGCAACAGTCATCTGTTAATGCTGCAAATAACCAAGGGCCCCTGGTATGTGTACAGCTGACCTGGTTACAGACAGTGGTATCATTGCATTGCATAACACATGATGCAACTGTGTCAGTACATGGGTACTCTGCACAGTTGATGTAGAGCTTGGTACAGTCCACTGGTCAAGGGTCACATGGTGGTGTACTATTATATGTCCTACCACATGTATGGATGTGTGTTGGTGGTCCGAGGTCATGGTGGTGTCTGAGAGTTACATCCTAGAATTTTGACACTGTGTCCTGCACCTGACTCATCTGTGATGCCTTTTTTGGGAGTACTGGTCAGTACATGTGAGTGGCCTTTAAGTATGTGGGGACACCACCACCTGAAGCGGACCATACATGTGTTATGGCCCACATGTCTGGTTCTGAGGTATATGAGGTGGTAGTGCTGTTGTGCACTACAGAGCCTTCAGCCAGGTGTTCCTCACTGCACAGATGTCAGTACTCCCCATTGTTGGATCTACAGTGAGCAGCTTTGATTACGAACGCTACACATCTATCACTGGTTAGCATAAGCATACAATACAGTTGTCCTGTAGGTGTCAGGGTGTTATCCTGTGTTTAGAACATTTGCCTTGGAATGGCACTATATGGGGGAATGCAACAAAGATATTATCCCCACTCCCTTGAATCATGGATGCATGTGATATGTGACAAAGGCCTGTCTACTTTCAGTCATGTCATCCCAGAATGACAAACACTGGACAACCTCGTAATTACAGCAGGACATTGGCTCATTTTGTTGGTCAAGCAGTTGCCACTCCTAGCAAGACATCACTGCGAGTGGTAGTATTGTGCTTGGCATTGAATGATACATCTAAGGTGACGGACAGCAGCAGATGTTGTGTATAAGACCAGTTTCAGATATATGTAGTGTAGCGTTCATGCTAACAATGACAACTACTAACACCGGAGTCCATTACAATGTGTTCTTTACGTCTAACTGTAATAGCAGGGCCACTGGGGCCTTCTGTGTTTAGAATCAGAGTGCATCCCAGACAGCCCTGTGCTACTAAGTGTATGAGCATGCCCAGTATAACCTTGTGTAGATGGACACATAGTGCATTCTGAACAGCCCTGTGCTACTAAGTGTGTGAGCATGCCCAGTGATGCTGTGTGTCGGTTATGTGCCTCTATGTGTATGGGCATGGCCATTGTAACCCTGTATAGTGATAGTAGTTGTCCATTCCACAGATGGGCATACTCCAGGTCAGGATGGATTCCTACTTTAAACACACAGGTTCACAGGTATGTACATCTTAACTGCCAGCATCCCTGTTGATGTCCACATTCCTAGAAGGTCATAATGACAGCCTTGAAATGTGTAGTCTGTGTGACGTGACTCGTATCTATGTAGTATTGTAATAGTGATCTGTAGATAGGTAGGTGTTCTGTTCGCACCAAGTGTGTGTGTGTGTGTGTGTGTGTGTGTGTGTGTGTTTGTCCCCATCTGCCTGAGGACTGAATAATGCCTTTAGACTGCTCACACTCCATACAATTCCTATACCCACCTTTGGCAAGGCTGATGATGTCACCCACCTAGAAATACACCTATGGGAATGCTGTGACCCAGTAATCTCGGTAGCACGTTCTGTAACTGCGTAATGCAGTAGTGTGATAAAGTAGTTAGGTGGGTGTTCTAATCCCAGACTTGCCAACTGTGTGTGTGTGTGTGTGTGTGTGTGTGTGTGTGTGTGTGTGTGTGTGTGTGTGTGTGTGTGTGTGTGTGTGTATGTGTTTGTGTGTGCTTCTCCCCATCTGCTTGAGGACTGAATAATGCTTTTAGACTGCTCACACTTCATACTATTCCTATGCCCACCTTTGGCAAGGCTGATGATGTCACCCACCTAGAAATACACCTCTGGGAGTGCTGTGACCCAGTAATCTCGATAACGCATTCTGTAACTGCATAATGCAGTAGTGTGATAAAATAGTTAGATCAGTGTTCTAATCACAGACTTGCCAACTGTGTGTGTGTGTGTGTGTGTGTGTGTGTGTGTGTGTGTGTGTGTGTGTGTGTGTGTGTGTGTTTGTGTGTGTGTGTCTGCCTGCGTGAGACAAGTGCAATGCTTTGTAGAGTATGCACTCTCTGTACAAATCACATGACCACCTTTGTCAATCCTGCTGTTGTCACCCAGGTAATACACCTGTAGGTGTGCTGTAACCCAGTATTCACCGTAGCATGTGTCCTAAAAGTGTATTGCTGCAGTGTGATATAGTAGGTAGGAATTCGTATACAGGACATGGCAAGTGTGTGTGTTTGGCTGTCAGAGCCTGTGTAGAGGTGGCTGTGAGTGTCTAACCACTGGACATGTTGGCGAGCAAATTTTGTAGTTTTTCTATATGGTGTCCGTCTTATGACACATTGGCCACCTCACAAGGGGTACAGCTGTCAGTCAGCCACGGGACTGTGTTGGCAAGCCATACCTCTACATCTGGCAAAAGGCCCGGTGAACAAAGTATGCAACCCTACTAGTACCCGGTATATGTCCTGCACCCATGTGCCATACACAAACACACTTGCCTAGGATATCCCGTTATGTTGCTAGTACCACACACATTGGTGACAGATAGTAGGCATGGTGTGAATGCAGTGGTCTGCAGAGGACATGGCACCCTGTACAGTGGTACAATAGGCACATATTTGCGGACATTGTGCCTTCAGTATGTTCCCCACTGGATGCCTGCAACATATGTGGTGCCATCAAAAGTGATCCACAGAAGCCATACAATCCCGTACACATGTGCCCTATATGGACCAATGCCACTGACACCAGGGAATACCTGTATCATACTATCAATGCAGGTGCAAGGTCGACCTGCTCACTATAAGCATGTTTTGCCACACCAGGCCAGTATTGGCATATCGAGGGATAACAGTCTGTGTACACAACATGTGCCTGCCAAACCAGGTACACATGTACATGTCACTGTACAGTATTGTGGGACATGCACTTCCCAGGCAATATCCATGGGAAGGACTATCAAACACAGACATGGCATGCATTGCAAAGCTATGGCCATACACATTGGTAACCAGGATGTCAGGGCAGATCATGCAGTACCCATCTGTGTGGGACATTGCAGACACTACACCCCTGTACCACACTGCACACCATTATCGGGTGACGCGATGCCAAGGATTACCACTCACCCAGCTTTGTACAGCCATCTTGCATAGCCAACCACTACACACACATGAAGCAATGCATACATGCATGTCAGTACTGGCACCTTACACAGAAGGTCTTTGGCTAACGAAGTTCGCAGATGACTGCAAACTAGGAGCCATAATCAAAACTCCAAAGGATGTGGACATCCTACAAAAGGGCCTCGCTGAGACAGATGCCTGGTGTCAAAGACATGGCCTCAAGCTCAATGCCAAAAAGTGCATTGTCATCCCTTTTGGTAAAAACTCTGTACCCATGAACTACCACATAGGCGGTAGTCTACTTAACACTGAAAGTGTGATAAGAGACCTTGGGACACAGGTGGACAGTAGTCTCTCCTTTGATAATCATATCACCACAGTAGTCAGGAAATCCTTCTATGTGGCACAACTCATCACAAAAGATTTCTCATTCAGGAAAAAAGAGGTCATTGTTCCCCTCTACCCGTCACTCATTAGACCCAATATAGAGTACAATGCCCCTTTTGGTATGTACCTCACAAGACATCTACAACAACTGGAAAGGCCACAGAAATACCTCACAAAGAGGATTACCGGCCTCAAACAGATGCCCTACGCAGACCGTCTCAAAAACTGCAGCTTTACTCCATTGCATATCGCCTACTCAGAGGCGATCTCTGCCTAACACACAAAGCTATGTCAAACCCAGAGCTTTTAGACATGCTCCACTTAAAGAAATCCCAATCCCTATGAGCTACACGATCTAGGGACCTAAACCTTGTCACCACAATAAAGAGAACATGCTGGAGGGATAGATTCTTGTCCCAGAGACTTCCCATACTCTGGAACAAACTACCTCTCTATATCAAGCAAAGCTCCTCATTAGCGCTCTTCAAGAAAAATCTTGATGATTGGATGGGAAATAAGAAATTCACCCCGGGGATCACCTCTGTGGCTCTGCTCGACAGGAGCACAGGAAAATAATTTTCTTGAGTGGAGAAAGCCAGGGTACCTTTTTTGGCTAGGCCTATGTAGGCTCTAGGGCCAATAGCCTAGTAACTACCTATGAACCTATGAACCTATCAGACCCTACTTATTAGTGTCCTCTCATGTGTTTGGCAGTGCCCTGTATAGACACAGACACCTTAAGATGACATTTCCCATAAAAGCACTATTGAAATTTCCACACTCTTTATTTGCACACAGAACAACTAGTTTACAGTGAGAAGCATTGTCCCCAGAGTTCAAACCAGATGCTCCTGACATTATTTTATATTCTCACTCCAATTGTCTATTTAACAAAAAAGGGTCTGTTGCCAGAAGCATTGTCCCCAGAGTTCAAACCAGATGCCCCTGACATTATTTTATATTCTCACTCCAATTGGCTAATTAACAAAAAAGGGTCTGTTGCCATGGATATGAACTTTCTCAGTATCTCCTTTACCATCTTGGTGGACATGGACATCCTGAAGCAATGTAGAAATTGCCTCATGTTTACTGATAATCAGTTAATTCTCAAACAAAGTGATATGATATGTGAGAGATGTATTTATGTAATGCTACTGGAGGCTAAGCTCTCACATAAAAGCAATCATAATGCTAGTAAGGATGTCAGTAGTACACACACTGCACTCATCACACACAATTCAAAGTAGACATATAGATGGACATCTGCTGAGGCACTTAAATGTAACCTTCCTGAGCCCCAAAGACCTCCTAGGATAAGTACACATAACAAAAACCCTTAGCAACCCAAAATGTATACCTTCAAAACAATACCCACATCAAAGCATACAACCACATCTCACGGAGCCTCTACTTCTAAGGCCATATGGCAAGTCACCACAGAATCCAACATTCTCTACATTGGAGACTCCATTGTGAGACACACAGATGTCCCTCTCACTAGGCTAAGTAAAGAGAAAATCATGGCCAGTTGCTTATCAGGGTCCAGGATCCACCACACTATGCAAGCATTCAGGTCATTGGACCACAAGTACCATTATGACCCAGTCAAAGTCCATGTTGGTGCAAATGACTTAAGATGTACCTCCCTAGACTATATGAAGAGAGACATCATGGATCTCTCGGAATATGTGTCCCAGAATGGTATGAGCCTAGCATTGAGTAGTATTTCACCTTCTCCAAGGATGGTGCCACAATATGAACAAAAGATTACTGACTTTAATAATTGGCTTAGTTTCTGGTGTCATTCTAAGTGGTTGAAAAATGTGTCTGCATGGAAGGAGATGGTCAACAGACCATGCTGTCTAGCCAGAGATGGTCTGAACCTCTCCCCTCTAGACATATGAATGTTAGCTAAAACATTGTCCTCCCCACAGTGCCTTTTTTTAAAATTTCAAACTGAAAGTACATCTGACATACCAAATCAAAACCAAGAAAATCTAAAGGTGTTACTGCTCAATGCTAGGAGTCTCAACAAAAAATTCCACTCCCTAGAAGCTCTCTTCACCCTAGAGAATGCAGATGTCTGTGTGGTCACTGAGACATTGTTTAAAGCCACGGAGAGCATACCGACAATGCAAGGTTATAATGCCACACATTTAGACCAGCTACTACACAGACAGCGACTAAAGGTTGAGGTGTCTCGATTTACATCAGAAATAAATATACCTCAAGCCTAGTCAAACAGGACAATGCACTTGAGCTACTCCATGTTCAAGTCACCACAGACAAAATCCAATACCACGTCCTTGCAAGATATAGGTCCTCCTCTATGACCCAGGAAACCCATACCATGTATTTAAACTTATTGAGAGTACTCACCATCCAGCCCAATACCATTTTCATGGATGACTTTAATTACACAACTACTAATGGCAAATCATATATGACACCAAATTCCTGAATTGTGTAAACACAAACTCCCTAGACTAAGTCGTCTGTATACCAACAAGGGGTGCAACAATAATGGCTCTGGTCCTCATTAATATGGGAGAGTGCTGCACACCCCATAGTGTAATGTTTCCTGTGATAAGGTCAGACTACAAAATGGTCTCCTTTGAAGTAAAAATAAAACCTGGAACCCCAACTAACCCTGGAATATTCAAGAAATACTCTAAGGCTAACTTGCTGCTATTGAATGATAACCTGGCTTGGTTTAAAGTCCCCATAAATTATGAGAACACTGTTGCCTATGCATAACTATGCAGTGAAAACCTATACAAGCATGTTAATAGCTGCATACAGGCAGCTGTACCCACCAGGAAGAAGTACAGAACTAACTCAAAAAACAACCTGCTAGTAGAACCACAACATCAATAGGCTGTTTAACAGAAGGAAGAAAATCATGGCAAAACTTAGAAGGTGCAATCCCCAGCATCAGCAGGATAATAACAATCGTATCAAATTAAATAAACTACTCAGAGGACAAATAAAGTCTACTAAAGCCAAATGTGAGGTATATGTGGCCTCCTATGCCAAGGACAACCACAAGACATTCCTTAGCTATGTCCACAACTTCAGAGGCAATACACAATTGTATGCAGAGCTCAGTATAAACAAAGCCACCTATAATGAGCCAGAAGATATAGAAAACCTACTGGCTGACAAATTCAACTCAAGCTATACCCCTCTCTCCATCAACCTTCCCTCAGGAAATACCATGAAATATAACCCCCTGCTCTCACTAGGGAACAGATCCTTATTGCTCTCTCTAAGACCAAGAACACTGCATCAATGGGCCCAGACAATATCATAGGATACTTTCTAAATGGAATGAAATGCAATCTATGAGGCTGTCTGGAATTGCTATTTAACTGTATTGTCCATACAGGCTTCATGCCTCGTGAATGGAGAACAGTAACAGTAATCCATCTGCACAAACGTGGGTCATCCACAGACCCTGGAAACTACAGACTCATAAGTTTCACTAGTCTCCTATGCAAAGCCATGGAAAGAATTATCATGGAATTGATCAGTAATGACATGGGAAATCTCACGATACTGGACTCAACCCAGTTTGGTTTCATCAAGGGCATGTCATGCCTAGTCAATCTGGTGGACTTTTTTGAAAAGGTCACCAAACAATGGATGAGTGCAAAATGGTTCAGGTTCCAGACAGCCTCATAGATTGCATTTCATGCCATTTAGAAAGTATCCTATGATATTGTCTGGGCCCATTGATGCAGTGTTCTTGGTCTTAGAGAGAGCATTAAGGATTTGTTCCCTAGTGAGAGCAGGGGGTTATATTTCATGGTATTTCCTGAGGTAAGGTTGATGGAGAGAGGGGTATAGCTGGAGTTGAATTTGTCAGCCAGTAGGTTTTCTATATCTTCTGGCTCATTATAGGTGCCTCTGTTTATATTGAGCTCTGCATACAATTGTGTATTGCATTTGAAGTTGTGGACATGGCTAAGGAATGACTTGTGGTTGTCCTTGGCCTAGGAGGCCACATATACCACATCTACCAAGATGCTATCTTCCAAAAAAAGAAGCCAATCTGGTGGTCCCCTGCCATAAACAAACTCTACAACAGAAGAAAGAAACTGTTGCAAAAAAGAGTAAAATCCCATGATTGGAGAAACTCCCTGGTCAGCTTCAGTAAGAAGCTGAGATCCCTCATAAAATCCTCCAAAGCCAGTTATGAAAACAAAATCGCCACTGACTCTAAAGACAACCACAAAGCATTCTATAGCTATGTCAAGAATCTCAATGGCAACACTCAGATCTGCTCTGAGTTACAGCACAATGGCACTAAATATACAGAACCAACAGATATTGCCAACATCCTGGCAGATAGGTTCAGTGCTAACTTTACCCCTCTGTCATCCCCTAAAGGGCCCATCTCTATACCAGAAGAATGCAAAGTTCCTGTAATCATGGCTGCACAGGTAAAAAAAACACACTATCCAAAGCCAAGAACACAGCATCCATGGGACCTGACGACATCCCAGGCTGTTTTCTACATGAACTACAGAATGAACTGGCACCTCACCTAAGTACCATGTTCAATCATAGCCTCACCTCAGGCTATGTGCCCACTGAATGGCGCACAGTGACAGTTATCCCACTCCACAAAGGGGGAGCCACCACAGACCCCGGAAACTACTGCCCTATTAGCCTAACAAGCCTGGTCTGCAAGGCTATGGAGCGTATCATCATGGAACTTATAAACAATGATATTGGTAAGCTCCAAACTTAGGACCCCACCCAGTTCAGGTTTGTAAAAGGCAGATCATGTCTCCTAAACCTGATAGACTTCTTTAAAGCAGTCACCAAAGCCGTAGATGAGGGTAAGGTGGTTCACACAGCCTATCTAGATCTCGCCAAGGCTTTTGACACCATCCCCCACTCTGGAATTATAGATAAACTCACTAAACTAGGTATAAATCCCTATGTCACAAGATGGGCTGCCAACTGGCTCACTGACAGAACCCACACTGTGAAAGTAGCAGACTCCAAATCCAGCTTCAGACTAGTGACAAGTGAAGTACCACAGGGTTCAGTCCTGGGTCCTCTCCTGTTTGGTATCTACTTTTCTGAAGTACAGGCCAACACAGAAGGTCTTTGGCTAATGAAGTTCGCAGATGACTGCAAACTAGGAGCCATAATCAAAACTCCAAAAGATGTGGACATCCTACAAAAGGGTCTTGCTGAGACAGATGCCTGGTGTCAAAGCCATGGCCTCAAGCTCAATGCCAACAAGTGCATTGTCATTCCTTTTGGTAAAAACTCAGTACCCATGAACTACCACATAGGTGGTAGTCTACTTAACACCGAAAGTGTAATAAGAGACCTTGGGACACAGGTGGACAGTAGTCTCTCCTTTGATAATCACATCACCACAGTAGTCAGGAAATCCTTCTATGTGGCACACCTCATCACAAAAGGTTTCTAATCCAGGAAAAAAGAGGCCATTGTTCCCCACTACTCGTCACTCATTAGACCCATTATAGAGTACAATGCTGCTTTTGGTATGTACCTCACAAGACATCTACAACAACTGGAAAGGCCACAGAAATACCTCACAAAGAGGATTACCGGCCTCAAAGAGATGCCCTATGCAGACCGTCTCAAAAAACTGCAGCTTTACTCCATTGCATATCGCCTAATCAGAGCCGATATCTGCCTAACACATAAAGCTATGTCAAACCCAGAGCTTTTAGACATGCTCCACTTAAAGAAATCCCAATCCCTACCAGCTACACACTCTAGGGACCTAAACCTCGTCACCACAATAAACAGAACATGCTGGAGGGATAGATTCCTGTCCCAGAGACTTCCCATACTCTGGAACAAACTACCTATCTATATCAAACAAAGCTCCTCATTAGCACTGTTCAAGAAAAATCTTGATGATTGGATGGGAGATAGGAAATTCACCCCGGGGATCACTTCTGTGGCTCTGCTCGACAGTGGCACAGGAAAATAATTTTCTTGGGTGGTGAAAGCCAGGGTACCTTTGGCTAGGCTTATATAGGCCCTAGGGCCAATAGCCTAGTACCTACCTATGAACCTATGAACCTTTACCTGGCTAAGGCATTTGACACAATCACCCACTTGGGCATTGTTGACAAATTTAAGAGTTTAGGTACAAACCTTTATTTAACCCAGTTGATAGCCAACTGGCCGACAGGACCCAGAAAGTAAGAACTGGGGAGTCCATCTCTACAAAGAGGTCAGTCACAAGTGGAGTCCCTCAGAGATCGGGCCTGGGACTGCTCTTTTTTTGGCATTTACTTCTCTGAAGTAAAGGCCAACATCAATGGCCTCTGGCTTCCTAAATTTGCAGATGATTGCAAACTAGGAGCTGTCATTGAATCATCCACCGATGCAAATTTTCAACAGGAAGGGCTGACACAGACAAACAAATGGTGCCAGAGCCATGGACTAAATCTAAATGTCAAGAAATGTATAATAGTATCCTTCAGGAAGTCATCCACCCCTGGTAACTATCATATTAAAAACACACCTCTAAGAGTCGACCACATAGTCAAGGACTTGGCGACACACACTCAGTAATCTAGCCTTTGATCATCACATGTCTGCAGTAATGAGGAAATCATTCTATGTTGTACAACTTATTAACAAAGGTATGGCATCTAGGTCCAAGGAAATCATTGTTTCACTGTACTGAGCATTCATCAGACTTATCATTAAGTACAGTATCCCCTTTGTTATGTACCTAACCAGGCATAGCCAACAATTGGAAAAATCACAGAGATTCCTCACTAAAAGAATACTGGGAGTAAGTAACATGTCCTGTGCAGACAGCCTCAGTGCCCTGTCCTTGTATTAGGGTTTATCATAAGCTCAAAAGCTGATAACTCTGAGGCACATAACTCCGAACTTCAAACCTCGAAGTTCAAAAAAGTTGAACCATAGAATGGAGATCACCATAGAGTGCAGGAAGGGAAAATTTCCCTTTACTGCACTGTAGTGCAATCTCGGAGTTGGCATATTTAAGTAGCGGGGAGTGTGGGGGGTGCAGGGGGGGCTTACCCCCCCCCTGCATAGAGCATTTTTTGTTTGTTTTGGGTAATTAGGGTTTTTTTGACAGATTCGATGTAGTTAGCTTTCAAGATTTGAAGTTCACGATTTGGTGCTTCAGAGTTTTCAGCTTTCAATCATCTGATATAGACCCCTGCATTATGACTCCTACAGGATGTTGAAAGGGGATCCATGCCTGGCACACAAGGCATTGTCAGACCTCACTTTGATTGATCTCCTGCATATTTACAAAACAAACAGAACCAGAACTACCCATTCCAAAGACTTAAACCTTGCCTGTGATATAAATAAGGCCTGCTGGATATACAGGTATGTATCCCAGAGACTACCCTGTCTCTACAAGAGGCTCCTCATCCATGTAATGCAGAGTTCCACACTAACCAATTCAAGTGCAACTTAGGCAATTGGATGGGGAACAGGAAATTCATCCCTGGTTTGGCACCTGTATCTCTAATGGACACAGGCATCCTATAAATGATTAATCTCCCAGACCCCTGCTTGCAAATGTTTAACCTCCTAAGCCACTGCTTACACTTATCAAGGGTATCAAAATTTGTCAGAGATTATGGATACATGGTTAGGCTTAAAAAGGCCCTTGTGGTCATTAACCTAGAAAACAGTTATGAACCTATAGACCTATAAATGCAGATATCTTTTGGTGCTCTGTCGTATGGGAAGCAATAGAGTGTAATATGAAAATATAGCCATGATTGCTTAACACATTTTTTGTGTAATACTCTCAGTAACATATATTCATCAAATGTAAGCAGGAGGAAAACTTCATTACTGCAAATATAATTTCATATACTGCATATGGAGACCACACATTTTCGCATTGATTCATGGCCAGTAGAACACAGCATCTGTCAATTCAATTAACTGTACTATACAAGTGTACAAAAAAATAAGGATGATCCTGGGGAAGGAATATATAGCAACATGGACATGATTGCTTGAGAAGGTGTGATGCCTAATAGCAAGAATTAATAGCTAAATATAAGAAAGGTGAACATTTCTTCTGATATTATATTGCTGTCAATATCATGTGATGTACTATTATGAAGACTCACCTTGCAGCATGATGGTATTGACTGACTGGCATTATTCTGTAACATCCAATTATGAGACGTAATAGGCAATATTATCAAAAGGAAAATTCCCTTAATTTCACTGTTATAAATATTACTTGTTGTTGTATATGAGGATGTAAGAGCTCACATGTGCTTGTGTTAACTGGCAAGCAAGTAAAATACAGCATTTAGAAGCTAAATTAATTTTACAACATACATGTGCTTGTGATAAAAAATGGCTGTGATACCAAATGGTGACAAATAATATCCAAATATAAACAAGAGGAATAGTTAACTTATTTTACATGGCTGCAACTATTATGTGTTCTACTGTTGGCATGGTGATACAGGTCACATAGTCAGGGTTTTCCACTCACTTGCTGGCAAACATAATTTGATGTTGCTAGCAACTGCAGTACTTTGAAAAAGCTTAGACTATATCAATTGCTTTAATTCTCTCATGCAAATTTGGCTGTAAAAAAGATGATCATGATTAAGCAATATACGTCATACTTATGATTGTATGCAACCCATTGCTGTTTGATAACTGATAACAGCATGTGATATCCAAACATACATGACAGAAATATTATTTGGGGGCAGTAACTTTCAACATCTAGAGGCTGTATTAATTCCACTATGTGAAGTGCTTGTAAGAGAATGGGTGACAGCCCCTCTCTAATTATGTATTGACAAAGGCCTGTTTTCTCTCATGTCCCTCAGGGTTGACATTCACTCTCAAATCAGTAATTATGTCAGCAGACTTGAAACACGGTAGCTATAGCAACCATACTCTAAACCTAGTGACTGTAATTGTAAACATTGGTACAGTTTGCTCATTTTGTACCTGTTTCTTATATATCTGCATGTAGCCATGCAGTAGTACCAGCAGCAGCACTGGAGCACAGCAGGTTAAGGCTATGAACAGTTAACCAGGTTCAAACTCTACTTCAAAACTGTCCTCTTTGTTTCCAGTAGCAAGCAGTGTGCATTAAAATAAATCAGTTAAGCAGCAATACCTCTAAGGTTCCCTTTGGAAAAGCTTATTTGTTCTTAATGGATTTGCATACAGTAAGACATTTCTTCTTAAAGACTGTGACATTGTGCAGCTAGACAATCGGTCAAGCTGAAGTTTCTTTGTGAAACTAATACATGATAACTTGTCTCACCACTCTAAGAGCACTCTTAATTGTGCATGTGCATGTTTTTCTTCCAATAGTAAACTTCATCATAATCCACAGAATCCCTCCTAATACTCACTACTTGATGAAGTCCCTCCAGTTATGAGGGATGACTCTCTATGACTCCATGTTGGTAGACATGGCCCTGTCTTACATCCTCACCAGCACTCATTTCCGAAAGGACTTTGAGTCAGCTCACCTCTAGCCCCTGAGTGTTTCATTTAACTAACAGCCCTCTATTGAGTAACTATTGGCCACTTGTCAATAATTGATCACTACACCTCCCCCTGGGGCCAATAAAAGTTGGCAAATATTTCCATTAATGGTCACACCCCAAGACATTCGTCAATGGTTGTTTCCTAATATGACAGTAAACTGATTGCAGTTGAATTCCATTGGCTATTTTTTCCACACGTACTACACTTTATTTGGGCATCTATTTGTCCCTTTCCTTTATTATAGCAATTATATTTCTTGAATGGCTAGGACATAAAATAAAATATATTTTTTAGACCAAAGAAGTCCACAGCATTGATAAAAACAAAGAATTTTCAATTGATGCTTCAAAATCTTCAATAAAGCTATAGTTATGGCATCCAGTACTCAATCTTCAGTGCCGCTATTGTTCTGTCTGCTTTTCTAATACTGCATACTACTTGGAGACTTTTGATTTGGTATGGCTTGTGATGCTTTAATTGTAAACTGTACATAAGCAGCATTTATAAAAATAAGTGTAATAAATATTTTCATTTTCTTATAGCTATCAAGTACAGTTAAATAATAAAGTGGTTTACTTGCCCTAACTGCAGCATGCCACATTACTAAATATATTATTTTCCTATTTCTTTTGTTCTAGCATATACGTGAACACTGAAATTCATCACTGTGTTTCTTCCAGACAGTAATATTATTGTTATGTCATTGCTCTTATAGCTACTGATGATTGTTATTTGACCTTTACGAAAAGCATAAGGATCTACGTAAATTAGTGACTGATATAGAGAGGAGTATTCCTTGGAGTACTTAATGAAGTGCAAATGATAACAGTGGATTGTATTGGTGTGTGATGCACCTGTTTTGAATTTCTGTGCAGAGTTACAACAGTTACATGTATATTTAAACATATGCAATGATTGAATAACATCCTCCTCATTACCACATGCACACACACACTCACACACACACATAGACACACAGACACACACACATACACACACACATACACACACACACACACACACACACACACACACACACACACACACACACGCTTGCGAGCACATGCTCCCACACATGCATATGAACACAAACACACACGTGTATCAGAGCACACAGGCACACACAGCACATCTGTGAAAGCACTCAAGTACGCACGCACACGCACTCACACACACATACACACACGCACACACGCACACACGCACACACACACACACACACACACACACACGCACATACAAACACACAAGCACACACTTGCATACACACACACATAAATATTTAAAGTACAGAAAGTAGAAAAACACACATTATAGGCAACGTCTACTGTATAGTGGTGAGAATCTTTTAAATGACTGAATTGTATGAGCTCAGATGCACTTCCTAGAAGGAAGCAAAGTATCGGACACACAATAAGCTAGTTTGATATATTCTTTTACTAGCTGCCACTAACAATGCTATTGTCTCTTTCAGGATACTA